>NW_024725496.1:0-48468 GCF_018991925.1 Homarus americanus | reverse complement strand
AAGTGTACCAGGAATGCCAGTGGAGTACTTGGGAGTGTCAGAGGTGTACCTGAGTGTCAGGAGGTGTACCTGGGAGTAGCGAAGGTGCAATGGGAGTGTCAGAGAGGTACCTGGGAGCAAGAGACGTATCAGGAAGACAGAGAGCACCTGGGAGTGTCAGAGGTACCTGGGAGGTGAGGAAGTGGTACCTGGAGCAATGGCAGGTGTACCTGGGATGTGAGGTACCTGGGAGCAGTCAGGGGGTGCCAGGACTGTCAGAGAGTACCTGGGAGAGCAAGAGGTACCTGGGAGTGTCAGAGGTACCTGGGAGTGTCAGAGATGTACCTGGGAGTGTCAGAGGTATCTGGGAGCGTCAGACGTACCTGGGAGTGTCGTGTCAGAAGTACCAGGGAATGCCAGTGAGCACGTGGGAGTGTCAGAGGTGTACCTGGGAGTGCCAGAGGTGTACCTGAGTGTCGAAGGTGTACCTGGGAGCGTCAGAGGTACCTGGGAGGTAGGACGTATCAGGGAGTGACAGAGGAGTACCTAGGGAGTGTCAGAGGAGGTGTACCTGGGAGGTGGAGAAGTGTACCTGGGAGTGTCTGTGGTGTACCTGGGGAGTGTCAGAGTGTACCTGGGCAGGGGTACCAGGACTGGTCAGTGGAGAGTACCTGGGAGAGTTAGAGGTGTAACTGGGAGTGTCAGAGGTACCTGGGAGTATCAGAGGTACCTCGGAGAGAGGTGTACCTGTGAAGTCAGGGCATAGTGGGAGTGTCAGTGAGGTACCGGAAGTCTCAAAGGTGTACCTGGGAGTATCAGAGGTGTACCTGGAGTCTCAGAAGTGAACCAGGGAGCCAGAGGAGTACCTGGGAAGTCCAGAGGTGTACCAGGAGTGTCAGTGAAGCACTCTAATCTTACAGGTGTCTGAGGTGCACTGGGAGTGTCTGAGGTGTACCTGGAGCAAGTCAGGAAAACCAGGAGTGAAAGAGGTGTACCTGGGAGGTTGGGGTGTACCAGGGAATGTCTGAGGTGTATCTGGGAGTGTCAGGAGGTACCAGGGAGTGTCAGAGGAATAGGAGTGTCAGGAGGTGTACCTGGGAGGTGTGAGGTGTACCTGGGAGTGTCAGAGAGGTGTACCAGGGAGTGTCAGAGGTGTACCTGGGAGTGTCGGAGGTGTACCTGGGAGTGTCTGGGTGTACCTGGGAGATTATCTGGGGAACCTGGGAGTGTCTGGAGGTGCACCTGGGAGTGTCAGAGGCCTGGGAGTGAGAAGTGTACCTGGGAGTGTCGGAGGTACCTGGCTGTGTCGGGAGGTACCTGGCAGTGTCAGCGGTGTACCTGGGAGTGTCAGAGGTGGCGAATGTCAGTGAGTGCCTGGGAGTGTCAAAGGTGTACCTGGGAGTGTCAGAGGTTTACCTGGGAGTGTCAGAGGTACCTGGGAGAGTCAGAGGTGTATCTGGGAGTGTCAGACGTACCTGGGAGTGTCAGGAGGTGTACCAGGGAATGTCAGGTGGCGTACCTGGGAGTGTCAGAAGTGTACCTGGGAGTGTCAGAGGTACCTGGGAGGTGGGTGAGGTACCTGAGTGTCAGGAGGTGCACCAGGGAGTGTCAGAGGTGTACCTGGGAGTGTCGGAGGTGTACCTGGGAGTGTCTGGGGTGTATCTGGGAATATAAGGGGTGTACCTGGGAGTGTCTGAGGTGTACCAGGAGTGTCGAGAGTACCTGGGAGTATCAGAGGTACCAGGAGTGTCAGTGAAGTACCTGGGAGTCTCAAAGGTGTACCTGGGAGCATCAGAGGTACCTGGGAATATCGGAGGTGTACCGGGAATATCGGAGGTGTACCTGGGAGTGTCAGAGGTGTACCTGGGAGTGTCGGAGGTGTACCTGGGAGTGTCACAGGAGTACCTGGGATTGTCAGAGCTGGTACCTGGCAGTGTCAGAGGTGTACCTGGGAGGTCAGAGATGTACCTGGGAGTGTCAGAAGTGTATCTGGGAGCGTCGGACGTACCTGGGAGTGTCGTGTCAGAAGTGTACCAGGGAATGGAGTGTCGTGTCAGAAGTGTACCAGGAATGCCAGTGAGTAATTTGGGAGTGTCAGAGGTGTACCTGGGAGTGTCAGAGGTGTGTACCCTGGGAGTGTCGGGAGAAGGTGTACCTGGGAGTGCTGTAGAGGTGTACCTGGGAGTGTTAGACGTGTATCAGGAGTGACAGAGTGAGCACCTAGGAGTGTCAGAGGTGTACCTGGGAGTGGGGTGAGAAGGTACCTGGGAGCAAGGTTCAGGTACCTGGGGAGATGGAGGTACCTGGAAAAGTCAGGGGGGTGTACCAGGGACTGTCAGTGAGCACCTGGGAGAGTTAGAGGTACCTGGGGAGGTCAGAGGTGTGCACCTGGGAGTGTCAGAGATACCTGAGCAGTCAGAGGTGTATCTGGGAGCGTCAGACGTACCTGGGAGTGTCAAAACAGAAGTGTACCAGGGAATGCTGGGGTGAGTACTTGGGAGCGTCAGAGTGTGCACCTGGGAGTGTCAGAGGTACTCAGAGTGTCGTGAAGGTGTACCTGGAGTGTCAGGGAGGTGTACCTGGGAGCAAGACGGGTATCAGGAGTGACAGAGGAGTACCTAGGGAGTGTCAGGAGGTAAACCTGGGAGGTGAGAAGTGGGCACTGGGAGTGTCTGGTGGTGTACCTGGAGAGTGTCAGAGGTACCTGAGTGTTAGGGGTGTACCAGGGACTGTCAGTGAGTACCTGGGAGAGTTAGAGGTGTAACTGGGAGCAACAGAGGTGTACCTGGGAGTATCAGAGGTACCTGGAGAGTCAGAGGTGTACCTGTGAATGTCAGGGGATAGAGGGAGTGTCAGTGAGGTACCGGGAAGTCTCAAAGGTACCTGGGAGTATCAGAGGTACCTGGGAGTCTCAGAAGTGAAACCAGGGAGCGTCAGAGGAGTACCTGGGAGTCAGAGGTGTACCAGGAGTGTCAGTGAAGTACCTGGGAGTCTCTGGCAGGGTGTCTGAGGTGTACCTGGGAGTGTTCGAGGTGTACCTGGGAGGTCAGGGGGAAAAACCAGGGAGGAAAGAGGTGTACCTGGGAGCACCAGATGTGTACCAGGAATGTCTGAGGTGTATCTGGGAGTGTCAGAGGTGTACCAGGAGTGTCAGAGGAATACCTAGGAGGCTGGGAGGCAGTACCTGGGGAGTGTCAGGAGGTGTACCTGGAGTGTCAACAGAGTGTGTACCAGGAGTGTCAGGAGGTGTACCTGGGAGTGTCGGAGGTGTACCTGGGAGTGTCTGGGGTGTACCTGGGAGTATTCAAAGAACCTGGAGTGTCTGAGGTGTACCTGGGAGCAAGTCAGAGGTACCTGGAGGTGAGAAGGTACCTGGGAGTGTCGGAGGTGTACCTGGTTGCAAGTCGGAGGCGTACCTGGCAGTGTCAGCGGTGTACCTGGGAGTGTCAGGAGGTGCACAAGGAATGTCAGTGAGTGCCTGGGAGTGTCAAAGGTGTACCTGGGAGTGTCAGAGGTTTACCTGGGGAGTGTCAGAGGTGTACCTGGGAGAGTCAGAGGTGTATCTGGGAGTGCTTCCTCAGACGTGTACCTGGGAGTGTCAGGGAGGTGTGTACCAGGGGAATGTCAGGGTGGCGCACCTGGAGTGTTGTGAAGTGCACCCGGGAGTGTCAGGAGGTGTACCTGGGAGTGTTGGGAGGTGTACCTGGGAGTGTCAGAGGTGCAATTAGGGAGTGTCAGGAGGTACCTGGGAGTGTCGGAGGTGTACCTGGGGAGTGTCTGGGGTGTATCTGGAACATAAGTGGGGTGTACCTGGGAGTGTCTGAGGAAACAGGAGTGTCAGAGAGCACCTGGGAGCATCAGAGGTACCAGGAGCAGTTTGGGTGAAGCACCTGGGAGTCTCAAAGGTGGGCCTGGGAGCATCAGAGGTGTACCTGGGAATATCGAGGTACTGGGAATATCGGAGGTACCTGGGAGTGTCAGAGGTGTACCTGGGAGGTCGGAGTGTACCTGGGAGCACACAGAGCACCTGGGATTGTCAGAGCTAGTACCTGGCAGTGTCAGAGAGGTGCAACCTGGAGTGCCAGAGATGTACCTGGGAGCGTCAGAGTGTGTCTGGGAGCGTCGGACGTCCAGTGGAGTACTTGGGAGGTCAGAGGTGTACCTGGAGGTGAGGAGGTACCTGGGAGTGTCGAAGGTGTACCTGGGAGTATCAGAGGTGTGGAGTGTCGGAGGTGTACCTGGGAGTGTCACAGGAGTACCTGGGATTGTCAGAGCTGTACCTGGCAGTGTCAGAGGTGTACCTGGGAGTGTCAGAGATGTACCTGGGAGTGTCAGAGGTGTATCTGGGAGCGTGGACGTACCTGGGAGTCGTGTCAGAAGTGCACCAGGAATGCCAGTGAGTACTTGGGGAGTGTCAGAGGTGTACCTGGGAGTGTCAGAGGTGTACCTGGGAGTGTCTGAAGGTGTGCCTGGGAGGTCAGAGGTGTACCTGGGAGCGTTAGACGTGTATCAGGAGTGACAGAGGAGTACCTAGAGTGTCAGAGGTGTACCTGGGAGTGTGAGAAGTGTACCTGGGAGTGTCTGGTGGTGTACCTGGGAGTGTCAGAGGTACCTGGGAGCAAGGGGTGTACCAGGGACTGTCAGGGGGAGTACCTGGGAGAGTTAGGAGGTGCCCTGGGAGGTCAGAGGTGTACCTGGGAGTGTCAGAGATGTACCTGGGAGTGTCAGGGTGTATTCTAGCGTCAGACGTACCTGGGAGTGTCGTGTGCGAAGTGTACCAGGAATGCCAGTGGAGTACTTGGGAGTGTCAGAGGTGTACCTGGGAGTGTCAGAGGTGTACCTGGGAGTGTCGAAGGTACCTGGGAGTGTCAGAGGTACCTGGGGAGTGTTAGACGTATCAGGGAGTGACAGAGAGCACCTAGGAGTGTCAGAGGTGTACCTGGGAGTGTGTGAGAAGTGTACCTGGGAGTGTCTGGTGTACCTGGGAGTGTTCGGTGGGTGTACCTGGGAGTGTCAGAGGTGTACCTGGGAGTGTCAGGGTGTACCAGGGACTGTCAGTGGAGTACCTGGGAGAGTTAGAGGTGTAACTGGGAGTGTCAGAGGTGTACCTGGGAGTATCAGAGGTGTACCTCGGAGAGTCAGAGGTGTACCTGTGAATGTCAGGGGTATACAGGGAGTGTCAGTGAAGTACCGGGAAGTCTCAAAGGTGTACCTGGGAGTATCAGAGGTGTACCTGGGAGTCTCAGAAGTGAACCAGGGAGCGTCAGAGGAGTACCTGGGAGTCAGAGGTGTACCAGGGAGTGTCAGTGAAGTACCTGGGAGTCTCTATAGGTGTCTGAGGTGTACCTGGGAGTGCCAAACCAGGAGTAGAGGTGTACCTGGGAGGTTGGGGATGTACCAGGGAATGTCTGAGGTGTATCTGGGAGTGTCAGAGGTGTACCAGGGAGTGTCAGAGGAATACCTAGGAGGTCAGAGGTACCTGGGAGTGTCAGAAGTACCTGGGAGTGTCAGAGGTGTACCAGGGAGTGTCAGAGGTGTACCTGGGAGGCGGAGGTGTACCTGGAGTGTCTGGGGTGTACCTGGGAGTATCTTGGGAGGCACTGGGAGTGTCTGAGGTACCTGGGAGTGTCAGAGGTGTACCTGGGAGTGTGAGAAGGTACCTGGGAGTGTCGGAGGTGTACCTGGCTGTGTCGGAGGTGTACCTGGCAGTGTCAGGCGGTGTACCTGGGAGTGTCAGGAGGTGCACAAGGGAATGCTGAGTGGAGTGCCTGGGAGTGTCAAAGGTGTACCTGGGAGGTCAGAGGTTTACCTGGGAGGTCAGAGGGTACCTGGGAGAGTCAGAGGTGTATCTGGGAGGCTCGGACGTACCTGGGAGTGTCAGAGGTACCAGGGAATGTCAGTGGCGTACCTGGGAGGTCAGAAGTGTACCTGGGAGGTCAGAGGTGTACCTGGGAGTGTCAGAGGTGTACCTGGGAGTGTCAGAGGTGTACCAGGGAGTGTGAGAGGTGTACCTGGGAGGTCGGAGGTGTACCTGGGAGTGTCTGGGGTGTATCTGGGAATATCTGGGGTGTACCTGGGAGTGTCTGAGGTGTACCAGGAGTGTCAGAGGAGTACCTGGGAGTATCAGAGGTGTACCAGGGAGTGTCAGTGAAGTACCTGGGAGTCTTAAGGTGTACCTGGGAGTATCAGAGGTGTACCTGGGAATATCGGAGGTGTACCTGGGAATATCGGAGGTGTACCTGGGAGTGTCAGGAGGTGTACCTGGGAGTGTCGGAGGTGTACCTGGGAGTGTCAGGGAGTATGGGATTGTCAGAGCTGTACCTGGCAGTGTCAGAGGTGTACCTGGGAGTGTCAGAGATGTACCTGAGTCTCAGAGGTATCTGGGAGCGTCGGACGTACCTGGGAGTGTCGTGTCAGAAGTGTACCAGGAATGCCAGTGGAGTACTTGGGAGTGCAGAGGTACCTGGGAGGTTGGGAGGTGTGGGAGTGTCGAAGGTGTACCTGGGAGTGTCAGAGGTGTACCTGGGAGTGTTAGACGTGTATCAGGGAGTGACAGAGTACCTAGGAGTGTCAGAGGTGTACCTGGGAGTGTGGAGAAGTGTACCTGGGAGTGTCTGGTGGTGTGACCTGGGAGTGTCAGAGGTGTACCTGGGAGTGTCAGGGGTACCAGGACTGGCAGTGGAGTACCTGGGAGAGTTAGGAGGTGTACCTGGGAGTGTCAGAGGTGTACCTGGGAGTGTTGAGGGTACCTGGGAGGTCAGAGGTGTACCTGGGAGTTTCAGAGGTGTACCTGGGAGTGCTAGGGGTGTACCAGGAGTGTCAGTGGAGTACCTGGGAGTGTCAGAGGTGTACCTGGGAGGTCGGGAGGTGTACATGGAGTGTCAGAGGTGTACCTGGCAGTGCTCAGCGTGTACCTGGGAGTGTCAGAGGTGTGCCTGGGAGTGTCTGTGAGGTGTACCTGGGCGTGTCTGAGGTGTACGGAGTGTCTGAGGTGTACCTGTGAGTGTCAGAGAAGTACCAGGGAGTGTCACAGGAGTACCTGGAGGTGAGAGGTGTACTGCGAGGTGAGAGGTGTACCAGAAGTGTCTGAGGTGTACCAGGATGTCAGGGAGGTGTACCTGGAGTGTCTGAGGTGTACCTGGGAGTGTCTGAGGTACCTGGAGTGTCAGGGAGAATCAGGGAGTGAAAGAGGTGTACCTGGGAGTGCAGGGGTGTACCAGGGAGTGTCTGAGGTGTACCTGGGAGGTCTGAGGTGTACCTGGAGTGTCTGAGGTGTACCTGGGAGTGTCGGGGGAGAACCAGGAGGTCAGAGGAGTACCTGGGAGTGTCAGGAGGTGTACCAGGAGGTCAGTGAGGTACCTGGGAGTCTCAAAGGTGTACCTGGAGAATGTAGGTACCTGGGAACACGTGAGTGGGTTACCTTAATACGGATGTGTATCAGGGGGTGCCGAGGTGTCTTGGAGTCTCGAGAAGGAATCCAAGGAGTGTCAGAGGAGTACCTGGGATTGTCAGAGGTGTACCTGGGAGTGTCGGAGGTGTACCTGGGAGTGTTGAAAGGTGGCCTGGGATTGCTGAGCTGTACCTGGCAGGTCAGAGGTGTACCTGGGAGTGTCAGAGATGTACCTGGGAGTGTCAGGAGGTGTACCTGGGAGTTCTCAGAAGTGAACCAAGGAGTGTCAGAGGAGTACTGGGAGTGTCAGAGGAGAGGGAGGCAGAGTTTTTGGAGGTCGGAGGTGTACCTGGAGGTCAGAGATGTACTTGGGAGTGTCAGAGGTGTATCTGGGAGGCTCGGACGTGTACCTGGGAGTGTCAGAAGGGAACTAGGAATGCCAGTGGAGTACTTGGAGGTCAGAGGTGTACCAGTGTCAGAGGTGTACCTGGGAGTGTCGGAGGTGTCCTGGGAGTGTTACAGGCACCTGGGATTGTCAGAGGTGTACCTGGGAGTGTCAGGTGTATCTGGGAGTGTCGGGCGTGACCAGGAGTGTCAGAAGTGTACCAGGGAATGCCAGTGGAGTACTTGGGAGTGTCAGAGGTGTCCTGGGAGTGTCAGAGGTGTACCTGGGAGTGTCAGAGGTGTACAGCAGGTGTCAGAGGTGTACCTGGAGTGTCAGAGGTGTACCTGGGAGTGTCGGAGGTGTGCGAGTGTCAGGAGGTGTACCTGGGAGTGTCAGTGGGTACTTGGAGTGTCAGAGGTGTACCTGGGGTGTCAGAGGTGTACCTGGGGAGTGTCAGAGGTGTACCTGGGAGTGTACAGGAGCACCTGGGATTGTCAGAGAGGTGTGCCTGGGAGTGTCAGAGGGTGTGTCTGGGGTGTCGGACGTGGCCTGGGGTGTCAGAGTGTACCAGGGAATGCCAGTGGAGTACTTGGGGAGTGTCAGGGGGTGTGCCTGGGGAGTGTCAGAGGTGTGTACCTGGGGAGTGTCAGAGGTGTGCCTAGGTGTCAGAGATGTACCAGCAAGTGTCAGAGGTGTACCTAGAGTGTCGGAGGTGTGCCTGGGAATGTGAGAGTGTACCTGGGCGTGTCAGAGGTGTACCTGGGGTGTCAGAGGTGTGCTTGGGGGTAGGTGTGCCTGGGAGTGTCATGGTGTGACTGGAGTGTCAGAGGTGTACCAGGAATGTCAGTTGAGTACCTGGGGAGTGTCAAGGTGTACCTGGGAGTGTCAGAGGTGTACCTGGGGAGTGTCAGGGTGTGCACCTGGGAGTGTCAGAGGTGTACCTGGGAGTGTCAGAGGTGTACCTGGGGTGTCTAGGTGTGCCTGGGGTGTGGGGTGTGCCTGGGGTGCCGGGGTGTGCCTGGGGTGTTGGAGGTGTGCCTGGGGAGTGTCAGAGGTGTGCTTGGGGAGTGTCTGAGGAGGTGTGCCTGGGGAGTGTCAGAGGTGTGCCTGGGGTGTCGGAGGTGTGCCTGGGAGTGTGAGAGGTGTGCCTGGGGTGTGAGAGACGGACCTGGGGTGTCAGAGGTGTGCCTGGGGAGTATTGGGGTGCCTGGGATTGTAAGAAGTGTACTGGGGTGTCAGCGGTGTGCCTGGGAGTGTCTGAGATGAACCTCGAGTGTGAGAGGTGTGCCTGTGTCCTGAGGTGTACATGGCGGTGTCAGAGTGTGCCTGGTGTGGGGTGTATCAGGGGTGACAGAGGTGCCTGGAGGTGTCAGGGTGTGCCTGGGTGAGTGCTGTGCCTGGGGTTTCTGCGGTGTGCCTGGGGTGTCCAGGGTGTGCCTGTGTCAGGGGGTGTGCCAGGGGTGTCAGTGGGTGCCTGGGGAGTGTTGGGGGTGTGCCTGGAGTGTCAGGGGTGTGCGCAGGTGTCAGAGGTGTCTTGGAGTGTCGGACGTGTGCCTGGGAGTGTCAGAGGTGTACCAGGAATGTCAGGTGGAGTACCTGGGGAGTGTCAGGGTGTACCTGGGGAGTGTCAGAGGTGTGCACCAGGGTGTCAGGGGTGTACCTGGGTAGTGGTCAGAGGTGCCAGGGAGTGTCAGAGGTGTCTTGTGGGTGTCGGAGGTGTGCCTGGGGTGTCTGGGGGTGTATCTAGGGTTGTCACAGGGTTGTGCAGGTGTCTGGTGTGCCTGGGAGTGTCAGAGGTGGCCTGGGGTGTCAGAGGTGTGCCTGGGGGTGACAGGGGTGTACCAGGGAGTGTCGGTACCTGGGAGTGTCAGAGGTGTGCCTGGGAGTGTCAGGTGTGCATAGAGTGTGAGAGTTGTGCCTGGCAGTGTCAGCGGTGTGCCTAGGAGTGTCAGAGGTGTGCCTGGGGTGTCTGAGGGTGTGCCTGGGGGTGTGATGGGTGTGTATCTGGAGTGTCTGGGGTGTTCCTGGGGTGTCAAAGTGTACCTGAGGTGTCTGAGGTGTACCTGGAGTGTCTGATGTGTGCCTGGGGTGTCAGGGAGAACCAGGGGAGTGTCAGAGGAGTACCTGGGGAGTGTCAGGGGTGTGGGGGGTGTCAGTGAGAGTTCCTGGGAGTCTCAAGGTGTACCTGGGGTATCGGAGGTGTACCTGGGAATATCGGAGGTTTCCTGCAGGATATGGGGGTGTGCCAGGGGAGTGTCAGAGTGTGCCTGGAAGTCTCAGAGTGAACCAGAGTGTCAGAGGGTGACCTGGAGTGTCAGAGGTGTGCCAGGGAGTGTCAGTGAAGTACCTGGGAGTCTCAGGGTGTGCAGGTATCAGAGGTGTACCTATGGGAATATCGAGGGTGCCTGGAATATCGGAGGTGTGCCTGGGAGTGTCAGAGGTGTGCCTGGGGAGTGTCGGAGGTGTGCCTGGGGTGTCACAGGAGTACCTGGGATTGTCAGAGCTGTACCTGGCAGTGTCAGAGGTGTGCCTGGGAGTGTCAGAGATGGCCTGGGAGTGTCAGAGGTGTATCTGGGGGTGTCGGACGTGTGCCTGGGGAGTGTCAGAAGTGTGCCAGGGAATGCCAGTGGAGTGCTGGAGTGTCAGGGTGTGCCTGGGAGTGTCAGAGGTGTGCCTGGGGTGTCAGGGTGTTGGGGAGTGTCACAGGAATGCCTGGGATTGTCAGAGGTGTACCTGGCACTGTCAGAGGTGTGCCTGGGAGTGTGAAATGTACCTGGGCGTGTCGGAGGTGTGCTTGGGGTGTCGGAGGTGTACCTGGCAGTGTCAGCGTGGAACTGGGAGTGTCAGAGGTGTACCAGGGAATGTCAGTGGAGTACCTGGGGTGTCAAATGTGTACCTGGGGTGTCAGAGGTGTACCTGGGGAGTGTCAGAGGTGTGCCTGGGGTGTCAGAGGTGTGCCTGGGGAGTGTCAGAGGTGTGCCACCTGGTGTCCTAGGTGTGCCTGGGGTGTAAGTGTGCCTGGGAGTGCCGGAGGTGTGCCTGGGAGTGTTGGAGGTGTGCCTGGGGAGTGTCAGAGGTGTGCTTGGGGTGTCGAGGTGTGCCTGGGGTGTCAGCGGTGTGCCTGGGATTGTCTGAGGTGTGCCTGGGGGTGTCAGGGATGTGCCTGGGGAGTGTGAGGTGTGCATTGAGGTGTGCAGGTGTGGGAGCTGACCTGGGAGTGTCAGAGGTGTGCCTGGGAATTATCAGGAGGTGTACCTCAGAGTCAGAGGAATGTGCCTGTGAATGTCCAGGGGTATGCAGGGAGTGTCGGTGGAGTACCAGGAGTCTCAAGGGAGTGTGCCTGGGGAGTATCAGGGTGTGCCTGGGGAGTCTCAGAAGTGAACCAGGGAGCGTCAGAGGGAGTACCTGGGGGAACAGAGGTGTCAAGGTGTCAGTGAAGAGTACCTGGGAGTCTCATAGGTGTCTGGGGGTGTGCCTGGGAGTGTCTGAGACACCAGAGTGTCAGGGAAAACCAGAGAATTGAGAAAGGTGTACATTGGGAGTGTCAGATGTGTGCCAGGGGAATGTCTGAGGTGTATCTGGGGTGTCAGAGGAATACCTAGGGTGTCAGAGGGTGTGCCTGGGGTGTCCAGGGGGTGTGCAGTGTCAGGGTGTGCCAGGGGAGTGTCAGGGGTGTGCTGGGTGTCGGAGGTGTGCCTGGGGCTGTCTGGGGGTGTGCCTGGGAGTATCTGGGGTGTGCCTGGGGAGTGTCTGAGGTGTACCTGGGGAGTGTCAGGGAGTGTGCCTGGGGTGTGAGAGTGTGCCTGCTGGGGTGTCGGGTGTGCCTGTGGCTGTGTGGGAGGTGCCAGCAGTGTCAGCCGGTGTGCCTGGAGTGTGAGAGGTGTGCAAGGGGTGTCGGTGGAGTGCCTGGGAGTGTGGGGTGTGCCTAGAGTGCCAGAGGGTTTTACCTGGGGAGTGTCAGAGGTGTGTGCCTGGGAGGTCAGGGCATGACATCTGGAACATAAGACGTGTACCTGGGAGTGTCAGTGGTGTGCAGGAATGTCAGTGGCGTGCCTGGAGGTGTGTCAGAAGTGTACTTGGTGTCAGAAGGTGTACGCACAAGATTGTCAGGGAATTGTGCAGAATTAATCCAGAGGTGTACCAGGGAGTGTCAGAGTGTACCTGGGAGTGTCAGGAGGTGTACCTGGGGTGTCTGGGGTGTCTGGGAATATCTGGGGTGTGTACCTGGGAGTGTCTGGGGTGTGCCAGGGAGTGTCAGAGGGTACCTGGGGAGTATCAGAAGTGTACCAGGGAGTGTCAATAAGTACCTGGGAGTCTCAAGGTGTTACCTAGGAGTATCAAGAGGTGTACCTGGGAATATCGGGGGTGTGCCTGGGAATATCGGAGGTGTACCTGGGGGTGTCAGAGGTGTTCCTGGAGTGTCAGGAGGTGTGCCTGGGAGGTGTGCAGGGAGTACCTGGGATTGTCAGGAGCTGGCACACCTGGCAGTGTCAGAGGTGTGCCTGGGGTGGCTCAGAGATGTGCCTGGGAGTGTCAGGAGGTGTATCTGGGAGCGTCGGACGTGTGCCTGGGAGTGTGGTGTCAGAAGTGTACCAGGGAATGCCAGTGGAGTGCTTGGGAGTGTCAGAGGTGTGCCTGGGAGTGTCAGAGGTGTGCCTGGGAGTGTCGAAGGTGTGCCTGGGAGTGTCAGAGGTGTGCCTGGGAGTGTTAGAGCGTGTATCGGGGTGACAGAGCCTGGGGTGTGTCAGGGTGTGCCTGGGGTGTGAGGTGTACCTAGTGTCTGCGGTGTGCCTGGTGTCAGAGGTGTACCTGGGGGTGTCAGGGGTGTGCCAGGGACTGGCAGTGGAGTACCTGGGGAGTTAGAGGTGTGCCTGGGGTGTCAGAGGTGTGCCTGGGGAGTGTCGGAGGTGTGCATGGAGTGTCAGAGTGTGCATGGCAGTGTCAGCGGTGTACCTGGGAGTCAGGGGTGTGCCTGGGGGTGTCTGAGGGGTGTGCCTGGGCGTGTCTGAGGGTGTGCCTGGGGTGTCTGAGGTGTGCCTGTGGGTGTCAGAGAGTGCCGGGGAGTGTCACAGGGTGCCTGGTGGTGTGGGGTGTGCCTGCAGGTGTGAGAGGTGTGCCTGGGGGGTGTCTGAGGGTGTGCCAGGGATGTCAGGAGGTGTGCCTGAGTGTCTGAGGTGTGCAGAGTGTCTGGGGTGTGCAGAGTGTCAGGGAGAATCAGGGGTGAGGTGTGCCTGGGAGTGTCAGAGGTGCCAGGGGTGTCTGGGGTGTGCCTGGGGTGTCTGAGGTGTGCCTGGTAGTGTCTGGGGTGTGCCTGGGGTGTCAGGGGAGACCAGGGGTGTCAGAGGAGTGCCTGGGGAGTGTCAGAGGGTGTACCAGCGAGTGTCAGTGAGGTACCTGGGAGTCTCAGGTGTGCCTGGGAGTATCATGGGTGTACCTGGGAATATCGGAGGTTACCTGCGAATATCGGATGTGTACCAGGGAGTGTCAGAGAGGTGTGCCTGGGAGTCTCAGAAGTGAACCAAGGAGTGTCAGGGGTACCTGGGTTGTCAGAGGTGTGCCTGGGAGTGTCGGAGGTGTGCCTGGGGTGTCACAGTTGTGCCTGGGATTGTCAGAGTTGTACCTGGCAGTGTCAGAGGTGTACCTGGGAGTGTCAGAGATGTGCCTGGGAGTGTCAAGAGGGTACCTGGGAGTCTCAGAAGTGTGAACCAAGGAGTGTCAGAGTACCAGGGAGTGTCAGAGGGTTTTGGGAGTGTCGGAGGTGTGCCTGGGAGTGTCAGAGATGTACCTGGGAGTGTCAGAGGTGTATCTGGGAGTGTCGGAAGGTGTGCCTGGGGTGTCAGAGTGTCCCCAGGGAATGCCAGTGGAGTGCTTGAGGAGTGTCAGGGTGCCTAGGGGTGTCAGAGGTGTGCCTGGGAGTGTCGGAGGTGTGCCTGGGAGTGTTACAGGGGTACCTGGGATTGTCAGAGGTGTACCTGGGAGTGTCAGAGGTGTATCTGGGAGTGTCGGACGTGTACCTGGGAGTGTGTCAGAAGTGTACCAGGGAATGCCAGTGGAGTGCTTGGGAGTGTCAGGGGTGTGCCTGGGAGTGTCAGAGGTGTGCCTGGGGTGTCAGTGCCTTGGTGTCAGAGGTGTGCCTGGGAGTGTCAGGGGTGTGCACCTAGGAGTGTCAGGAGGTGTGCCTGGGGTGTGAGAGTGTGCCTGGGCGTGTCAGAGGTGTGCCTGGGAGTGTCAGAGGTGTGCTAGGAGTGTCGGAGGTGTGCCTGGCAGTGTCAGCGGTTGTGACTGGGAGTGTCAGAGGTGTGCCAGGGGATGTCAGTTGGTGCCTGGGGTGTCAAGGTGTGCCTGGGTGTCAGAGTGTGCCTGGGAATATCGGAGTTTCCTGCGTATATCAGTGTGCAGAGTGTCAGAGGTGTGCCTGTGGGAACCAAGGAAGTGTCAGAGGAGTACTTGGGAGTGTCAGAGGTGTGCCAGGGGTGTCTGAAGTGCAGGAGTCTCAAGGTGTATTAGGTATCAGAGGTGTACCTGGGAATATCGGAGGTGTACCTGGGGTATCGGAGGTGTACCTGGGGTGTCAGAGGTGTACCTGGGGTGTCGGAGGTGTGTGCCTGGAGTGTCACAGTGCCTGGGATTGTCAGGCTGTGCCTGGGGTCAGAGGTGTGTCCTGGGGTGTCAGAGCTGTACCTGGGAGTGTCAGAGGTGTATCTGGGAGTGTCGGACGTGTACCTGGGAGTGTCAGGTGGCCTGGGAGTGTCACAGGAATACCTGGGATTGTCAGAGGTGTACCTGGCAGTGTCAGAGGTGTACCTGGGAGTGTGAGAAGTGTGCCTGGGCGTGTCGGAGGTGTGCTTGGGAGTGTCGGAGGTGTGCCTGGCAGTGTCAGCGGTGTGGCAGGAGTGTCAGAGGTGTGCCAGGGAGTGTCAGTGGAGTGCCTGGGAGTGTCAAGGTGTACCTGGGAGTGTCAGAGGTTTGCACCTGGGGTGTGAGGTGTGCCTGGGAGGTCAGAGGTGTATCTGGGAGTGTCAGACGTGTGGCCTGGGGTGTCAGAGGTGTACCAGGGAATGTCAGTGGCGTGCCTGGGGAGTGTCAGGGTGTGCAGGGGTGTCAGAGGTGTGCCTGGGGATGTCAGAGGTGCTGGGAGTGTCAGAGGTGTACAAGTGTCAGAGGTGTGCCAGTGTCGGAGGTGTGCCTGGGAGTGTCTGGGGTGTATCTGGGAATATCTGGGGTGTACAAGTGTCTGAGGTGTGCCTGGGAGTGTCAGAGGTGTGCCTGGGGTGTCAGAGGTGTGCCTGGGGAGTGTCAGGGGTTGTACCAGGGGAGTGTCAGTGAGTACCTGGGTGTGTCAAGGTGTGCCTGGGAGTGTCGGAGGTGTACATGGGGTGTGGGTGGGGGTGTCAGGGTGTGCCTCTGGGAGTGTCAGAGGAAAAACAGGAATGTCAGTGGCGTACCTGGGAGGCCGGGTAGGGGCGTGGCCCGAGTGTCAGAGGTGTACCTGGGAGTGTCAGGAGGCACCTGGAAGTCAGAGGTGTACCAGAGAGTGTCAGGAGGTGTACCTGGAGTGTCGGGAGGTGTACCTGGGAGTGTTCGGGGGTGTGGCCTGGGAACATCTGGGGTACCTGGGAGTGTCTGAGGGTGTACCTGGGAGTGTCAGAGGTGTACCTGGGAGGCCAGAGGTACCTGGGAGGTCAGGGTTGTACCAGGAGTGTCAGTGGAGTACCTGGTAAAAGTCAAAGGTACCTGGGAGCAATGTGGAGGTGTACATGAGTGTCAGAGGTACCTGGAAGCAAGTCAGCGGTTTACCTGGGAGTAAGCCAGAGGTTTACCTGGGAGACAGAGGTGTACTCGGAGAAACAGAGGTGTACCTGTGAATGTCAGGGGTACACAGGAGTGTCAGTGAGGTACCGGGAAGTCTCAAAGGTGTACCTGTGAGCATCAGAGGTGTGTACCTGGGATGTCAGAGGTGCACCTGGGAGGTCAGGGTAAACAGGAGTGTCAGTAGAGCACCTGGGATTGTCAGAGATGTACCTGGGAGGTCAGGAGGTAACTGGGAGTGCTGGGGAGGTGGCACCTGGAGTGTCAGAGGTGTACCTGGAGTGTCGGAGGTGTACCTGGGAGGTAAGAAGGTAACGGGAATGTCGAGATGTACCTGGGAGGTCGGAGGGCACCTGGGAGGTCAGAGGTGTACTTGGGAGGCCGGGGAGGTGTACCTGGGAGTGTCAGTGGTGTACCTGGGAGTGTCTGAGGTGTACCTGGGAGTGTCAGGAGGTGCCTGGGGAGTGCTCAGAGGTGCACTTGAGAGTATCAGAGGTGCACCTTGGAGTGAATGTGAGGTGTGTCCTGGCAGTGTTTGAGGTGTACCTGGCAGTGTTCGAGGTACCTGGCAGTGCCTGAGGTGTACCTGGCAGTGTCAGAGGTACCTGGGAGCAAGTCAGATGTACCCGTGAGTGTCAGAGGTATCTGGGAGGTTGGACGTGTACCTGGGAGGTCAGAGGTAACAGGAATGCCAGTGGAGTACTTGGGAGTCAGAGGTGTACCTGGTAGTGTCAGAGGTAAAACTGGGAGGTTTGAAGGCACCTGGAGTGTCACAGGAGTACCTGGGATTGTCAGAGTGTGTACCTGGCAGTGTCACAGGTGTGGCCTGGGAAAGGAGATGTCAGAGTGTCAGAGGTGTATCTGAGCAAGCCGGGACATGTACCTAGTAGTGCTCAGAAGTACCAGGAATGTCAGTGAGTACTTGGGAGGTCAGAGGTGTACCTGGAGGCCAGAGGTACCTTGGAGTGTCAGGAGGTGTGGCCTGGGAGGTCAGGAGGTGTACCTAGGAGTGTCGGAGGTACCTGGGAGGTGGAGAAGGTGGCCTGGGCGTGTCGGAGGTGTACTTGGAGTGTCGGAGGTGTGGCCTGGCAGTGTCAGCGGTGTAATCCGGGGAGGTCAGAGGCTCAGGGAATGTCATGAGTACCTGGAGGTCAAAGGTGTGCCTGGGAGTGTCAGGAGGTGTACTGGGAGTGTCAGAGGTGTACCTGGAGTGTCAGAGGCACTCAGAGCAAGCTGAGGGGCCTGGGAGTGTCTCTAGGTGTAACGGAGGAAGAAGTGGTACCTGGAGCGGAGGTACTGAGCAAGTGGGAGGTGTACCTGGGAGGAGAAGGTACTGGGAGTGTCATGGTGTACCTGGGAGCAAGCCTGAGGTGCCTGGAGGAAGTCAGAGGTGTACCTGGGAGGTCGGAGGTGTACTCTGGGAGTGTGAGAAGTGGTACCTGGGAGTAAGCCGGAGGCGGGACCTGGGAGTGTCAGAGGTGTACCTGGGAGTATCAGAGGCACCTCGAGAGTCAGAGGTGCACCTGGGAATGTCAGGGCATATGAGGGAGTGTCAGGGTGAAGTACTGGAAGTCTCAAAGGGTGTACCTGGGAGATCGGAGGTGTACCTGGGAGTCTCAGAAGTGAACCAGGGAGCGTCAGAGGAGCACCTGGGAGTTTCAGAGGTGTACCACAGGAGGCTGGGTGAAGTACCTGGGAGTCTCATAGGTGTCTGAGGCACCTGGGAGTGTCTGAGGTGTACCTGGGAGTGCTGGGGAAAAACCAGGAGTGAAAGAGGTGTACCTGGGAGGCCAGAGGTGTACCAGGGAATGTCTGGAGGTGTATTCGGGGAGTGGTTGGGGGAGGTGTACCAGGAGTGCTCAGGGAGGAATACCCAGAGGCCGGGGAGGTGTACCTGGGAGGCCAGAGGTGTACCTGGAGCAAGCCGAGGTACCAGGGAGTGTCAGAGTGCACCTGGGAGGCCGGGAGGTGTACCTGGGAGTGTCTGGGGTACCTGGGAGTATCTGGGGTGTACCTGGGAGGTCTGAGGTGTACCTGGAGTGTCAGAGGTGTACCTGGGAGTGTGAGAAGTGCACCTGGAGTAAGCGGAGGTACCTGGTTGTGTCGGAGGTGTACCTGGAGGTGTCAGGGGTGTACCTCAGGAGTGTCAGGGGTGTCACAAGGAATGTCCAGTGGGTACCTGGGAGTGTCAAGGTGTGCCTGGGGTGTCAGAGGTTTGCCTGGGGTGTCAGGGGGTGTGCCTGGGGTGTCAGAGGTGTATCTGGGGTGTCAGAGGTGTGCCTGGGGTGTCAGAGGGTGTACCTGGGAATGTCAGTGGCGTACCTGGGAGTGTCGAGGTGTGCCGGGGTGTCAGAGGTGTACCTGGGAGTGTCAGAGGTGTGACCTGGGGTGTCAGGGTGTGCGGGACATTGAGGTTTTCAGGTGCTGGGAGTCACGTGGGTGCACCGGGTGTCAGTGTGTGAGGAGTTCAGTGTGCGTTGGTGCTAGGTTGTGCAGGGGTGTCTGCAAGTGTCTGAGGGTGCCTGAAGTGTCAGAACCAGGGAGTGAGAGTGGTGTACCTGGGAGTGTCAGAGGTGCCAGGGTGTCTGAGGGTGTATCTGGGGAGTGTCAAGAGGTGTACCAGGGAGTGTCAGAGGAATACCTAGGAGTGTCAGAGGTGTACCTGGGAGTGTAGGAGGGTGTGCCTCAGGGTGTGGGAGGTATGCCTGGGAGTGTCTGGGGTGTGCCTAGGAGTGTCTGGGAGTGTACATGGGGTGTCAGGGGTGTGCCTGGGAGTGTCAGATGTGTACCTGGGGTGTCAGGGGTGTACTAGGGAGTGTCAGTGAGGTACCCAGGGAGTGTCAGAGGTGTACCTGGGTATTGTCGGAGGGGTGTCATGGAGTGTCAGAGTGTGCCTGGTGTGTCAGCGGTTGTACAAGTGTCCAGAGGTGTGCCTGGGAGTGTCTGAGGGGTAGCCCTGGGAATATCTTGAGGGGTGTACACAGGAGTGTCAGAAGTACCAGGAAGTGTCACAGGAGTACGCTGGGTGTGAGAGTGTACAGCTAGGTGTTGAGGTGTCAAGTGTCCAGGAGTGTACCAGGTACTGTCAGAGTGTACCTGGGAGTGTCTGAGGTGTACCTGGGAGTGTCTGAGGGTGTACATGGGAGTGTCAGGGATATCCCGGGGAGTGAAAGAGGTGTGCCTGGGAGTGTCAGAGGTGTACCGGGGAGTGTCTGGGGTGGCCGACAGGGGTGTCGAGGTGTACCAGGGTGTCAGAGTGTGCCTGGGGTGTCAGAGGTGTGCAGGGGGTATCAGGAGGTTTGCAGCGGAGTGTCGGAGTTGTACATGGGGTGTCAGGTGGACCTGGGAGTGTCGAGGTGTACCTGGGGTATCCAGAGGTGTCCACTGCAGGAGAGTCAGGTGTCCCATGGGAATGTCAGGGGTATACCAGGGAGTGTCAGTGAAGTACCTGGGAGTTTGAAAGGTGGCCACCTGGGAGTGTCGGAGATATGGGAATATAGGAGGTGTACCTGGGAGTGTCAGAGGGTGTACCTGCAGGGTGTGAGAGTGTACCTGGGAGTGTCGGAGTTGTACTTGGGAGGTGTCGGAGGTGGCCTGGCAGTGTCAGCGGTGTACCTAAGTGTCAGAGGTGTACCTGGAATGTCAGTAGGTACCTCCAAAGTGTCAAAGTGTACCTGGGAGTGTTAGGGTGTACCAGAGTGTCAGAGGTGTACCTGGGAGTGTCAGAGGTGTACCTGGGAGTGTCAGAAGGTGGCACCGGAGTGTCAGGGGTGTGCAGTGAAGTGTCAGTGAAGAGTACCTGGGAGTGTCAAGAATTGTACCTCAGGTAAGAGGTGTACCTGGGAAGTGTCAGAGGGTGTGCCTGGGAGTGTTCAGAGGTGTGCCTGGAGTGTCGGAAGAGTACACTGAATTGTAAGAAGTGTACCTGGGAGGAGTAGGTGTGCCTGGGAGTGTGGTGGTACCCAGGAGTGTCAGAGGTGTACTTGGGAGTGTCAGAGGTGTGACCTGGAGTGTCGCGGGTGCCTGGGAGTGTCTGAGGTGTACCTGGGAGTGTCAGAGAGGTGTGCCTGGGATTGTCAGTAGTGCACTTGGGAGTGTCAGAGGTGCACCTTGGGTGACTGAGGTGTACCTGGGAGTGTCTGAGTGTACCTGGCAGTGTCACAGAAGTGTACCGGGCAGTGTCTGCAGGATGTACCTGGCGTCCAGTTGGTGTACCTGGGGTGTTAGGCACGTGTATCAGGAGGTGACAGAGGCGTACCTGGGAGTGTCAGGAGGTGTACCTGGGGTGTGAGGTGCCGAAGGGTATGCAGGGGTGGCAGCTACGGAGTGTCAGAGATGTACCTGGGAGTGTCAGAGGTGTACCTGGGAGTGTCAGAGGTGGCACCTGGGAGTGTCAG
This sequence comes from Homarus americanus, assembly GCF_018991925.1. Lineage (NCBI taxonomy): Eukaryota > Metazoa > Arthropoda > Malacostraca > Decapoda > Nephropidae > Homarus > Homarus americanus. The sequence continues at coordinate 28,508 of NW_024725496.1, read as the reverse complement.
AGGTGTACCGGAGTGTCGGAGGTGTGCCACCTGGGGTGTAAGTGTACCTGGGAGTGTCAGAGGTGTACCTGGGAGGTGTCGGAGGTGTGCCTGGGAGTGTCAGAGGTGTGCCTGGGGTGTCAGAGGAGTGTACAGGAGTGTCAGCTGTGTCACCTGGGAGTGTGCAAGGTGTGCCTGGGAGTGTCAGGAGGTGTACCTGGGAGTGTCCGGAGGTGTACCTGGGAGTGTGAAGTGTACCTGGGAGTGTCAGGAGGTGTACCTGGCAGTGTCAGAGGTGTACCTGGCAGTGTCAGCAGTGTACCTGGGTGAAAGAGGTGTACAAGGGAATGTCAGGTGAGTACCTGGGAGTGTCAAGGTGGCCTGGGAGTGTCAGTAGTACCTGGGAGTGTCAGCGTGCCTGGGAGTGTCTGGTGTGCCTGGGAGTGTCGGAGGTGTACCTTGGAGTGTGAGAGGTGTACCTGGGAGTGTCGGAGGGACCTGGGATTGTCAGATGTGTACCTGGGAGTGTCAGAGGTGTACCTGGAGAGTCAGAAGTGGCCTGGGAATGTCGGGGGTATGCCGGGGGTGTCGGTGCATGAGTACGCAGGGAGTCTCAAGGTGTACCTGGGGTATCGGAGGTGTGCAGGGTATCGGAGGTTACCTGGGAATATCGGGTTGTACCAGGAGTTGTCCAGGAAGGTGTACGCAAGTCTCAAGTGAACCGGGAGTGTCAGAAGAGTACAAGTGTCAGTGAAGTACCTGGGAGTCTCAAGGTGTACCTGGGAGTATCAGAGGTGTACCGGAATATCGGAGGGGTGTACCTGGGAATATCGGAGTGTACCTGGGAGTGTCAGAGGTGTACCCTGGGAGTGTCGGAGGTGGCACAGGAGTGTGCAGGAGTACCTGGGATTGTCAGAGCTGTACCTGGCAGTGTCAGAGGTGTACCTGGGGTGTCAGAGATGTGCCTGGGAGTGTCAGAGGTGTATCTGGGAGTGTCGGACGTGTGCCTGGTGTCAGAAGTGTACCAGGGAATGTCGGTGGGTAGCAGGGTGTCAGAGGTGTACCTGGGGTGTCAGAGGGGTTGCTGGGAGTGTCGGATGGTGTACCTGGGAAGTATCACAGTAGTGTACCTGGGAGTGTCGGAGGTGTACCTGGGGTGTAGGAAGTGTACCTGGGAGTGTCAGGGGTGTACCTGGGAGTGTCGGAGGTGTACCTGGGAGTGTCAGGGGTGTACTTGGGAGTGACAGAGGTGTGCCTGGGAGTGTCAGCTGTGTACGTGGGAGTGTCTGAGGTGTGCCTGGGAGTGTCAGAGGTGTACCTGGGAGTGTCAGGGTGTACCTGGGAATGTCAGTGGTGTACCTGGGAGTGTCAGAGGTGTATCTGGGAGTGTCGGACGTGTACCTGGAGTGTCAGAGGTGTACCAGGGAATGTCAGTGGAGTACCTGGGAGTGTCAGAGGTGTACCTGGGTGTCGGGGTGTGCCTGGGACTGTCGGATGGTGTACCTGGGGAGTGTCACAGGAGTACCTGGGAGTGTCGGAGGGTGTGCCCCTGGGAGTGTAGAAGTGTACCTGGAGGTCAGGAGGTGTACCTGGGAGGTGTCGGAGGTGTACCTGGGAGGTGTCAGAGGGGTGTACCTGGGGTGTCAGAGGTGTACCTGGGAGTGTCAGATGTAGCCTGGGAGTGTCTGAGGTGGTGCCTGGGAGTGTCAGAGGTGTACCTGAGTGTCAGAAGTGTACCTGGGAATGTCAGTGAGTACTTGGGAGTGTCAGGGGGTGTACCTGGGGTGTCAGAGGTGTACCTGGGAGATGTCAGTGGAGGAGCCGAGGGTGTCAGGGGTGTACCTGGGAGTGTCGGAGGTGTACACCTGGGAGTGTCAGGAGGTGTGCCTGGGAGTGTCAGAGGGGTGTGCCTGGGAGTGTCAGCTGTGTACCTGGGAGTGTCAGGGTGTACCTGGCGGTGTCGGAGGTTTTCCAGGAGTGTGAGAAGTGTACCTGGGAGTGTCAGGAGGTGTCCTGGCAGTGTCGGAGGTGTACCTGCAGTGTCAGCGGTAGCCTGGGAGTGTCAGAGTGTACAAGGCCAGTAAGTGGAGTACCTGGGGTGTCCAAGGTGTACCTGGGAGTGTCAGTGGGTACCTGGGAGTGTCAGAGATGTACCTGGGAGTGTCAGAGGTGTACCTGGGGTGTCAGGAGGTGGCCACCTGGGAGTGTCAGAGGTGTACCTGGGAGTGTCAGGGAGGCTGCACCTGGGTGTAGAAGGTGTGCCTAGGAGTGTCAGAGGTGTACCTGGGAGTGTCGGAGGTGTACCTGGGAGTGTCGAGGTGTACCTTGGAGTGTCAGAGGTGTACCCAGGAGTGTCAGAGGTGTACCTGGGAGTGTCAGAGGTAGCTACCTGGGAGTGTCAGAGGGTAGCCTGGGAGTGTCAAAGTGTACCTGGGAGTGTAGTGTACCCGGGCCTGTCCGAGAGTGTACCTGGGAGTGTCAGAGTGTACCTGGCAGTGTCAAGCAGTGTGCCTAGAGTGTCAGGGTGTGCAGAGGAATCTCAGTAGGTACATAGTGTCAAGGTGCACCTGGGAGTGTCAGTGGGTACCTGGGAGTGTCAGCGGTGTACCTGGGAGTGTCAGAGGGTGTGCAGGAGTGTCGGAGGTGTGCACCGGGTGTGAGAGGTGTACCTGGAGGGTGTCGGAGGGGGACCTGGGATTGTCAGATGTGTACCTGGGAGTATCAGAGGTGTACCTTGGAGAGGTCAGAGGTGTACCTGAGAATGTCAGGGTATACCGGAGTGTCAGTGAAGTACCTGGGAGTCTCAAGGTGTACCTGGGAGTATCGGAGGTGTACGCAGGAATATCGGAGGTACCTGGGAATATCGGAGGTTGTACAGGGGAATTGTCAGAGGTGTACCTGGGAGTCTCAAAAGTGAACCAGGGAGTGTCAGGAAGTTCGCAAGGGTGTCGGTGAAGTACCTGGGAGTGTCAAAGGTGTACCCGGGAGTGTCAGAGGTGTACCTGGGAATATCAGAGGTGTACCTGGGAATATCGGAGGAGGTGTACACGGGAGTGTCAGAGGTGTACCTGGGGAGTGTCGGAGGTGTACCTGGGAGTGTACAGGATTCACCAGGATTGTCAGAGCTGTACCTGGCATGAGTGGCACAAGTGTCAGAGATGTACCTGGGAGTGTCAGAGGTGTATCTCGGAGTGTCGGACGTGTACCTGGGAGTGTGTCAGAAGTGTACCAGGGAATGTCAGTGGAGTACCTGGGAGTGTCAGAGGTGTACCTGGGAGTGTCAGGGGTGTGCCTGGGAGTGTCGGATGGGTGTACCTGGGAGTATCCAGTGGTACAAGTGTCGGAGGTGCACAGTGGTAGAAATTGGCCCGGAGTGTCAAGTGGCCTTCAGGGTAGTAGGAGGTGTACCTGGGAGTGTCAGGAGGTTGTACTTGGGAGTGACAGAGGTGTACCTGGGAGTGTCAGCTGTGTCCGTGGGAGTGTCTGAGGTGTGCCTGGAGTGTCAGAGGTGTACCTGGGAGTGTCAGAGGTGTACCAGGGAATGTCAGTGGAGTACTTGGGAGTGTCAGAGGTGTATCTGGGAGTGTCGGACGTGTACCTGGGAGTGTCAGATGTGTACCAGGGAATGTCAGTGGAGTACTTGGGAGTGTCAGAGGTGTACCTGGGAGTGTCAGAGGTGTGCCTGGGACTGTCGGATGGTGTACCTGGGAGTGTCACAGGGTACCTGGGGTGTCAGGAGGTGTGCCTGGGAGGTGTAAAGTGTACCTGGGAGTGTCAGAGGTGTACCTGGGTGTCGGAGGAGGTGTACCTGGGGTGTCAGAGGTGTACTTGGGGTGTCGAGAGGTGTACCTGGGAGTGTCAGCTGTGTACCTGGGAGTGTCTGAGGTGTGCCTGGGAGTGTCAGGAGGTGCCACCTGGGTGTCGAAGTGGCCACCAGGAATGTGAAGTGGGTGCTTAGGAGTGTCAGAGGTGTACCTGGGGTGTCAGAGGTGGCACCTGGGAATGTCGGTGGAGAACCTGGGAGTGTCCAGAGGTGTACAGGGTGTCGGGGGTGTACCTGGGAGTGTCAGAGGTGTACTTGGGAGTGTCAGAGGTGTGCCTGGGTGTCAGCTGTGTACCTGGGTGTCAGGGTGGCCTGAGCAGTGTCGGAGGTTTACCTGGGAGTGAGAGGTGCCTGGGAGGTGTGGAGGTGTACCTGGCAGTGTCGGAGGTAGCCTGGCAGTGTCAGCGTGGCCTGGGAGTGTCAGAGGTGTACAAGGGAATGTCGGTGGAGTACCAGAATTCAAAGGGTATGCCTGGGAGTGTCAGTAGGTACCTGGGGGTGTCAGGGGTGTACAGGAGTGTCAGAGGTGTACCTGGAGTGTCAGAGGTGTACGCAGGGATTGTCAGAGGTGTACCTGAGAGTGTCAGAGAGGTGTACCTGGGAGTGTAGAAGGTGTACCTAGGAGTGTAAGAAGTGTACCTGGGAGTGTCGGAGGTGTACCTGGGAGTGTCGGAGGTGTACCTTGGAGTGTCAGAGGTGTGCCTAGGAGTGTCAGAGGTGTACCTGGGAGTAACGGAGGTGTACCTGGGAGTGTCAGGGGTGTACCTGGGAGTGTCAGAGTGGCACCTGGGAGTGTGAAAGTGTACCTGGGCCTGTCGGAGGTGTACTTGGGAGTGTCGGAGGTACCTGGCAGTGTCAGAGGTGTGCCTGGGAGTGTCAGAGGTGTACCAGGAGTCTCAGTGGGTACACCGAGTGTCAAGAGTGTACCTGGGAGTGTCAGAGGTGTACCTGGGAGTGTCAGAGGTGTACCTGGGAGTGTCAGAGGTTTACCTAGGAGTGTCCTAGGTGTGTACCTGGGAGTGAAAAGCGTACCTGGGCTTGTCGGAGGTGTCCTGGGAGTGTTGTAAGTGTACCTGGGAGTGTCAGAGGTGTGCCTAGGAGTATCAGAGTGGCCCTGGGAGTGTCAGCGGTGTACCTGGGAGTGTCTGAGGTGTGTCCTGGGAGTGTCAGAGGTGTACCTGGGAGTGTCGGAGGTGTGCCGAGGGAATGTCAGTGGAGAACCAGGAGTGTCAGAGGTGGCCTGGGAGTCTCAAAGTGAACCGGGGAGTGTCAGGAGAGTACCCAGGAGTGTCAGGTAAGTACCTGGGAGTCTCAAGGTGTACCTGGGAGTATCGGTGTGTACCTGGGAATATCGGAGGTGTACCTGGGAATATCGGAGGTGTACCTGGGAGTGTCAGGTGTACCTGGGAGTGTCAGGAGGTGTACCTTGGAGTGTCAGAGGTGTGCTTGGGAGTGTCAGAGGTGTACCTGAGGTGTCAGAGGTGTACCCTGGATTGTAGAAGGTGTGCCTGGGGTGTAAGAAGTGTGCCTGGGAGTGTGCGGAGGTGTACCAGGAGTGTCGGAGGAGGTGTACCTTGGAGTGTCAGAGGTGGCAGGAGTGTCAGAGGTGTACCTGGGAGTAACGGAGGTGTACCTGGGAGTGTCAGAGGTGGCCTGGGAGTGTCAGAGGTGGCACCTGGGAGTGTGAGGTGTACCTGGGACTGTCGGAGGTGTGCCTGGGAGTGTCGGAGGTGTACCTGGCAGTGTCAGCGGTGTGCCTGGGAGTGTCAGGGAGTGTACCAGGAGATCTCAGTGGAGTACCGGAGTGTCAAGGTGTGCCTGGGAGGTGTCAGAGGTGTACCTGGGAGTGTCAGAGGGTGTACCTGGGAGTGTCAGAGGTTTACCTAGGGTGTCCTAGGTGTGCCTGGGAGTGAAAGCGTTCTGGGCTTGTCGGGTGTACCTGGGAGTGTTGTAGGTGTACCTGGGAGTGTCAGAGGTGTACTTGGGGTATCAGAGGTGTACCTGGGAGTGTCAGCAGTGTACCTGGGAGTGTCTGAGGTGTGCCTAGGGTGTCAGAGGTGTACCTGGGAGTGTCGGAGTGTACCGGGAATGTCGTGGAGAACCTGGGAGTGTCAGAGTGGCCTGGGAATTGTCAGAGGTGGCCGGAGTGTAAGAAGTTGGCCTGGGGTGTCAGGGTGTACCTGGGAGTGTCAGAGGTACCTTGGAGAGTAGAGGTGTACCTGGGAATGTCAGAGGCCTTAGAGCATGTCAGTAAGTACCTGAGTCTCAAGGTGTACCTGGGAGTATCAGAGGTGTACCTGGGAATATCAGAAGGTACCCGGGAATATCGGAGGTAGCCACCGGGATTGTCAGAGGTGTACCTGGGAGTCTCAAAAGTGAACCAAGTGTCCAGGAGTACCTGGAGTGTCAGTAAGTACCCGGGAGTCTCAAAGGTGTACCGGGAGTATCAGTTGTGTACCTGGGAATATCGGAGGTGTACCGGGAATTCAGAGGGGTGTACCTGGAGTGTCAGAAGGTGTACGCCTGGGGTGTCAGGTGTACCTGGGGTGTCAGGGAGTACCTGGGATTGTCAGGCTGTACCTGGCAGTGTCAGAGGTGTACCTGGGAGTGTCAGGAATGTGTACCTGGGAGTGTCAGAGGTGTATCTGGGACTGTCGGACGTGTACCTGGGAGTGTCAGAAGTGTACCAGGGAATGTCAGTGGGTACTTGGGAGTGTGCAGAGGTGTACCTGGGAGTGTCAGAGGTGTGCCTGGGAGTGTCGGATGGGTGTACCTGGGAGTGTCAGAGGAGTACCACCAGGAGTGTCGGAGGTGTACCTGGGAGTGTAAGAAGTGTACCTGGGGTGTCAGAGGTGTACCTGGGAGTGTCGGAGGTGTACCTGGGAGTGTCAGAGGTGTGACTTGGGGTGTCAGAGGTGTACCTGGGAGTGTCAGCTGTGTACGTGGGAGTGTCTGAGGTGTGCCTGGGGTGACAGAGGTGTACCTGGGAGTGTCAGAAGTGTACCGGGAGTGTCAGTGGGTACTTGGGAGTGTCAGAGGGTGTATCTGGGGGTGTCAGACGTGTAGCTGGGAGTGTCAGAAGTGTACCAGGGAATGTCAGTGAGGCCAGGAGTGTCAGAGGTGTACCTGGGAGTGTCAGGGGTGTGCCTGGGACTGTCGGATGGTGTACCTGGGAGTGTCACAGGAGTACCAGTGTCAGGAGGTGGCCTGAGAGTGTAAGTGTACCTGGGAGTGTCAGAGGTGTCCTGGGAGTGTCGGAGGTGTACCTGGGAGTGTCAGAGGGTGTACTTGGGAGTGTCAGAGGTGTGCCTGGGAGTGTCAGCTGTGTACCTGGGAGTGTCAGAGGTGTCACCTGGAGTGTCAGAGGTGTACCTGGGAGTGTCAGAGGTGTGCCAGGGAATGTCAGTGGTACTTGGGGAGTGTCCAGAGGTGTACCTGGGAGTGTCAGAGGTGTACCAGGGAATGTCAGTGGAGAACACTGGAGTGTCAGAGGTGTACGTGGGAGTGTCGGAGGTGTACCTGGGAGTGTCAGAGGTGTACTTGGGAGTGTCAGAGGTGTACCTGGGAGTGTCAGCTGTGTGTCTGGGGTGTCAGCTGTGTACCTGGGGTGTCAGAGGTGTGCAGGTGTCGGAGGTTTACCTGGGAGTGTCAAAAGTGTACGCAGGTTGTCGAGGTGTACCTGGGAGTGTCGGAGGTGTACCTGGGGTGTCAGAGGTGAACTTGGGAGTGTCAGAGGTGTGCCTGGGAGTGTCAGCGGTGGCCTGGGAGTGTCAGAGGGTGTGACCAGGAGTGTCAGAGGTGTGCCTGGGAGTGTCAGTGGTGCACTTGGGAGTGTCAGAGGTGCACCTTGGGTGACTGGGGTGTACCTGGGGTGTCTGAGGTGTACCTGAGCATGCTGGTGTACCGGGCAGTGTGCAGTGTGTGCCTGGCAGTGTCAGCGTGCCTGGGAGTGTCGGCAGTGGCAGAGGAGTATGAGCGTTATCAGGAGGTGACAGAGGAGTACCTAGGGGTGTCAGAGGTGTACCTGGGAGTGTAGTGTACCTGGGAGTGTCAGGGGGTGCAGCTGGGAGTGTCAGAGGTGTACCTGGGAGTGTCAGGGGTGTACCTGGGAGTGTCAGAGGTGTCACCTGGAATTGTCAGAGGTGTACTGGGAGTGTCGGAGGTGGCCTGGGGTGTTAAGTGGCCTGGGAGTGTCAGAGGTGTACCTGGGAGTGTCGGAGAGGTGTACCTGGGAGAGTCAAGAGTGGCAGAGTGTCAGAGGTGTGCCTGGGAGTGTCGCTGTGTACCTGGGAGTGTCAGAGGTGTGCCTGGGAGGTGTCAGAGGTGTACCTGGGAATGTCGGAGGTGTACCTGGGAGTGTAGTGTACCTGGGAGTGTCGGAGGTGTACATGGCAGTGTCGGAGAGGTGTACCTGACAGTGTCAGCGGTGTACCTGAGTGAAAAGGTGTACAGGGAATGTCAGTGGGTACCTGGGAGTGTCAAGGAGGTGTACCTGGGAGTGTCAGTGGGTACTGGGAGTGTCAGCGGTGTCCCTGGGGTGTCAGAGGTGTGCCTGGGAGTGTCGGAGGTGTACCTGGGAGTGTGAGAAGTGTACCTGGGAGTGTCGGAGGACCTGGGATTGTCAGATGTACCTGGGAGTATCAGAGGTGTACCTGGAGAGTCAGAGGTGTACCTGGGAATGTAGCAGGGGTATACCAGGAGTGTCAGTAGTACCTGGGAGTCTCAAGGTGTACCTGGGAGTATCGGAGGTGTACCTGGGAATATCGGAGGGTTTACCTGGGAATATCGGAGGTGTACCAGGGTGTCAGAGGTGTACCTGGGAGTGTCAAGAAGTGAACCTGGGAGGTGTCAGAGGAGGTACCAGGAGTGTCGGTGAAGTACCTGGGAGTCTCAAAGTGTACCTGGGAGTATCAGAGGTGTACCTGGGAATATCGGAGAGGTGTACCTGGGAATATCAGGAGGTAGCCTGGGAGTGTCAGAAGGTATGCCTGGGAGTGTCCGGAGGTGTACCTGGGAGTGTCACAGGAGTACCTGGGATTGTCAGAGCTGTACCTGGCAGTGTCAGAGGTGTACCTGGGAGTGTCAGAGATGTACCTGGGAGTGTCAGAGGTTGTATCTGGGAGTGTCGGACGTGGCCACCTGGGAGTGTCAGGAGTTGTACCAGGGAATGTCAGTGGAGTACTTGGGAGTGTCAGGAGGTGTACCTGGGAGTGTCAGAGGTGTGCCTGGGGTGTCGGATGGTGTACCTGGGAGTGTCAGAGGTGTACCTGGGAGTGTCAGGAGGTGTGCACAGGAGTGCAAGTAGTACACCTGGAGTGTCAGAGAGGTGTACCCGGGAGTGTCGGAGGTAGCCTGGGAGTGTTCAGAGAGGTGTACCTGGGAGTGTCAGAGGTTGCCTGGAGTGTCAAGGTGTGTACGTGAGGTGTCTGAGGTGTGCCTGGGAGTGTCAGAGGTGTACCTGGGAGTGTCAGGAGTGTACCAGGGAATGTCAGTGGGTACCCAGGAGTGTCAGAGGTGTATCTGGGGTGTCGGATGTGCCTGGGAGTGTCAAGTGTACCAGGGAATGTCAGTGGGTACCTGGGGTGTCAGAGGTGTACCTGGGAGTTGTCAGAGGTGTGCCTGGGAGTGTCGGATGGTGTACCTGGGAGTGTCAGTAGTGCCTGGGAGTGTCGGAGGTGTACCTGGGAGTGTAGAGGTGTACCTGGGAGTGTCAGAGGTGTGCCTGGGAGTGTCGGAGGTGTACCTGGGAGTGTCAGGGGTGTACTTGGGAGTGTCAGAGGTGTACCTGGGAGTGTCAGCTGTGTACCTGGGAGTGTCTGAGGTGTGCCTGGGAGTGTCAGAGGTGTACCTGGGAGTGTCAGAAGTGTACCAGGGAATGTCAGTGGAGTACTTGGGAGTGTCAGAGGTGTACCTGGGAGTGTCAGAGGTGTACCAGGAATGTCAGTGGAGAACCGGGAGTGTCAGAGGTGTACCTGGGAGTGTCGGAGGTGTACCTGGGAGTGTCAGAGGTGTAGCAGGAGTGTCAGAGGTGTACCTGGGAGTGTCAGCTGTGTACCTGGGAGTGTCAGAGGTAGCCTGGGAGTGTCGGAGGTGTACAGGCGTGTAAGTGTACCTGGGAGTGTCGGAGGTGTACCTGGCAGTGTCGGAGGTGTACCTGGCAGTGTCAGCGGTGTACCTGGGAGGTGTCAGAGGTGTACAGGAATGTCAGTGGAGTACCTGGGAGTGTCAGGAGGTGTACCTGGGAGTGTCAGTGGGTACCGGGGTGTCAGGAATGTACCTGGGAGTGTCAGAGGTGTACCTAAGTGTCAGAGTGTACCTGGGAGTGTCAGAGGTGTGACCTGGAGTGTAGAAGGTGTGCCTGGGAGTGTAAGTGTCCTGGGGTGTCGGAGGTGTACCTGGGAGTGTCGGAGGTGTACCTGGAGTGTCAGAGGTGTACTTGGGAGTGTCAGAGGTGGCCACCTGGGAGTATCGGAGGTGTACCAAGTGTCAGGAGGTGGACCTGGGAGTGTCAGAGGTGTACCTGGGGTGTGAGAGGTACCTGGGCCTGTCGGAGGTGTACCTGGGAGTGTCAGTGTACCTGGCAGTGTCAGCGGTGTGCCTGGGAGTTGTCAGAGGGTGTACCAGGGAATCTCAGTGAGTACCTGGGAGTGTCAAGGTGTACCTGGGAGTGTCAGAGGAGGTGTACCTGGGGTGTCAGGGTGTACCTGGGAGTGTCAGAGGGTGTTACCTGGGGTGTCCGAGGTGTACCTGGGAGTGTAAGAAGTGTACCTGGGAGTGTCGGAGGTGTACCTGGGAGTGTTGTAGGTGGCCTGGGAGTGTCAGAGGTGTACCTGGGAGTGTCAGAGGTGTACCTGGGAGTGTCAGGGGTGTACCTGGGAGTGTCAGGGTGTGCCTAGGAGTGTCAGAGGGGTGTACCTGGGAGTGTCGGAGGTGTGCAGGGAATGTCAGTGGAGAAGTACAATTGTCAGAGAGTGTACAGGGAGTGTCGGAGGTACACAAGTGTAAGAAGTGTACCTGGAGTGTCAGAGGTTGTACCTGGGAGTGTCAGAGGTGTACCTTGGAAGTCAGAGGTTGTACCTGGAATGTCAGGTATACCAGGAAGTGTCAGTGAGAGTACCTAGTTCAAAGGTGTACCGGAGTATCGGAGGTGTACCTGGGAATATCGGAGGTTACACTGGAATATCGGAGGTGTACCTGGGAGTGTCAGGGTGTACCGGGAGTGTCAAAGTGAACAGGGAGTGTCAGAGGTGTACCAGTGTCAGTGAAGTACCTGGGAGTAAAGGTGGCACCAGAGGTATCAGAGGTGTACCGGAATATCGGAGGTGTACCTGAATATCGGGTGTACCCGGGATTGTCAGAGGTGTACCTGGGGGTGTCGGAGGTGTACACTGGGAGTGTCACAGGAGTACCTGGGATTGTCAGAGCTGTACCTGGCAGTGTCGAGAGGTGTACCTGGGAGTGTGTCAGAGATGTACCACAAGAGTGTCAGAGGTGTACCTGGGAGTGTCGGACGTGTACCTGGGAGTGTCAGAAGTGTACCAGGGAATGTCAGTGGAGTACCTGGGAGTGTCAGAGGTGTACCTGGGAGTGTCAGAGGTGTGCCTGGGAGTGTCGGATGGTGTACCTGGGGTGTCACAGGAGTACCTGGGGTGTCGGAGGTGTACCTGGGAGTGTAAGTGTACCTGGGAGTGTCAGAGGTGTACCTGGGAGTGTCGGAGGTGTACCTGGGAGTGTCAGAGGTGTACCTGGGAGTGTCAGAGGTGTCCTGGGAGTTTCGAGCTGTGCGTGGGAGTGTCAGAGGGTGTGCCTGGGAGTGTCAGAGGTGCAGGGTGTCAAGGTGTTCAGGGAATGTCAGTGGAGTACCTGGGAGTGTCAGAGGTGTCAGGGTGTCGGACGTGTACCTGGGAGTTGTCAGAAGTGTACCGGGAATGTCAGTGGAGTACTTGGGAGTGTCAGAGGTGTACCTGGGAGTGTCAGAGGTGTGCCTGGGACTGTCGGATGGTGTACCTGGGGTGTCACAGGGTACCTGGGGTGTCGGAGGTGTACCTGGGGTGTAGAGTGTACCTGGGAGTGTCAGGGTGTGCCTGGGAGTGTCGGAGGTGTACCTGGGAGTGTCAGGAGTGTGCCTGGGGTGTCAGAGGTGTACCTGGGAGTGTCAGAAGTGTACCAGGGAATGTCAGTAGGTGCAGGAGTGTCAGAGGTGTACCTGGGAGTGTCAGAGGTGTACCAGGAATGTCAGTGGGAGTACCTGGAGTGTCAGAGGTGTACCTGGGAGTGTCGGAGGTGTACACAGAAGTGTCAGAGGTGTACTTGGGAGTGTCAGGGGGTGTACCTGGGAGTGTCAGAGTGTGGCCTGGGGTGTCAGAGGTGTACCTGAGGAGTGTCGGAGGTTTTGGGAGTGTGAGAAGTGTACCTGGGAGTGTCAGAGGTACCTGGGAGTGTCGGAGGGTGTACCTGGGAGTAACGGAGGTGTACCTGGGAGTGTCAGGGAGGTGTACCTGGGAGTGTCGGAGGGTGCCTGGGAGTGTGAAAGTACCTGGGCCTGTCGGAGGTGGCAGGAGTGTCGGAGGTGTACCTGGCAGTGTCAGCGGTGTGCACAAGTGTCAGAGAGTGTACCTGGGAATCTCAGTAGTACCTGGGAGTGTCAAGTGTACCAGGAGGTGTGAGAGAGGTGTACCTGGAGTGTCGAAAGTGTACCTGGGAGTGTCAGAGGTTTACCTAGGAGTGTCTAGGTGTACCTGGGAGTGAAAAGCGTACCTGGGCATGTCGGAGGTGTACCTGGGTATTGTGGGTGTACCTGGGAGTGTCAGAGGTGTACCTGGGAGTATCAGAGGTGTACCTGGGAGTGTCAGCGGTGTACCTGGGAGTGTCTGAGGTGTGCCTAGGAGTGTCAGAGGTGTGCCTAGTGTCAGGAGGTGTACCAGGGAATGTCAGTGAGAGGTGCACAGGGGTGTCAGGAGGTGTGCCTGGGTGTCGGAGGTGTACCGGAGGTGTCAAGAAGTGTACCGGAGTGTCAGAGGTGTCACCAGGAGTGTCAGAGGTGTACCTGGGAGTGTCAGAGGTGTACCAGGGAATGTCAGTGAACCTGGGGAGTGTCAGAGGTGTACCTGGGTGTCGGAGGTGTACACGGGAGTGTAAAGATAGCCCTGGGAGTGTCAGAGGTGTACCTGGGAGTGTCGGAGGTGTACCTGGGAGTGTCAGAGGTGTACCTGGGAGTGTCAGAGGGTGTCCTGGGGTGTCAGCTGTGTACCTGGGAGTGTCAGAGGTGTACCTGGGAGTGTCGGAGGGTTTACCTAGGAGTGTGAGAAGTGTACCTGGGAGAGTCGGAGGGTAGCCTGGCAGTGTGGAGGTGTACCTGGCAGTGTGCGTGGTACCTGGGACAGAGGTGTACGAGAATGTCAGTAGGTACCAGAGTGTCAAAGAGTGTACCCAGGTGTCAGTAGGTACCTGGGAGTGTCAGGGATTACCTGGGAGTGTCAAGAGGGTACCTGGGAGTGTCAGTAGGTGTACCTGGGAGTGTAGAGGTGGACCTAGGGGTGTAGAAGTGTACCTGGGGTGTCGGAGGTGTGACACAGGAGTGTCGGAGGTGTTGGGTGTCAGAGGTGTACTTGGGAGTGTCAAGGTGGCCGCAAGGGTAACAGGGTGTACCTGGGAGTGTCAGAGGTGTGACCTGGGAGTGTGAGGTGTACCTGGGCCTGTCGGAGGTGTACTTGGGAGTGTCAGGAGGTGTACCTGGCAGTGTGTCAGTGGGTACCTGGGAGTGTCAGAGGTGTACCAGGAATCTCAGTGGAGTACCTGGGAGTGTCAAAGGTGTACCTGGGAGTGTCAGAGGTGTACCTGGGGTGTCAGAGGTGTGACCTGGGAGTGTCAGAGGTTTACCTAGGAGTGTCACTGGGTAGCCTGGGAGTGAAAGCGTACCTGGGAGTGTCGGAGGTGTACCTGGAGTGTTGGAGGTGTCCTGGGATGTCACAGGTACTTGGGAGTGTCTGAGGTGTACCTGGGAGTGCCAGAGGTGTACCAGGGAGTGTCAGAGGTGTACCTGGGAGTGTCAGAGATGTACCTAGGAGTATCGGAGGTTTACCTGGGAGTGTCGGAGTTGTACCTGGGAGTGTCGGAGGCGGACCTGGGAGTGTCAGAGTTGTACCTGGGAGTATCAGAGGTGTACCTGGGAGAGTCAAAGGTGTACCTGGGAATGTCAGGGGTAAACCAGGGGGTGTCAGTGAAGTACCTGGGAGTCTCAAAGGTGTACCTGGGAGTATAGGAGGTGTACCTGGGAATATCGGAGGGTTACCTGGGAATATCGGAGGTGTACCTAGGAGTGTCAGAGGTGTACCTGGGAGTGTCGGAGGTGTACCTGGGAGTGTCACAGGAGTACCTGTGATTGTCAGAGCTGTACCTGGCAGTGTCAGAGGTGTACCTGGGAGTAACAGAGATGTACCTGGGTGTGTCAGAAGTGTACCAGGGAATGTCAGTGGAGTACTTGGGAGTGTCAGAGGTATACCTGGCAGTGTCAGAGGTGTACCTGGGAGTGTCGGAGGTGTACCCGGGAGTATCACAGGAGTACCTGGGATTGTCAGATCTGTACCTGGGAGTGTCAGAGGTGTACCAGGGAGTGTCAGAAGTGTACCAGGGAGTGTCAGTGTACCTTGGAGACTCAGAAGTGAACCAGGGAGTGTCAGAGGAGTACCTGGGAGTGTCAGAGGTGTACCAGGGAGCGTCAGTGAAGTACCTGGGAGTCTCAAAGGTGTACCTGGGAGTATCAAAGGTGTACCTGGGAATATCTGAGGTGTACCTGGGAATATCTGAGGTGTACCTGGGAGTGTCAGAGGTGTACCTGGGAGTGTCGGAGGTGTACCTGGGAGTGTCACAGGAGTACCTGTGATTGTCAGAGCTGTACCTGGCAGTGTCAGAGGTGTACCTGGGAGTATCAGAGATGTACCTGGGTGTGTCAGAAGTGTACCAGGGAATATCAGTGGAGTACTTGGGAGTGTCAGAGGTGTACCTGGCAGTGTCAGAGGTGTACCTGGGGGTATCACAGGAGTACCTGGGATTGTCAGAGCTGTACCTGGCAGTGTCACAGGTGTACCTGGGAGTGTCAGAGATGTACCTGGATGTGTCAGAGGTGTATCTGGGAGTGTCGGACGCGTATCTGGGAGTGTCAGAAGTGTACCAGGGAATGTCAGTGGAGTAATTTGGTAGTGTCAGAGGTGTACCTTGGGAGTGTCAGAGGTGTACCTGGAGTGTCGGAGGTGTACCTTGGAGTGTCATTATGAGTAACTGGGAGGCCGGTGTACCAGGGAGTATCAGAAGTGTACCTGGGAGTGTCAGAGGTGTACTTGGGAGTGTCGGATGTGTACCTGACAGTGTCAGCGGTGTACCTGAGAGTGTCAGAGGTGTACCAGGGAATGTGAGTGGAATACCTGGGAGTGTCAAAGGTGTACCTGGGAGTGTCAGAGGTGTACCTGGGAGTGTCAGAGGTGTACCTGGGAATGTCAGAGGTGTACCTGGGAGTGTCAGAGGTGTACCTGGGAGTGTCGGAGGTGTACCTGGGAGTGTAAGAAGTGTACCTGGGAGTGTCGGAGGTGTACCTGGGAGTGTTGGAGGTGTACCTGGAAGTGTCAGAGGTGTACTTGGGAGTGTCAGAGGTGTACCTGGGATTGTCAGAGGTGTACCTGGGATTGTCAGAGGTGTACCTTGGAGTGTCGGAGGTGTACCTGGGAATGTCAGAGGTGTACCTGGGAGTGTCAGAGGTGTACCTAGGAGTATCGGAGGTTTACCTGGGAGTGTCGGAGTTGTAGCTGGGAGTGTCGGAGGCGGACCTGGGAGTGTCAGAGGTGTACCTGGGAGTATCAGAGGTGTACCTGGGAGAGTCAAAGGTGTACCTGGGAATGTCAGGGGTATACCAGGGGGTGTCAGTGAAGTACCTGGGAGTCTCAAAGGTGTACCTGGGAGTATCGGAGGTGTACCTGGGAATATCGGAGGGTTACCTGGGAATATCGGAGGTGTACCAGGGAGTGTCAGTGTACCTTGGAGTCTCAGAAGTGAACCAGGGAGTGTCAGAGGAGTACCTGGGAGTGTCAGAGGTGTACCAGGGAGCGTCAGTGAAGTACCTGGGAGTCTCAAAGGTGTACCTGGGAGTATCAGAGGTGTACCTGGGAATATCTGAGGTGTACCTGGCAGTGTCAGCGGGCGCAAGGACTGTCAGTGTACAAGGGAATGTCAGTAGGTACCTGGGAGTGTCCAAGGTGTACCCGGGAGTGTCAGTAGGTACCGAAGTGTCAGAGATGGCCACCTGGAGTGTCAGGGTGTACCTGGGAGTGTCAGAGGTGTACCTGGGAGTGTAGAAGGTGTACCTAGGAGTGTAGAAGTGTACCTGGGAGTGTCAGGAGGTGGCCCTGGGAGTGTCGGAGGTGTACCTGGGGTGTCAGAGGTGTACCTGGGAGTGTCAAGGTGGACCTGGGAGTAGCAGGAGGTGTACCTGGGAGTGTCAGAGGTGTACACAGGAGTGGCAAAGTGTACCTGGGAGTGTCGGGAGTGTACTTGGGAGTTTCGGAGGTGTACCTGGCAGTGTCAGTAGTACCACAGAGTGTCAGAGTGTACAAGGAATGTCAGTGAGTACCTGGGAGTGTCAGAGGTGCACAGTGTCAGAGGTGTACCTGGGAGTGTCAGAGGTACCTGGAGTGTCAGAGGTGTACCTAGGTGTCGGTAAGTGTAAAGCGTACCTGGGAGTGTCGGAGGTGTACCTGGGGTGTTGGAGGTGTACCTGGGAGTGTCAGAGGTGTACCTGGGAGTGTCAGAGGTGTACCTGGGAGTGTCAGCGGTGTACATGGGAGTGTCAGAGGTGTGCCTGGGAGTGTCAGGAGTGTACCTGGGAGTATCGGAAGTATGCAGGTGAAAGTGTACCTGGGAGTGTCGGAGGTGGACCTGGGAGTGTCAGAGGTGTACCTGGGAGTGTCAGGGGTGTACCTGGGAGAGTCAGAGAGGTGTACCTGGGTGTCAGGGGTATACCAGGGAGTGTCAGTGGTACCTGGGAGTCTCAAAGGTGTACCTGGGAGTATCGGAGGTGTACCTACCTGGGAATATCGGAGGTTACCTGGGAATATCGGAGGTGTACCAGGGAGTGTCGAGGTGTACGCAGGGAGTCTCAGAAGTGAACCGGGAGTGTCCAGAGGAGTACACCAAATTGTCCAGAGGTATGCAGAGTGTCCGGTAAGTACACAGGAGTCTCAAACTTGTACCTGGGAGTATCAGAGGTGTACCTGGTAATATCAGAGTGTACACAGGAATATCCAGAGGAAGTGTACCTGGGAAGTATCAGAAATTGTACCTGAGGTATGTCGGAAGTGTACCTCGGAGTGTCACAGAGTACCTGGGAATTGTCAGAAACTGTACCTGCTTGAGTGTCCGGAATGTACAAGTGTCAGGAATATTACCCACAAATGTCAGAGGTATCTGGGAGTGTCGGACGTGTACCTGGGGTGTCAGAGTGTACCCGGGAATGTCAGTGGGTACTTGGGAGTGTCCAGAGGAGGTGTACTTGGGAGTGAGCAGGAGGTGTACCTTGGGTGTCATAGGTGTACCTGGGAGTGTCAGGGGTGTACCTGGGAGTGTCGGAGAGTGTACCTGGCAGTGTCAGAGGTGTACCTGGGAGTCTCCGGACGTGTACCTGGGAGTGTCAGAAGTGTACCAGGGAATGTCAGTGGAGTGGGAGTGTCAGGGGTGTACCTGGGAGTGTCAGGGTGTACCTTGGAGTGTCAGAGGTGGCCACCTGGGAGTGTCAGAGGTGGCCTGGGAGTGTCGGAGGTGTACCTGGCGGTGTCAGCGGTGGCCTGGGAAGTGAGAGGTAGCACCCAGGAATATCAGTGGGTACTTGGGATGTCAAGGTGTACTAGGAGTGTCAGAGAGGTGGCACAGAGTGTCCAGAGGTGTACCTGGGAGTGTCAGGGAGTGTACCTGGGGTGTCAGAGGAGGTGTACCTGGGGTGTCCCCTGGGTGTACCTGGGAGTGTAAGAGATGTACCTGGGAGTGTCGGCGGTGTACCTGGGAGGTGTTGCAGGTGTACCTGGGAGTGTCAGGAGTGTACTTGGGAGTGTCAGAGGTGTACCTGGGAGTGTCAGCAGTGTACCTGGGGTGTCACGAGGTGTGCCTGGGAGTGTCAAGGTGTGCAGGGTGTCCAGAGGTGTACACACTGGGAGTGTCCAGAGAGGTGTACCTAGAATTGTCAGAGGTGGCCGCACCAGGGTGTCTAGGTGTAACTGGGAGTGTAGGAAGTGTACCTGGGAGTGTCGGAGGTGTACAGGAGTGTTGGAGGTGTACAAGTGTCAGAAGGTGTTCTTGGGAGTGTCAGAGGAGGTGTACCTGGGAGTGTCAGCGGTGGCCTGGGAGTGTCACAATTGTGCCTGGGAGTGTCCAGAGGTGCACAGGAGTGTCGGAGGTGTACCTGGGAGTGGCCGAGAGGTGTACCTGGGAGTGTCCGGAGGTGTACCTGTGGCAGTGTCGGAGGTGTGCGTAGCAGTGTCAGTGGTGGCCTGGGAGTGTCAGAGGTGTACAAAGGGAATGTCAGTGGAGTACCTGGGGGTGTCAAGGTGTGCAGGAGTGTCAGAGGTTTACACAAATTGTCAGAGGTGTACCTGGGAGTGTCAGGAGGTGTACCTGGGAGTGTCAGAGGTGTACACACCAGGAGTGTCGAGGGTGTACCAGGGAGTGTCCAGTGGGTACCTGGGAGTGTAGAAGTGTACCTGGGAGTGTCGGAGATGTACCTGGGAGTGTCGGAGGTACCTGGGAGTGTCAGGGGTGTACTTGGGAGTGTCAGAGGTAGACACCAAGTGTCAGCCTTGGTGTACCTGGGGAAAGTCTGTAATTGTACCTGGGAGTGTCAGGAATTGTGCCTGGGAGTGTCCAGAGGTGCACTTGAGAGTGTCCAGAAGGTGCACCTCCCGGAGTGACTGAGGGTCTGCCTGGGAGTGTCTGAGGTGTACCTGGAAGTGTCACAGGGGTGTACCTGGCACTGTCACAAGGGTGTACCTGGCAGTGTCGGCGGTGTACCTGGGAGTGTCAGCGGTGTACCTGGGAGTGGTGGGCGTGTATCCGAGGGATTGACAGAGGTACCTAGGAGTGTCAGAGGTGTACCTGGGAGTGTCGGAGGTGTACCTGGGAGTGTGAGAAGTGTACCTGGGAGTGTCTGGTGTGTACCTGGGAGTGTCTGATGTGTACCTGGGAGTGTCAATGGTGTACCTGGGAGTGTCAGAGGTGTACCCGGGAGTGTCTGAGGTGTACTTGGGAGTGTCAGAGGTGTACCTGGGAGTGTCAGGGGGGTGCAGGGAGTGTGTGGGTGCCTGGGTGTCAGTGAAGTACCTGGGAGTGTCGGAGGTGTACATGGAGTGTCAAAGGTGTACCTGGCACTGTCAGCGGTGTACCTGGGAGTGTCAGAGGTGTGCCTGGGAGTGTCTGAGGTGTACCTGGGAGTGTCTGAGGTGTACCTGGGAGTGTCTGAGGTGTACCTGTGAGTGTCAGAGAAGTACCAGGGAGTGTCACAGGAGTACCTGGGAGTGTGAGAGGTGTACCTGCGAGTGTGAGAGGAGTACCTAGAAGTGTCTGAGGTGTACCAGGGATGTCAGAGGTGTACCTGGGAGTGTCTGAGGTGTACCTGGGAGTGTCTGAGGTGTACCTGGGAGAGTCAGGGGAGAATCAGGGAGTGAAAGAGGTGTACCTGGGAGTGTCAGAGGTGTACCTGGGAATGTCAGGGGTATACCAGGGAGTGTCAGTGAAGTAACTGGGAGTCTCAAAGGTGTACCTGGGAGTATCGGAGGTGTACCTGGGAATATCGGAGGGTTACCTGGGAATATCGGAGGTGTACCAGGGAGTGTCAGAGGTGTACCTGGGAGTCTCAGAAGTGAACCAGGGAGTGTCAGAGGAGTACCTGGGAGTGTCAGAGGTGTACCAGGGAGTGTCAGTGAAGTACCTGGGAGTCTCAAACTTGTACCTGGGAGTATCAGAGGTGTACCTGGTAATATCGGAGGTGTACCTGGGAATATCGGAGGTGTACCTGGGAGTGTCAGAGGTGTACCTGGGAGTGTCGGAGGTGTACCTCGGAGTGTCACAGGAGTACCTGGGATTGTCAGAGCTGTACCTGGCAGTGTCAGATGTGTACCTGGGAGTGTCAGAGATGTACCTGGGAGTGTCAGAGGTGTATCTGGGAGTGTCGGACGTGTACCTGGGAGTGTCAGAAGTGTACCAGGGAATGTCAGTGGAGTACTTGGGAGTGTCAGAGGTGTACCTTGCAGAGGTGTACCTGGGAGTGTCGGGGGTGTACCTGGGAGTGTCGCAGGAGTACCTGGGAGTGTCGGGGGTGTACCTGGGAGTGTCGCAGGAGTACCTGGGATTGTCATAGGTGTACCTGGCAGTGTCAGAGGTGTACCTGGGAATGTCAGTGGAAGTTGGGAGTGTCCAGAGGCACAGGAGTGTCAGAGGTGTACCTTGGGTGTCAGAAGGTGTCCACCTGGGAGTGTCAGAGGTGTACCTGGGAGTGTCGGAGGTGTACCTGGGAGTGTCAGAGGTGTACCTGGGAGTGTGAGAGGTGTACCAGGGAATGTCAGTAGTACTTGAGTGTCAAGGTGTACCTGGGAGTGTCAGAGGTGGCACCTGGGTGTCAGAGGTGTGCCTGGGGTGTCAGAGGTGTACCTGCAGGTGTCAGAGAGGTGTACCTGGGAGTGTCTGGGTTTGCACCTGGGAGTGTAAGTGTACCTGGGAGTGTCGGAGGTGCACACCAGGAGTGTTTGCAGAGTGTACCTGGGAGTGTCAGAGGTGTACCTGGGAGTGTCAGAGGTGTACCTGGGAGTGTCAGCAGTGTACCTGGGAGTGTCTGAGGTGTTACCTGGAAGTGTCAGGGTGTACCTGGGAGTGTCAGAGGTGTCCTGGGAGTGTCAGAGGTGTACCCAGGAGTGTCAGAGGTGTGCCTGGGAGTTGTCTAGGTGTAACTGGGAGTGTAGGAAGTGTGTACCTGGGAGTGTCAGGAGGTGTACCTGGGAGTGTTGGGGTGCACCAGGTAGTCAGAGGTGTTCTTGGGAGTGTCAGAGGTGTACCTGGGAGTGTCAGAGGTGTACGCAGGGTATGCAGGAGGTGTGCCTGGGAGTGTCAGAGGTGTACCTGGGAGTGTCGAGTGTACCCAGGAGTGTGAGAGGTGTACCTGGGAGTGTCGGAGGTGTACCTGGCAGTGCTCGGAGGTGTACGTGGGAGTGTCAGAGGTGTGCCTGGGAGTTGTCAGAGGTGTACAAGGGAATGTCAGTGGAGTACCTGGGAGTGTCAAGGTGTACCTGGGAGTGTCAGAGGTTTACCTGGGAGTGTCAGGTGGCCCTGGGTGTCAGAGGTAGCGCAGGAGTGTCAGAGGTGTACCTGGGAGTGTCAGGGGTGTTCCAGAGTGTCAGTGGAGTACCTGGGAGTGTAGAAGTGTACCTGGGAGTGTCGGAGTGTACCTAGGAGTGTCGGAGGAGTACCTGGGAGTGTCAGAGGTGTACTTGGGAGTGTCAGAGGTGTACCTGGGAGTGTCAGCGGTGTACCCTGGAAAGTCTGTGGTGTACCTGGGAGTGTCGGAGGTGTGCCGGGAGTGTCAGAGGTGCACTAGAGTGTCAGAGGGTGCACCTCCAGGTGACTGAGGTGTGCCTGGGAGTGTCTGAGGTGTACCTGGAAGTGTCAGAGGTGTACCTGGCACTGTCTGGGGGTGTACCTGGCAGTGTCAGCAGTGTTCCCTGGGAGTGTCAGCGGTGTACCTGGGAGTGGCCAGACGTGTATCAGGGAGTGACAGAGGTACCTAGGAGTGTCAGAGGTGTACCTGGGAGTGTGAGGTGTCACCTGGGAGTGTCTGCGGTGTATCTGGGGTGTGAGGTGTACCTGGGAGTGTCAGGGGGTACCAGGGACTGTCAGTGGAGTACCGGAGAGTTAGAGGTGTACCTAGGAGTGTCAGAGGTGTCCTGGGAGTGTCAAGAGTGTACCTGGAAGTGTCAGAGGTGTACCTGGGAGTGTCAGAGGTGTACCTGGGAGTGTCAAGGGTACCCAGAGTGTCAGTGGAGTACCTGGGGTGTCAGGGAGTGTACCTGGCAGTGTGGCGGTAGCCTGGGATGTCAGAGGTTGTGCCTGGGAGTGTCTGAGGTGTGCACCGGAGTGTCTGAGGTGGCCTGGGAGTGTCTGAGGGTGTACCTGTGAGTGTCAGAGAAGTACCAGGGAGTGTCACAGGAGTACCTGGGAGTGTGAGAGTGTACCTGCGAGTGTGAGGAGTACCTACAGGGGTGTGCAGGGTGTACCAGGGATGCAGAGGTGTACCTGGGAGTGTCTGAGGTGTACCTGGGAGTGTCTGAGGTGTACCTGGGAGTGTCAGGGGAGAATCAGGGGAGTGAAAGAGGTGTACCTGGGGTGTCAGAGGTGTTCCAGGGAGTGTCTGAGTTTGCACAAGTGTCAGAGGTGTACCGGGAGTGTCTGGTGGCACGAGAGTGTCATAGAACCAGGAAGTGTCAGAGAGTACAAGTGTCAGAGGTGTACCGGAGTGTCAGTGAGGTACCGGAGTCTCAAGGTGTACCTGGTATCGTAGGTGTACCCTGGAATATCGGAGGGTTACCTGCGAATATCGGAGGTGTACCAGGAGTGTCAGAGGTGGCCTGGGAGTCTCAAGCGGACCAGAGGTGTCGAGAGGAACACCAGGAGTGTCAGAGGTGTCCCTGGGAGTGTCGGAGGTGTACCTGGAGTGCACAGTTGTACCTGGGATTGTCAGAGCTGTACTGGCAGTGTCAGATGTGTGACCTGGGAGTGTCAGAGATGTACCTGGGAGGTGTCAGAGGTGTATCTGGGAGTGTCGGACGTGTACCTGGCAGTGTCAGAAGTGTGCAGGGAATGCCAGTGGGTACTTGGGAGTGTCAGAGGTGTACCTGGGAGTGTCAGAGGTGTACCTGGGAGTGTCGGAGGTGTCCTGGGAGTGTCACAGGAGTGCAGGATTGTCAGAGGTGTACCTGGCAGTGTCAGAGGTGGCCTGGGAGTGTCGAAGTAGCGGGGTGTCAGAGGTGTATCTGGGAGTGTCGGACATGTACTAGGAGTGTCAGAGGTGTACCAGGGAATGTCAGTGGAGTACTTGGGGTGTCGGTGGCAAGTGTCAGAGGTGTACCTTGGAGTGTCAGAGGGTGTACCTGGGGTGTCAGAGGTGTGACCTGGGAGTGTCGGAGGTGTACCTGGGAGTGTGAGAGTGTACCTGGGTGTCGGAGGTGTACTTTGGAGTGTCGGAGGTGTACCTGGCAGTGTCAGCGGTGTAACTGGGAGTGTCAGAGGTGTACCAGGGAATGTCAGTTGGTACCTGGGGTGTCAAGGTGTACCTGGGAGTGTCAGGTGTACCTGAGGAGTGTCAAGGTGTGCCGGGGTGTCAGGGCGTACCTGGGGTGTCAGAGGTGTACCTGGGAGTGTCAGAGGTGTACCTGGGAGTGTCAGAGGTAGCCTGGGAGTGCCGGAGGTGTACCTGGGAGTGTTGGAGGTGTACCTGGGTGTCGGAGGTGTGCTTGGGAGTGTCGGGGTGTACCTGGGAGTGTCAGAGGTGTACCTGGGAGTGTGTGAGGTGTGCCTGGAGTGTCAGAGGTGGCACCTGGGAGTGTCTGAGATGAACCGGAGGTGTGAGGTGTGCCTGGGAGTGTCAGAGGTGCACTGGGTGTCAGAGGTACGCAGCAGGGTGTCTGGTGTACCTGGCAGTGTCTGAGGTGTACCTGGGAGTGTTGGGGTGTATCAGGGAGTGACAGAGGAGTACCCAGGAGTGTCAGAGGTGTACCTGAGGTGAGAACTGTACCTGGGAGTTTCTGCGGTGTACCTGGGAGTGTCAGAGGTGTACCTGGGAGTGTCAGGGGTGTACCGGGAGTGTCAGTGGAGTACCTGGGAGTGTTAGGGGTGTACCTGGGAGTGTCAGGGATGTACCTGGGAGTGTCAGAGGTGTATCTGGGAATTGTCGGACATGTACCTAAGAGTGTCAGAGGTGTACCAGGGAATGTCAGGGAGGTACTTGGGGTGTCAGGGGGTGTACCTGGGAGTGTCAGAGGTGTATCTTGGGTGTCAGAGGTGTACCTGGGAGTGTCAGAGGTGTCCTAGGAGTGTCGGAGGTGTACCTGGGAGTGTGAGAGTGTACCTGGGAGTGTCGGAGGTGTGCAGGAGTGTTGGAGGTGTACCTGGCAGTGTCAGAGGTGTAACTGGGAGTGTCAGAGGTGTACCAGGAATGTCAGTTGAGTACCTGGGAGTGTCAGGTGTACCTGGGAGTGTCAGAGGTGACCTGGGGTGTCAAGGTGTACCTGGGAGTGTCAGAGGTGCACATGGAGTGTCAGAGGTGTACCGAGGTGTCCTGGGTGGCCTGGGAGTGTAGAAGTGTACCTGGGAGTGCCGGAGGTAGCCTGGGAGTGTTGGAGGTGTACCTGGGAGTGTCAGAGGTGTACTTGGGAGTGTCAGAGGTGTACCTGGGAGTGTCAGCGGTGTACCTGGGGTGTCTGAGGTGTGCCAGGAGTGTCAGCAGTGTACCTGGGAGTGTCGGAGGTGTACCTGGGAGTGTGAGAAGTGTACCTGGGAGTGTCGGAGGTGGACCTGGGAGTGTCAGAAGGTGTACCTGGGAGTATCAAGGTGACTGGAGGTAAGATTTACCAAGTGTCAGCGGTGCACCTGGGAGTGTCTGAGGTGCACTTGGGAGTGTCAGAGGTGCACCTGGGTGTCTGAGGTGTACCTGGGAGTGTCTGAGGTGTCACATGGCAGTGTCAGCGGTGTACCTGGGAGTGTCAGAGGTGTACCTGGGAGTGTGAGAGGTGTATCAGAGTGACAGAGGGAGAACCTAGGGTGTCAGAGGTGTACCTGAGGTGAGAGGGGCTGTACCTGGGAGTTTCTGCGGTGTACTGGGAGTGTCAGGGTGTACCTGGGAGTGTCAGGGGTGTCCTGGGAGTGTCAGAGGTGTATCTGGGAGTGTCGGACGTGTACCTGAGAGTGTCAGGAGGTGTACCAGGAATGTCAGTGGGTACCTGGGAGTGTCAGGAGGTGTGCCTGGGGTGTCAGAGGTGTACCAGGGAGTGTCGAGAGGTGTACCTTGGAGTGTCAGGGGTGTACCTGGGAGCGTGACAAGTGTACATGGAGGTGTCTCGGGTGTACCTGGAGTGTAAGAGATGTACCTGGGAGTGTCAGGGGTGTACCAGGAATGTCAGTGGAGTTCCTGGGAGTGTCAGAGGTGTACCTGGGAGTGTCTGAGGGTGTACGCAGGAGTGTCAGCGGTGTCACCTGGAGTGTCTGAGGGTGTACCTGGGAGTGTCAGAGGTGTGCCTGGGGTGTCAGGTGCACTTGGGAGTGTGAGGGGGTGCACTTTGGAGTGTCTGAGGTTGTACCTGGAGTGTCTGAGGTGTACCTGGCAGTGTCTGAGGTGTACCTGGAAGTGTCTGAGGTGTACCTGGCAGTGTCAGCGGTGTACGGGAGTGTCAGCGGTGTACCTGGGAGTGTTAGGAGGTGTATCAGGGGTGACAGAGGAGTACTGGGGTGTCAGAGGTGTACCTGGCAGTGAGAGGGTGTACCTGGGTGTCTGCGGTGTACATGGGAGTGTCAGAGGTGTACCTGGGAGTGTCAGGGGAGTACCAGGGGTGTCGGTGGGTACCTGGGAGTGTTAGGAGGTGTACCTGGGAGTGTCAGAGGTGTACCGGGAGTGTCAGAGGTGTATCTGGGGGTGTCGGACGTGCACCTCGGAGTGTGAAGGTGTACCGGGAATGTCAGTGAGTACCTGGGAGTGTCAAGGTGTACCTGGGAGTGTCAGAGGTGTACCTGGGAGTGTCAGAGAGGTGTACCTGGGGTGTCAGAGGTGTACCTGGGAGTGTCGGAGGTGTACCTAGTGTGGGAGTGTATCTGAGGAGTATCTGTGGTGTACCTGGGAGTGTCTGAGGTGTACCTGGGAGTGTCAGAGGTGCCTGGGTGTGTCAGAGGTGTACCTGGGGTATCAGGGGTGTACCAGGGGTGTCAGTGGAGTACCTGGCAGTGTCAGGGTGTACCTGGGAGTGTCAGGAGTTACACAGGTGTTAGAGGTGTACCTGGCAGTGTCAGCGGTGTACCTGGGAGTGTCAGAGGTGTGCCTGGGAGTGTCTGAGGGGGTACCTGGGTGTCTGAGGTGTACCTGGGAGTGTCAGAGGTGTGCCTGGGAGTGTCAGAGAAGTACCTGGGAGTGCCACAGGAGTACCTGGGAGTGTGAGAGGTGTACCTGCGAGTGTGAAGGTGTACCTAGATGTGCAGAGATGTACCAGGGATGTCAGAGGTGTACCTGGGAGTGCAGAGGTGTACCTGGGAGTGTCAGGGGTGTACCTGGAAGTGTCAGGGGAGAATCAGGGAGTGAAAGGTGTACCTGGGAGTGTCAGGGATGTACCAGGGAGTGTCTGAGGTGTACTGGGAGTGTCAGAGGTGTACCTAGGAGTATCGGAGGTTTGGGGGTGTCGGAGTTGTACCTGAGAGTGTCGGAGGCGGACCTGGGAGTGTCAGAGGTGTGCTGAGGTATCAGAGGTGTGCCTGGGAGAGTCGGAGGGGTACCTGGGAATGTTAGGGGTATACCAGGGAGTGTCAGTGAAGTACCTGGGAGTCTCAAGGGTGCCTGGGAGTATCGGAGGTGTACCTGGGAATATCGGAGGGGTTACCTGGGTATATCGGAGGTGTACCGGAGTGTCAGAGGTGTACCTAGAAGTCTCAAGTAGTGAACCAGGAGTGTCAGAGTAGTACCTGGGAGTTTCAGAGGTGTACCAGGGGTGTCCACAGAGTACCTGGGTCTCAAATGTGTACCTGGGAGTATCGGAGGTGGCACAGAATATCGGAGGGTACCTGGGGAGTGTCAGAGGTGTACCTGGCCGTGTCAGAGGTGTCCTGGGAGTGTCAGAGATGTACCTGGGAGTGTCAGAGGTGTATCAGGGAGTGTCGGACGTGTACCTGGGAGTGTCAGAAGTGTACCAGGAATGTCAGTGGGTACATGGGAGTGTCAGAGGTTCACCTGGGAGTGTCAGAGGTGTACCTGGGAGTGTCGGAGGTGTACCTGGGAGTGTCACAGGAGTACCTGGGATTGTCAGAGGTGTACCTGGGGTGTGTCAGAGGTGTACCGGGTGTCAGAATGTACCTGGGGTGTCAGAGGTGTATCTGGGAGTGTCGGACATGTACCAGGGTGTCAGAGTGTACCAGGGAATGTCAGTGGAGTACTTGGGAGTGTCAGAGGTGTACCTGGGAGTGTCAGGAGGTGTGCCTTGGGTGTCAGAGGTGTACCTGGGAGTGTCAGAGGTGTACCTGGGAGTGTCGGAGGTGTACCTGGGAGTGTGAGAAGTGGCCTGGGCGTTGTCGGAGGTGTACTTTGGGTGTCGGAGGTGTACCTGGAGTGTCAGCGGTGTACCTGGGAGTGTCAGAGGTGTACCGGGAGTGTCAGTTGAGTACCTGGGAGTGTCAAGGTGTACCTGGGGTGTCAGAGGTGTACGCAGAGGTGTCAGAGGTGTACCTGGGGTGTCAGGAGTGTACCTGGGAGTGTCAGAGGTGTACCTGGAGGTGTAGAAGTGTGCCTGGGAGTGTAGATGTGTACTGGGAGTGTCGGAGGTGTACCTGGGAGTGTGGAGGTGTAC
The DNA here is from genome assembly GCF_018991925.1 of Homarus americanus. Lineage (NCBI taxonomy): Eukaryota > Metazoa > Arthropoda > Malacostraca > Decapoda > Nephropidae > Homarus > Homarus americanus. The sequence continues at coordinate 1,088 of NW_024725496.1, read as the reverse complement.
CTGGGAGTGTCGGAGGTGTACCTGGGAGTGTCAGAGGTGTACCTGGGAGTGTCAGAGGTGTGACCTGGGAGTGTGTGAGGTGTGCCTGGGAGTGTCAGAGGTGCACCTGGGAGTGTCAGAGGATGAACCTTGGGTGTCAGAGGTGTGCCTGGGGTGTCAGAGGTGTACCTGGGAGTGTCAGAGGTGTACCTTGGGTGTCACAAGGTGTACCTGGGAGTGTCTGAGGTGTACCTGGGAGTGTTAGAGGTGTATCAGGGTGACAGAGAGTACCTGGGAGTGTCAGAGGTGTACACAGAGTGAGAGTGTACCTGGGAGTGTCTGCGGTGTACCTGGGAGTGTCAGAGTGGCCTGGGAGTGTCAGGGTGTACCAGGGAGTGTCAGTGGTGTACAGAGTGTCAGAGGTGTACCTGAGTGTCAGAAATGTACCTGGGAGTGTCAGAGGTGTACCTGGGAGTGTCGGACATGTACCTAGGGTGTCAGAGGTGTACCAGGAATGTCAGTGGGTACTTGGGAGTGTCAGAGGTGTACCTGGGAGTGTGAGGTGTATCTTACTGGTGTCAGAGGTGTACCTGGGAGTGTCAGAGGTGTCTAGGAGTGTCAGAGGTGTACCTGGGAGTGTGAGAAGTGTACCTGGGCATTGTAGGAGGTGTACTTGGGAGTGTCGGAGGTGTACCTGGCAGTGTCAGCGGTGTAGCTGGGAGTGTCAGAGGTGTACCAGGGAATGTCAGTTGAGTACCTGGGAGTGTCAAGGTGTACCTGGGAGTGTCAGAGGTGTACCTGGGAGTGTGTCAAAGGTGTGCACCAGGAGTGTCAGAGGTGTACATGGGAGTGTCAGAGGTGTCACCTGGGAGTGTCCGAGGTGTACCTGGGAGTGTAAGAAGTGTGCCTGGGAGTGCGGAGGTAGCCTGGGAGTGTTGGAGGTGTACTCGAGTGTCAGAGGTGTACCCAGGAGTGTCAGAGGTGTACCTGGGAGTGTCAGCGGTGTACCTGGGAGTGTCTGAGGTGTACCTGGGAGTGTCAGAGGTGTACAGGAGTGTCGGGGAGGTGTACACAGGAGTGGCAAGTGTACCCAGCAGCCGCATGGCGTA
>NW_024725495.1:0-8043 GCF_018991925.1 Homarus americanus | reverse complement strand
CTGCTGTTTGTTATATTCATTAATGATCTTGATTTAGGCATAACTAGTAGGATTAGTAAATTTGCAGATGATACCAAAATGAGGAGAGTGATAAATTCAGACAGTGACTTTGAACACCTTCAAAGATATCTAGATACCTTACATGAGTGGTCAGTAGACGGGCAAATGAATTTTAATAGTGATAAATGCAAGGTACTACAGATAGGGAAGACGAATACAAACGTTAAGTATAAACTAGGTAACACGGAAATAGAAAACTCAGTTTGTGAAAAAAATCAAGGTGTATTTGTTAGCAACGACTTGAAACCTAGAAAACAATGTATTAGCGTTCGCAACGAGGCAAACAGGATTCTTGGGTTCATATCTAGGTCTGTGAGTAACAGAACTGCTGACATTATCTTGAAACTTTACCTAGCATTAGTGAGGCCACACATGGATTATGCGGTTCAGTTATGGTGTCCTTATTATAGAATGGACATAGATTCTTTGGAGAGAGTACAAAGAAGAATGACAAAAATGATCCATAATATTAGAAACCTTCCATATGAGGAAAGACTGAAAAGCTTAGGCTTGCATTCATTAGAGAGGCGTAGAGTTAGGGGAGATATGATAGAGGTGTACAAGTGGGTAAGTGGGATTAACAAGGGTAAAATGGAAGATGTTCTGAAGCTCAGTAATAACGAAATAACTAGAACAAATGGATTTAAATTAGATAAATTCCGATTCAGAAAGGATATAGGCAAGCACTGGTTTGGTAATAGAGTTGTGGATATGTGGAATAGGCTACCAAGTGCTATAGTAGGATCGGGGACGCTAGGGAGCTTCAAGACGAAGTTGGATAGGCACATGGAAGTGCTGGGATGGGTGTGAAAGGGATCTGCCCTGTATGGGCCAGTCGGCCTCCTGCAGTATCCCACTTTCTTATGTTCTTATGTTCTTATGTTCACCTCACAATCTTAACTACATCTCACCTCACAATCTTCACTACATTTCACTTCACAATCTTCACTACATCTCACTTCACAATCTTCACTACATCTCACTTCACAATCTTCACTACATCTCACTTCACAATCTTCACTACATCTCACTACACAATCTTCACTACATCTCACTTCACAACCTTCACTACATCTCACTTCACAATCTTCACTACATCTCACTTCACAATCTTCACTACATCTCACTTCACATCTTCACTACATCTCACTTCACAATCTTCACCATATCTCACTTCACAATCTTCACCACATCTCACTTCACAATCTTCACCACATCTCACTTCACAATCTTCACCACATCTCACTTCACAATCTTTACCACATCTCACTTCACAATCTTCACTACATCTCAATTCACAATCTTCACTACATCTCACTTCACAATCTTCACTACATCTCACTTCACAATCTTCACTACATCTCACTTCACAATCTTCACTACATCTCACTTCACAATCTTCATTACATCTCACTTCACAATCTTCACTACATCTCACTTCACAATCTTCACTACATCCCACTTCACAATCTTCACTACATCTCACTTCACAATCTTCACTACATCCCACTTCACCAACTTCACTACATCTCACTTCACAATCTTCACTACATCTCACTTCACAATCTTCAATACATCTCACTTCACAATCTTCACTACATCTCACTTCACAATCTTTCACTACATCTCACTTCACAATCTTCACCATATCTCACTTCACAATCTTTACTACATCTCACTTCACAATCTTCACTACATCTCACTTCACAATCTTCACTACATCTCACTTCACAATCTTCACTACATCTCACTTCACAATCTTCACTACATCTCACTTCACAATCTTCACTACCTCTCACTTCACAATCTTCACTACATCTCCCTACACAATCTTCACTACATCTCACTTCACAACCTTCACTACATCTCACTTCACAATCTTCACTACATCTCACTTCACAATCTTCACTACATCTCACTTCACAATCTTCACTACATCTCACTTCACAATCTTCACCACATCTCACTTCACAATCTTTACTACATCTCACTTCAAAATCTTCACTACATCTCACTTCACAATCTTCACTACATCTCACTTCACAATCTTCACTATATCTCACTTCACAATCTTCACTACATCTCACTTTACAATCTTCACCACATCTCACTTCACAATCTTCACTATATCTCACTTCACAATCTTCACTACATCTCACTTCACAATCTTCACTACATCTCACTTCACAATCTTCACTACATCTCACTACACAATCTTCACTACATCTCACTTCACAACCTTCACTACATCTCACTTCACAATCTTCACTACATCTCACTTCACATCTTCACTACATCTCACTTCACAATCTTCACCATATCTCACTTCACAATCTTCACCACATCTCACTTCACAATCTTCACCAAATCTCACTTCACAATCTTCACCACATCTCACTTCACAACCTTTACCACATCTCACTTCACAATCTTCACTACATCTCACTTCACAATCTTCACTACATCTCACTTCACAATCTTCACTACATCTCACTTCACAATATTCACTACATTTCACTTCACAATCTTTACTACATCTCACTTCACAATCTTCACTACATCTCACTTCACAATCTTCACTACATCCCACTTCACAATCTTCACTACTTCTCAATTCACAATCTTCACTACATCTCACTTCACAATCTTCACTACATCTCACTTCACAATCTTCACTACATCTCACTTCACAATCTTCACTACATCTCACTTCACAATCTTCATTACATCTCACTTCACAATCTTCACTACATCTCACTTCACAATCTTCACTACATCCCAATTCACAATCTTCACTACATCTCACTTCACAATCTTCACTACATCCCACTTCACAAACTTCACTACATTTCACTTCACAATCTTCACTACATCTCACTTCACAATCTTCAATACATCTCACTTCACAATCTTCACTACATCTCACTTCACAATCTTCACTACATCTCACTTCACAATCTTCACTACATCTCACTTCATAATCTTCACCACATCTCACTTCACAATCTTCTACATCTCACTTCACAATCTTCTTCCATCTCCTTCACAATCTTCCTACATCCCCTTCTACAAACTTCACTACATCTCACTTCACCAATCTTCACTACATCTCCTTCACAATCTTTAATACATCTCCTTCACAATCTTCACTGCATCTCACTTCACAATCTTTCACTACATCTCCTGTACAACAATCTTCCACCATATCTCCTTCCTGTCTTTATAATCTTATTTCACAATCTTCACTACATCTCGCTTCACAATCTTCACTGCATCTCACTTCACAATCTTCACTACATCTCACTTCACAATCTTCACTACATCTCACCTCACAATCTTTACTACATCTCACCTCACAATCTTCACTACATTTCACTTCATAATCTTCACTACATCTCACTTCACAATCTTCACTACATCTCACTTCACAATCTTCACTAAATCTCACTACACAATCTTCACTACATCTCACTTCACAACCTTCACTACATCTCACTTCACAATCTTCACTACATCTCACTTCACATCTTCACCACATCTCACTTCACAATCTTCACCATATCTCACTTCACACCTCACCTCACATCTCTTCACTTCCCCACAATCTTCACCAAATCCTTACCCCCCACACCCTCACCACATCTCACTTCACAATCTTCACTACATCTCACTTCACAATCTTGACTACATCCCACTTCACAATCTTCACTACATCTCACTTCACAATCTTCACTACATCCCACTTCACAAACTTCACTACATCTCACTTCACAATCTTCACTACATCTCACTTCACAATCTTCAATACATCTCACTTCACAATCTTCACTACATCTCACTTCACAATCTTTCACTACATCCCACTTCACAATCTTCACCATATCTCACTTCACAATCTTTACTACATCTCACTTCACAATCTTCACTACATCTCACTTCACAATCTTCACTACATCTCACTTCACAATCTTCACTACATCTCACTTCACAATCTTCACTACATCTCACTTCACAATCTTCACTACCTCTCACTTCACAATCTTCACTACATCTCACTACAAAATCTTCACTACATCTCACTTCACAACCTTCACTACATCTCACTTCACAATCTTCACTACATCTCACTTCACAATCTTCAATACATCTCACTTCACAATCTTCACTACATCTCACTTCACAATCTTTACCACATCTTACTTCACAATCTTCACTACATCTCCCTTCACAATCTTCACTACATCTCACTTCACAATCTTTACCACATCTTACTTCACAATCTTCACTACATCTCACTTCACAATCTTTACCACATCTTAATTCACAATCTTCATACATCTCCCTTCACAATCTCACTACATCTCACTTCACAATCTTCACTACATCTCACTTTACAATTTTCACATCTCACTTCACAATTTTTACATCTCACTTCACAATCTTCACTACATCTCACTTCACAATCTTCACTACATCTCACTTCACAATCTTCATTACATCTCACTTCACAACCTTCACTACATCTCACTTCACAATCTTCACTACATCTGACTTCACAATCTTCACCACATCTGACTTCACAATCTTCACTACATCTCACTTCACAATCTTCACTACATCTCACTTCACAATCTTCACTAACACCATCCTTCATCACTACATATAACATCCATCATCACTACTTATAACACCATCCATCATCATCACTACATATAATACTATCCATCATCACTACATATAACACGATCCATCATCACTACATATAACACCATCCACCATCACTACATATAGAACCATCCATCACGACATATAACACCATTCGACATCATTACATATAACACCAACCATCATCACTACATATAATATCATCCATCATCACTACATATAACTCCATCCATCATCACTACATGTAACACCATCCATCATCACTACATATAAAACCAACCTATCATCACTACATATAACATCATCCATCATCACTACATATAACACCATCCATCATCACTACATATAGAACCATCCTATCATCACTACATATAATATCATCCATCATCACTGCATATAACACCATCCAACATCACTACATATAACACCACCCATCATCACTACATATAACATCATCCATCATCACTACATATAACTCTATCCATCATCACTACATATTACACCATCCAGCATCACTATATATAACACCAACCATCATCACTACATATAACATCATGCATCATCAATATATATATATAACACCATCCATCATCACTACATATATTACCCTCTTATCATCACTACATATAACACCATCCATCATTACTACAATATAACGCCATCCTTCATCACTACATATAACACCTTCCATCATCACTACATATTATAACACCATCCATCATCTTTACAAACACCATCCCTCTTTACTATAGTGATAAACAGAGCTTTATTTTGTTGTCAATTTCTTTAAATTCCAACCTTATTAAACCGTAATTTTTTCTGTATGGTCAAATTTTGATTTGACCTCAGTGAGAGAGCTGTTAGTGTCAGTACATCACAATGGTGTTCCGACGCACTGTATCGAAGGTGACTAAGGTGGAGGTGAAGCCTTGCCAGATGAAGGAGAAGGGCCCCCGATCTAACAAACTGCAGACCACAAAACACACTAAGACCCAAAACAACAAGACCCAAAACAACAAGACCCAAAACAACAAGACCCAAAACAACAAGACCCAAAACAACAAGAAGAAGAAGGAAACTACCACTTTCTGCCGTGTACAAAAGGACCAGTACCTGCCATGGGGAGACTACATCTTCACCGGGAAAAAGACACAAAAGAAGCGCTGAACCTATGCTTCTGATATTTAAAAATACTGTAATAAAAAACATATTAATTGATTTTGTTTGTATTATTTATGCTTTTTTTTATTTTCATCTGTAAACGTGCTGTTTTGGGAATATATTTTGAGTTACATAATATTTAGGCACAGCAGTTTATTTCACTGTATCTACTTGTTTACCAAGTAACTGGACTTACAGTCTCCGATCGGGATTCTCAAAACAAATATTTGGCATCGAACTCCGTAAGTGAGCTCGTAATCTAGCCTGTAACTTACAGGACCTCAACACGATCAACCTGGATATAGTAGTCGCTATTTCCGGATTGCATGAAAAAAAATTAATAATATATGTTTTAATAATGCTTGTTAGACTTGTTTTATCATAGAATAATGAAAAAAATGTTTTGTACATCAACATACTAAAATACAATATTAGTTTTTTTACGACAAGAAGAGGCTTGGCTGTTCTATTTCTCGCTTTATGGAAGAGATGCAGCTTTTGTCTTCTTACAACTTTTCAAGTAATTTGTACCAAAATAGAAGATTTTTATTGTCCACATTTAGGGTATATTTTTTTTATGACTGAATAAACTTGCAGATAGACCTTATTAATGTGGTATAGCTGTAAATATCCTTCAGTAATGAAATCCAAATATGAGGTCAAGTGAACATTTTTGCTTAGACTCCGCCTTTGTTAGGACCAAGTTATAACAAGTTATTCTGCCAAGTATCCAATAAGTACCCATGACTCAGAGTTAAATAATACCTAACCTAATCTAAGTTCATCAAACTTAATAAAAAAAGTGGGACAAAAATAAGTGGTAAAGAAATTTTTTTCTCAGAAAAAGAATTATATTCAGAGGTTTTTTATCCGATACCTTCAGTCGTGATTATTTTGATGCAAAATTAGTAAAATGTATTTAACCCTAACACTACCTCACCTTACCTAATCTTACCTTACCTTATCTAACCTAACGTAATGTTACCTAACCTAACCAAGCCACAACGCTCATGACACAATTGAGTTCTCTAGAAAGTTTTAATTTCATTTTCTTTTTTTAAAAATACATTTGCAGAGACAACAAACTTTTGATAATTATTTCTCCAACATATCTATAAATCTGTTGATGATATATAAATTTAGGATAGGCTAGGTTTGGTGTGATTAGGATAGGTTAGGCTAGTTTAGGATAGTCTAAGTTAGCTTAGGAAAGGCTAAGTTAGGTTACGATACACTAGGTTAGGTTTTAATCTGCATGATATTTTTACTGAACTTTTAAACGATGTTATAATCCTGGCAGCAGGGTATCGATCACGAAAATAACACTTTGGTAGTTATAACATTTGATAAAGTTTATTATTACTGTAACATGAAACAAATCACTATAGCTGTACTTATCAATCCAGTATTAAATCTGCATTATCTTTGACCATCGCTCATTGGCCAGCTTATCTCTGCACTGTTCTCTGATATAATAAAGTATTGGTGAATGGGAATATTAATCATTTGTGAGTCACTTACTATAAAGGAAACTGTAACGGATTCTATGGACAGTTGGGAATATTTTCACGGAATAAGTCGGAGTAACTCGCCCTCTTGCCCAAAAGCGATCCAAGGAGTTAATTCACAGAGCGAAAATCTAGATGAGTCTTCCTTGTTTGTTTTAGGTCATAACAACGAAAAGTTTAATAATGTTTATTACAATGATTCAGGTTTTACTGTAATTCTTCTTTTTTATATTTTTAGTATTGTGTAGATTTTTTTCACCCAGTTCATTTCTTGTTTAGATTCATTATTGCAATTATTTTTATTACAGAGTTGAATTAAAAGTTTATATCTAAGTATTTTACAGCTTCACAAATACTTTTATAAAATGTTGATACACACAGCGGACAGTTTTTAGTTCTTTCTTGTAATACCTCAGTATTACTCTGTTAAATTCTTACCATTTACACCTAACCATTTATTTATTTATTTTACAAATTGTTTAAAGAGAGAACATCACCAGCAGGATACAGATGATGAAGTAAATAGAATTTGTAACCTAACCCTACCCTCCACTGCTACCCCTCCCTCTTGTCCCACATTCTTACTCGTCACTCCTACCCCTTACTCCTACCCCTTACTCCCACCCCTTAATCCCACCCCTTATTCCCA
>NW_024725494.1:0-12783 GCF_018991925.1 Homarus americanus | reverse complement strand
GGTCGACTATAGCAAAGTCCCCTGGTCGAGTATAACAAAGCCTCCTCATCGAGTATAACAAACTCCCCTCATCGAGTATAACAAAGTCCCCTAATCGAGTATAACAAAGTCCCTGGTCGAGTATAACAAAGTCCCCTAATCGAGTATAACAAAGTCCCCTGGTCGACTAAAGCAAAGTCCCCTGGTCGAGTATAACAAAGCCTCATCATCGAGTATAACAAACTCCCCTAATCGAGTATAACAAAGTCCCCTAATCGAGTATAACAAAGTCCCTGGTCGAGTATAACAAAGTCCCCTAATCGAGTATAACAAAGTCCCCTGGTCGACTATAGCAAAGTCCCCTGGTCGAGTATAACAAAGGCCCCTCATCGAGTATAACAAAGTCCATTGGTCAAGTATAAAAAAGTTCACTGGTCGAGTATAACAAATTCCCCTAATCGAGTATAACAAAGTCCCCTTTTCAAGTATAGCAAAGTCCCCTGATGGAGTATAACAAAGCCTCCTGATCGAGTATAACAAAGTCCCCTAATCGAGTATAACAAAGCCCAATGCTCGAGTATAACGAAATCCCCTGGTCGAGTATAGCAAAGTGCCGTCATCAAGTATAACAAAGCCTCCTGATCAAGTGTAACAAAGTCCCCTGATCCTAGAATAACAAAGCCCCCAGGACGAGTATAACAAAGTCCCCTGAACCGAGTATAACAAAGTCCCCTGATCGAGTAAAACATATCCCCTGATCAAGTATAAAAAAGTCCCTGGTGGAGTATAACAAAGTCCCTTGGTCGAGTATAACAAAGTTTTCTAATCGAGTATATCAAAGGCCCCTGGTTGAGTATAACAAAGTCCTATGATCAAGTATAACAAAGTCCCCTAATCGAGTAAAACAAAGTCCCCTGATCGAGTATAACATATCCCCTGATCGAGTATAACAAAGTCCTCTGGTCGAGTATAACAAAGTCCCCTAATCGAGTATAACAAAGTCCCCTGGTCGAGTATAACAAAGTCCCCTGTTCGAGTCTAAAAAAAGTCCCCGTATCGAGTATAACAAATTCCCCTTATCGAGTATAACAAAGTCCCCTTATCGAGTATAACAAAGTCCCCTAATCGAGTATAACAAAGGCCCCTCGTCGAGTATAACATAGTCCCCTTATCGAGTATAACATATCCCCTGATCGAGTATTACAAAATCTCCTGGCCCAGTATAACAAAGTTCCCAGATCGAGCGTAACAATGTCCCCTGATCGATTATAACAAAGTCCCCTGGTCGAGTATAACAAAGGCCCTGATCGAGTAAGACAAAATCCTTTGATCGAGTATAACAAAGTCCCCTAATCGAGTATAACAAAGCCGCCTACTCGGGTATAACAAAGTCCGCTGGTCGAGTGTAGCAAAGTCCCCTGATCGAGTATAACAAAGCCTCCTCATCGAGTATAACAAAGTCCCTGATCGAGTATAACAAAGCCCCCTGCTCGAGTATAACAAAGTCCCCTGATCGAGTCGAAAAAGGCCTCTAATCGAGTATAACAAAGTCCTCTGATCTAGTATAATAAAGGAACCTGATCGAGTATAACGAAGGCACCTCATCGAGTATAAGAAAGTCCCCTGATCGAGTATAACAAAGCCGCCTAATCGAGTATAACAAAGTCTCCTGGTCGAGTATAACAAAGTCCCCTGTTCGAGTCTAACAAAGTCCCCTTATCGAGTATAACAAATTCCCCTTATCGAATATAACAAAGTCCCCTTATCGAGTATAACAAAGTCCCCTAATCGAGTATAACAAAGGTCCCTGGTCGAGTATAACAAAGTTCCCTGATCGAGTGTAACAAAAGTCCCCTCATCGAGAATAACAAAGTCCCCTAATCGAGTATAAAAATGTCCCCTGTAAATGATATATATGGACACAAAGTAGTACCTTCAGCTGTATATTATTATATTACTCTTATATTACTCATATTAATTATGTATTGTAAAGTATTACAGAACATGTATTAATTCTATGTAATATTCTATTTATTGTGCACCATATTATGTATATAAATTATTACATTTATACTTTATGTATTCAGCTTGTGAATGCTGGCATCTGTTCAGGCCAGCGCGTAGTAATACATAGATAGAGGTAGAAAGAGAGAAGACAGAGTCCTCGTGGCGTGACCACGGGCTTCTGCGTCCTACTATTGTATATATATCTCCCGTACGAGAATAGAACCTACTTTTAAAGACAACAAGTGTTTGTGTATACCCTCAGTAATATAGAACATTCTTTGGGTATCTGGCAATACGCTAGACCCTGGTCCAGTGTAACAAAGTCCCCTGATCGAGTATAACAAAGTCCCCTAATCAAGTATAACAAAGTCCACTGATCGAGTATAACAAAGGCCTCTCATCGAGTATAACAAAGTCCATTCGTCAAATATAGGAAAGTCCACAGATCGAGTATGACAAAGTCCCTGATCAAGTATAAAAAAGTCCCCTGGTCGAGTATAACAAAGTCCCCTAATCGAGTATAACAAAGTCCCCTGGTCGAGTATAGCAAAGTCCACTCATCGAGTATAACAAAACCCCCTGATCGAGTATAAAATATCATCTGATCGAGTATAACAAAGTCCTCTGGTCGAGTATGACATAGGCCCCTGGTCGAGTATAACAAAGTCCCTAGATCGAGTGTAACAAAAGTCCCCTGATCTAGTATAGCAAGTCCCCTGGTCGAGTATAACAAAGCCCCCTCAACGAGTATAAAAATGTCCCCTGGTCCAGTGTAACAAAGTCCCCTAATTGAGTATAAAAAAGTCCCCTAGTCGATTATAGCAAGTCCCCTGGTCGAGTAAAACGAAGCCCCCTCAACGAGTATAACAAAGGCCACTAATCGAGTATAACAAAGTCCCCTGATCGAGTATAACAAAGTCCCCTTTAGAGTATAACAAAGTCCCCTGATCGAGTATAACAAAGTCCCCTAGTTGAGTATAACAAAGTCCCTTGATCAAGTATAACATATTCCCTGATTGTGGACAACAAAGTCCTCTGGTCGATTATAAAAAAGTCCCCTGATCGAGTATAACAAAGCCCCATAGACGAGTATAACAAAGTTCCCTCATCGAGTATAACAAAGTCCCCTAATCGAGTATAACAAAGTCCCCTGGTCCAGTATAACAAAGTCCCCTGATCAAGTATGACATATCCCCTGATAGAGTATAACAACGTCTCCTGGCCCAGTTAAACTAAGTCCCCAGATCGAGCATAACAAAGTCCCCTAATCGATTATAACAAAGTCCCCTGGTCGAGTATACCAAAGGGCCCTGATCGAGCAAGACAAAGTCCCCTGATCGAGCATAACAAAGTCCCATGATCCTAGTATAACAAAGCCCCCTGGACGAGTAAAACAAAGTCCCCTGAACCGAGTATAACAAAGTCCCCAGATCGAGTAAAACATATCCCCTGATCGAGTATAAAAAAGTCCCTGGTGGAGTATAACAAAGTCCCCTGGTCGAGTATAACAAAGTTTTCTAATCGAGTATAACAAAGGCCCCTGGTTGAGTATAACAAAGTCCTATGATCAAGTATAACAAAGTCCCCTAATCGAGAAAAACAAAGTCCCCTGATCGAGTATAACATATCCCCTGATCGAGTATAACAAAGTCCTCTCGTCGAGTATAACAAACACCCCAGAACGAGTATAACAAAGTCCCCTGGTCGCGTATAACAAAGCCCAGTGATCGAGTATAACAAAGGCCTTTCATCGAGTATAGCAAAGTCCATTGGTCAAATATAGGAAAGTCCACTGATCGAGTATGACAAATCCCCTGATCAAGTATAAAAAAGTCCCCTCGTCGAGTATAACAAAGCCCCCTGATCGAGTATAACAAATTCCCCTGGTCCAGTATAGCAAAGTCCTCTGGTCGAGTATAACAAAGCTCCCTCATCGAGTATAACAAATTCCCCTAATCGAGTATAACAGAGTCCCCTGATTGAGTATAACAAACTCCCCTGATCGAGTATAACAAAGTCCTCTGGTTGAGTACAACAAAGTCCCCTGATCGAGTATAACATATCCCCTGATCGAGTATAACAAAGTCCACTGATCGAGAATAAAAAAGATCCCTATTCGCGTATAACAAAGTCCCCATGTCGTGTATAACCAAGTCCCCTGATCGATTATAACAAAGGCCCCTCATTGAGTATAACAAAGTCCATTGGTCAAGTATAAAAAAGTCCCCTGGTCGAGTATAACAAAGTCCCCTTATCGAGTGAGACAAAGTCCCCTGATCGAGTAACAAAGTCCCCTGATCGAGTATATACAAAGCCCCCTGGACGAGTATAACAAAGTCCCCTAATCAAGTATAACAAAGTCCCCTGATCGAGTATAACAAAGTCCCATGATCGAGTATAACATATCCTCTGATCGAGTATAACAAAGTCCTCTGGTCGAGTATGACAAAGTCCCCTGATCGAGTATAACAAAGGCCCCTCATCGAGTATAGCAAAGTCCATTGGTCAATTATAGGAAAGTCCACTGATCGAGTATAACAAAGTCCCAGATCGAGCATAACAAAGTCCCCTGATCGATTATAACAAAGTCCCTTGGTCGAGTATAGCAAAGGGCCATGATCGAGTGAAACAAAGTCCCCTGGTCAAGTATAACAAAGGCCCTGATCGAGTAAGACAAAGTCCCCTGATCGAATATAACAAAGTCCCCTGATCGAGTATAACAAAGCCCCCTGGACGAGTATAACAAAGACCCCTGATCGTGTATAACAAAGTCCCCTGATCGAGTAGTACATATCCCCTGATCGAATATAACAAAGTCCCTGGTGGAGTATAACACAGTCCCCTGATCGAGTATCACAAAGTGTCCTGGTCGAGTATAACAAAGTTTTCTAATCGAGTATAAAAAGGCCCCACGTCGAGTATAACAAAGTCCTCTGATCGAGAATAACAAAGTCCCCTGATCGAGTGTAACATATCACCTGATCGAGTATAACAAAGTCTTCCGGTCGAGTATAACAAAGTCCCCTGATCGAGTATAACAAAGGCCCCTCATCGAATATAGCAAAGTCCGTTGGTCAAATATAGTAAAGTCCACTCATCGAGTATAACAAAGTCCCCCGATCGAGTATAACAAAGGCCTCTGGTCGAGTAAGACAAATTCCCCTGATCAAGTATAAAAAAGTCCCCTGGTCGAGTATAACAAAGTCCCCTAATCGAGTATAACAAAGTCCCTGGTCGACTATAGCAAAGTCCCCTGGTCGAGTATAATAAAGTCCCCTCATCGAGTATGACAAAGGCCCCTAATCGAGTATAACAAAGTCTCCGGATCGCATATAACAAAGTCCCCTGATCGAGTATAACAAAGTCCCCTGGTTGAGTATAACAAAGTCCCCTGATCGAGTATAACATATCTCCTGATTGAGTATAACAAAATCCCCTGGTCGAGTATAACAAAGTCCCCTCATCGAGTATAACAAAGGCCCCTCATCGAGTATAACAAAGTCCATTGGTCAAGTATAAAAAAGATCCCTGGTCGAGTATAACAAAGTCCCTTGATCGAGTATAACAATGTCCCCTGGTCGAGTATAGCAAAGTCCCCTGATCGAGTATAACAAAGCCTCCTGATCGAGTATAACACAGTCCCCTAATCGAGTATAACAAACTCCCCTGATCGAGTATAACAAAGGCTTTTGATCGAGTATAACAAAGCCCCCTGATCGAGTATAACAAAGTCTCCTGATCGAGTATAACAAAATCCCATTATCGAGTACAACAAAGTCCCCTGGACGAGTATAACAAAGTCCCCAGTTCGAGTCTATCAAAGTCCCCTTATCGAGTATAACAAATTCCCCTTATCGAGTATAACAAAGTTCCCTTATCGAGTATAACAAAGTCCCCTAATCGAGTATAACAAAGGCCCCTGGTCGAGTATAACAAAGTCCCCTGATCGAGTGTAACAAAAGTCCCTTGATCGAGTATAACAAAGTCCCCTGATCGAGTATAAAAATGTCCCCTGGACCAGTGTAACAAAGTCCCTTATCGAGTATATAAAAGTTCCCTGGCCCAGTATAACAAAGTCCCTAGATCGAGCATACCAAAGTCTCCTGATCGTTTATAACAAAGTCCCCCGGTCGAGTATAGCAAAGGGCCCTGATCGAGTAAGACAAAGTCCCCTGATCGAGTATAACAAAGTCCCCAATCGAGTATAACAAAGTCCCCGGGTCGACTACAGCAAAGTCCCCTGGTCGAGTATAACAAAGCCTCCTCATCGAGCATAACAAACTCCCCTAATCGAGTATAACAAAGTCCCCTAATCGAGTATAACAAAGTCCCTGGTCGAGTATAACAAAGTTCCCTAAGCGAGTATAACAAAGTCCCCTGGTCGACTATAGCAAAGTCCCCTGGTCGAGTATAACAAAGGCCCCTCATCGAGAATAACTAAGTCCATTTGTGAAGTATAAAAAAGTTCACTGGTCGAGTATAACAAAGTCCCCTAATCGAGTATAACAAAGTCCCCTTTTCGAGTATAGCAAAGTCCCCTGATGGAGTATAACAAAGCCTCCTGATCGAGTATAACAAAGTCCCCTAATTGAGTATAACAAAGCCCCCTGCTCGAGTATAACGAAATCCCCTGGTCGAGTATAGCAAAGTGCCCTCATCATGTATAACAAAGCCTCCTGATCGAGTATAATAAAGTCCCCTGTTCCTAGAATAAAAAAGCCCCCAGGACGAGTATAACAAAGTCCCCTGAACCGAGTATAACAAAGTCCCCTGATCGAGTAAAACATATCCCCTGATCAAGTATAAAAAAGTCCCTGGTGGAGTATAACAAAGTCCCATGGTCGAGTATAACAAAGTATTCTAATCGAGTATATCAAAGGCCCCTGGTTGAGTATAACAAAGTCCTATGATCAAGTATAACAAAGTCCCCTAATCGAGTAAAACAAAGTCCCCTGATCGAGTATAACATATCCACATATCGAGTATAACAAAGTCCTCTGGTCGAGTATAACAAAGTCCCCTGATCGAGTATAACAAAGCCGCCTAACCGAGTATAACAAAGTCCCCTGGTCGAGTATAACAAAGTCCCCTGTTCGAGTCTAAAAAAGTCCCCTTATCGAGTATAACAAATTCCCCTTATCGAGTATAACAAAGTCCCCTTATCGAGTATAACAAAGTCCCCTAATCGAGTATAACAAAGGCCCCTGGTCGAGTATAACAAAGTTCCCTGATCGAGTGTAAGAAAAGTCCCCTGATCGAGAATAACAACGTCCCCTAATCGAGCATAAAAATGTCCCCTGGTCCAGTGTAACAATGTCCCCTGATCGAGTATAACATAGTCCCCTAATCAACGTATAACAAAGTCCCCTGATCGAGTATAACAAAGTCCCCTGATCGAGTATAACATATCCTCTGATCGAGTATAACAAAGTCCTCTGGTCGAGTATGACAAAGTCACCTGATCGAGTATAACAAAGTCCCCTGGTCGAGTATAACAAAGTCCCCTGATCGATTATAACCAAGGCCCCTCATCGAGTTTAGCAAAGTCCATTGGTCAAATATAGGAAAGTCCACTGATCGAGTATAACAAAGTCCCAGATCGAATATAACAATGTCCCCTGATCGATTATAACAAAGTCCCCTGGTCGAGAATAGCAAAGGGCCTTGATCGAGTAAGATAAAGTCCCCTGATCGAGTATAAGAAAGTCCCCTAATCGAGTATAACAAAGCCCCCTGGACGAGTATAACAAAGTTTCCTCATCGAGTATAACAAAGTCAAATGATCGAGTATAACAACGTCCCCTGATTGAGTATAACAAAGTCCCCTGATCGAGTATAACATATCCTCTGATCGAGTATAACAAAGTCCTCTGGTCGAGTATGACAAAGTACCCTGATCGAGTATAACAAAGTCCCCTAGTTGAGTATAACAAAGTCCCTTGATCAAGTATAACATATTCCCTGATTGTGTATAACAAAGTCCTCTGGTCGAGTATAAAAAAGTCCCCTGATCGAGTATAACAAAGTCCCCTGGTCGAGAATAACAAAGTCCCCTCATCGAGTATAACAAAGGCCCCTCATCCAGTTTAACAAAGTCCATTGGTCAAGGATAAAAAAGATCCCTGGTCGAGTATAACAAAGACCCCTAATCGAGTATAACAAAGTCCCCTGTTCGAGTCTAAAAAAGTCCCCTTATCGAGTATAACAAATTCCCCTTATCGAGTATAACAAAGTCGCCTTATCGAGTATAACAAAGTCCCCTAATCGGGTATAACAAAGGCCCCTGGTCGAGTATAACAAAGTTCCCTGATCGAGTGTAACAAAAGTCCCCTGATCGAGAATAACTAAGTCCCCTAATCGAGCATAAAAATTTCCCCTGGTCCAGTGTAACAAAGTCCCCTGATCGAGTATAACAATTTTCCCTAATCAAATATAACAAAGTCCCCTGATCGAGTATAACAAAGTCCCCTGATCAAGTATAACAAAGTTCCCTGATCGAGTATAACAAAGGCCCCTCATCGAGTATAGCAAAGTCCATTGGTCAAATATAGGAAAGTCCACTGATCGAGTATAACAAAGTCCCAGATCGAGCATAACAATGTCCCCTGATCGATTATAACAAAGTCCCCTGGTCGAGAATAGCAAAGGGCCTTGATCGAGTAAGATAAAGTCCCCTGATCGAGTATAAGAAAGTCCCCTAATCGAGTATAACAAAGCCCCCTGGACGAGTATAACAAAGTTCCCTCATCGAGTATAACAAAGTCAAATGATCGAGTATAACAACGTCCCCTGATTGAGTATAACAAAGTCCCCTGATCGAGTATAACATATCCTCTGATCGAGTATGACAAAGTCCTCTGGTCGAGTATGACAAAGTCCCCTGATCGAGTATAACAAAGTCCCCTAGTTGAGTATAACAAAGTCCCTTGATCAAGTATAACATATTCCCTGATTGTGTATAACAAAGTCCTCTGGTCGAGTATAAAAAAGTCCCCTGATCGAGTATAACAAAGTCCCCTGGTCGAGAATAACAAAGTCCCCTCATCGAGTATAACAAAGGCCCCTCATCCAGTTTAACAAAGTCCATTGGTCAAGGATAAAAAAGATCCCTGGTCGAGTATAACAAAGTCCCCTAATCGAGTATAACAAAGTCCCCTGTTCGAGTCTAAAAAAGTCCCCTTATCGAGTATAACAAATTCCCCTTATCGAGTATAACAAAGTCCCCTTATCGAGTATAACAAAGTCCCCTAATCGAGTATAACAAAGGCCCCTGGTCGAGTATAACAAAGTTCCCTGATCGAGTGTAACAAAAGTCCCCTGATCGAGAATAACTAAGTCCCCTAATCGAGCATAAAAATGTCCCCTGGTCCAGTGTAACAAAGTCCCCTGATCGAGTATAACAAAGTTCCCTAATCAAATATAACAAAGTCCCCTGATCGAGTATAACAAAGTCCCCTGATCAAGTATAACAAAGTTCCCTGATCGAGAATAACAAAGGCCCCTCATCGAGTATAGCAAAGTCCATTGGACAAATATAGGAAAGTCCACTGATCGAGTATAACAAAGTCCCAGATCGAGCATAACAAAGTCCCCTGATCGATTATTTCAAAGTCCCCTGGTCGAGAATAGCAAAGGGCCCTGATTGAGTAAGACAAAGTCCCCTGATCGAGTATAACAAAGTCCCCTAATCGAGTATAACAAAGCCCCCTGGACGAGTATAACAACGTTCCCTGATCGAGTATAACAAAGTCCATGATCGAGTATTAAAAAGTCTCCTGGTCGAGTATAACATAGTCCCCTTATCGAGTATAACATATCCCCTGATCGAGTATTACAAAGTCTCCTGGCCCAGTATAACAAAGTTCCCAGATCGAGCGTAACAATGTCCCCTGATCGATTATAACAAAGTCCCCTGGTCGAGTATAACAAAGGCCCCTGGTCGAGTATAACAAAGCCCCCTGATCGAGTGTAACAAAAGTCCCTTGATCGGGTATAACAAAGTCCCCTGATCGAGTATAAAAATGTCCCCTGGACCAGTGTAACAAAGTCCCTTATCGAGTATAAAAAAGTTCCCTGGCCCAGTATAACAAAGTCCCTAGATCGAGCATACCAAAGTCCCCTGATCGTTTATAACAAAGTCCCCCGTTCGAGTATAGCAAAGGGCCCTGATCGAGTAAGTCAATGTCCCCTGATCGAGTATAAAAAAGCCCCTAGACGAGTATAACAAAGTCCCCTAATCGAGTATAACAAAGTTCCCTGGTCGACTATAGCAAAGTCCCCTGGTCGAGTATAACAAAGCCTCCTCATCGAGTGTAACAAACTCCCCTAATCGAGTATAACAAAGTCCCCTAATCGAGTATAACAAAGTCCCTGGTCGAGTATAACAAAGTCCCCTAATCGAGTATAACAAAGTCCCCTGGTGGACTATAGCAAAGTCCCCTGGTCGAGTATAACAAAGCCTCCTCATCGAGTATAACAAACTCCCCTAATCGAGTATAACAAAGTCCCCTAATCGAGTATAACAAAGTCCCTGGTCAAGTATAACAAAGTCCCCTAATCGAGTATAACAAAGTCCCCTGGTCGACTATAGCAAAGTCCCCTGGTCGAGTATAACAAAGGCCCCTCATCGAGTATAACAAAGTCCATTGGTCAAGTATAAAAAAGTTCACTGGTCGAGTATAACAAATTCCCCTAATCGAGTATAACAAAGTCCCCTTTTCAAGTATAGCAAAGTCCCCTAATGGAGTATAACAAAGCCTCCTGATCGAGTATAACAAAGTCCCCTAATCGAGTATAACAAAGCCCAATGCTCGAGTATAACGAAATCCCCTGGTCGAGTATAGCAAAGTGCCGTCATCAAGTATAACAAAGCCTCCTGATCAAGTGTAACAAAGTCCCCTGATCCTAGAATAACAAAGCCCCCAGGACGAGTATAACAAAGTCCACTGAACCGAGTATAACAAAGTCCCCTGATCGAGTAAAACATATCCCCTGATCAAGTATAAAAAAGTCCCTGGTGGAGTATAACAAAGTCCCTTGGTCGAGTATAACAAAGTTTTCTAATCGAGTATATCAAAGGCCCCTGGTTGAGTATAACAAAGTCCTATGATCAAGTATAACAAAGTCCCCTAATCGAGTAACAAAGTCCCCTGATCGAGTATAACATATCCCCTGATCGAGTATAACAAAGTCCTCTGGTCGAGTATAACAAAGTCCCCTAATCGAGTATAACAAAGTCCCCTGGTCGAGTATAACAAAGTCCCCTGTTCGAGTCTAAAAAAGTCCCCGTATCGAGTATAACAAATTCCCCTTATCGAGTATAACAAAGTCCCCTTATCGAGTATAACAAAGTCCCCTTATCGAGTATAACAAAGTCCCCTAATCGAGTATAACAAAGGCCCTGGTCGAGTATAACATAGTCCCCTTATCGAGTATAACATATCCCCTGATCGAGTATTACAAAATCTCCTGGCCCAGTATAACAAAGTTCCCAGATCGAGCGTAACAATGTCCCCTGATCGATTATAACAAAGTCCCCTGGTCGAGTATAACAAAGGCCCTGATCGAGTAAGACAAAATCCTTTGATCGAGTATAACAAAGTCCGCTAATCGAGTATAACAAAGCCGCCTACTCGGGTATAACAAAGTCCGCTGGTCGAGTGTAGCAAAGTCCCCTGATCGAGTATAACAAAGCCTCCTCATCGAGTATAACAAAGTCCCCTGATCGAGTATAACAAAGCCCCCTGCTCGAGTATAACAAAGTCCCCTGATCGAGTCGAAAAAGGCCTCTAATCGAGTATAACAAAGTCCTCTGATCTAGTATAATAAAGGAACCTGATCGAGTATAACGAAGGCCCCTCATCGAGTATAAGAAAGTCCCCTGATCGAGTATAACAAAGCCGCCTAATCGAGTATAACAAAGTCTCCTGGTCGAGTATAACAAAGTCCCCTGTTCGAGTCTAACAAAGTCCCCTTATCGAGTATAACAAATTCCCCTTATCGAATATAACAAAGTACCCTTATCGAGTATAACAAAGTCCCCTAATCGAGTATAACAAAGGTCCCTGGTCGAGTATAACAAAGTTCCCTGATCGAGTGTAACAAAAGTCCCCTCAGCGAGAATAACAAAGTCCCCTAATCGAGTATAAAAATGTCCCCTGTAAATGATATATATGGACACAAAGTAGTACCTTCAGCTGTATATTATTATATTACTCTTATATTACTCATATTAATTATGTATAGTAAAGTATTACAGAACATGTATTAATTCTATGTAATATTCTATTTATTGTGCACCATATTATGTATATAAATTATTACATTTATACTTTATGTATTCAGCTTGTGAATGCTGGCATCTGTACAGGCCAGCGCGTAGTAATACATAGATAGAGGTAGAAAGAGAGAAGACAGAGTCCTCGTGGCGTGACCACGGGCTTCTGCGTCCTACTATTGTATATATATATCTCCCGTACGAGAATAGAACCTACTTTTAAAGACAACAAGTGTTTGTGTATACCCTCAGTGTAAAGGCCTAGGACTTAGGGATAGAAATTCCTTACCAGGCTAATCAGGATCTTAATAAAGGAAAGTCAAGGACCATGGTTTTCCGAGGAATAACAAACAACCGTTAGAGATTGGCATCTCTTTACTATAAAAATATAACAAAACTCTGACACCACTCAACAATCATCAAATAATTACGGGAGTCAAACAATTAATGGAAGCAACAATTAAAGGAATCAAACAAATAATGGGAGTCAACAATTAATGGATTCAAACAATTAAATGGAG
>NW_024725493.1:0-13942 GCF_018991925.1 Homarus americanus | reverse complement strand
ACACTGACACGACATACCCAACTTCAGCATACTAACACTGGCAGATCATAAATACCCTCCGTATACTAATACTGACACAACATACACACCCTCAGAATACTAGCAGTGATAAAATATACACACCTTCAGTATACTAACACTGTGAGACAAAATACACACCCTCAGTATACTAACACTGATAAAATATACACAGTTTCAGTATACTACCACTGACACAAAATACACATCCTCAGTATAATAACACTGACATTATCATATACACCTTCAGTATACTAACAATGACACATCATACACACCTCTCAGTATACAAAAACTGACACAACATACACTCCCTTAGTATACTAACACTGACACAAAATATATACCGTCAGTATACTAACATTGACACAGCATAAACACCTTCAGTATACTAACGCTGACATAACATACAAACCCTCAGTATACCAAGACTGACGCAACATACATACCTTAAGTATACTAATACTGACAACATACAGACTTTCAGTAAACTAACAATGACATAACATACACGCCCTTAGTATACTCACACCGAGACAACGTACATACCGTCAGTATATTAACACTGATATAACATACACACCCACAGTATATTACCACTGACACAACACACATACTTTCAGTATACTAAAACTGATATATCTTGCACAACCTTAGTATAATAACACTGACGCAACATACCTTCAGTATACTAACACTGACACAGCATACATATCTTCAGTATACTAACACCGAAACAACATACACACTTTCAGTGTAGTAACACTGAAAAAACATACACACCTTTAGTATACTAACATTGAACCAACATAAAGACCCCCAGTATAGTAACACTGATACAACATTCACACTTTTAGTATACTAACACTGCGACAACATACACTCCCTCAGTATACTAATAACAACACAAAATACACACCACCAGGATACTGGGCGAACATTAACACAACATATGCATCTTCAGTATACTTACACTGTGAGACAGAATACTCATCTTCAATATACTAACACTGACGCAACATACACACCTTCAGTATACTAAAGTGACATAACATACACACCTTCATTATACTAACTGTGACGCAACATACACATCTTCAGTATACCAAACTGACAGAACATACACGTCTACAGTATACTAAGCTGACACAACATACACACCTTCAGTATACTAACGGTGACGCAACATACATATCTTCAGTATACTAAGCAGACAGAACATACAAACCCTCAGTATACTAACATTGACACAACAGGTACACCTTCAGTATAATGTTTCAGACTTCACAATGCAATAAAATGTTAATAAATCAAAATGTGATACTTTGATAGTTCTCTTAACAGCTCGACGATCAGACTCCTGGCTCAAGTGTGTTGTAGCACCTGGGCCGCTGTAGGACGCGCGCCACCAGTACAACATTATTTAAGGTAACTTTATGGAGGGTGAGAGTATGTCGTCAGGTACTTACGTGTGTGTATGGCGACAGTGTAGCAGGTGGAGGGGGCAGTGTAGGGCTTATGGTGGTGGGGCACGACCCACGACGGTGCCTAGCCCCCTTGGTCAGTGTGTTGGAGGGCGGCAAGGGGGCCGTGGTAGGCTGGGGCAGCGGGGCCGTGGTGTTACAGTACCAAGGACACGCCAGGGCACAGTGTTTGCTGCCTGACTGGGGCGCCGCCGAGCACGAAGGTGAGTGAGGTGGAAGCGTCACTACTGCTGTGTGGCGTGTACCTTGTCTGGCCAGGGTAGACTGCCGCCTGCTCAAGTCTGCTGCCCCGGGCGGCTATTGCTGCTGTTTTTACTGCTGGCTGAAGGGATGACTCTGTCTACGGGTGGCGCGGGTGTGCGGTAGAGAGGCACAACGGAGGGGCGGCAGGGGCGGCGTGTGTGGTACTTAAAGGCTGCAGGGTGCTGGTTGCCGCTCACCGAGGGCCCCTGGCTACACTGACTCGCTGCTTGGCTGGCAGGACGCCAGACTCTGGCTGTCCTCCTGGACGCTGGGACCTCATTGGCTAAGCGGAGGGGCTCCGCCCACCGCCCACGCACGCCACCAGCGCGCATACGCTGACCCACTCATTGATAACTTACCACAGCGCTAAAACTGACGCAGCCACACTCAACCCCTCTCCTGTGATGCTGTGTACTGTGCACCGCTTAATGTTGTACACAATGCTGGGATGAGGGTACGTTGAGCGGCACACCAAGCCAGGGCCCTATACTAGTTGAGAGCCAGAGGGAGAGATGGGTGTGGGAGGGAAGGTGGGGCGTCGACCAGGTGCGAGGGTGTGGCCGTTCAGGTACCGCCCACGAGGCCACACCTTAGCTCTTGCCGCTTGTCACTCGTCACTTACACCTCCCTCGACAGCTAATTGCTGCTGAAGCCGCGCCCCCGTGAGCGGGGCGGCGTGTCCCCGCCCTTCCCCGAGGCTGGTGGTGCGCCGGGCCCGGGTGTAGGGCGCGGCAGGGCGCGGCCAGGTACCGCCCTCCGCTGATCCCCCGAGACCAGGGCCATCTTGCAGTCTTGTCGCGCTCACACTTCAATACACTTTTCGTTAACCACAAGCCACACAAGCCACAGTACACCCTGCCTGAACGAAACCTGCCACACACAAACAATATTTCGGATTTCTAGTTGTTTTTGTAGCCCCATAAAGAATATTTCGTTTACAGAAGAACCGTGAAGGAAGGTGCGTCCAGCCCCTCCCAGCTCCCCCGCCCCGCCACTCACCCGCCAACCACACCCATAAAAGATGAAGGAATTTAGTCGACCAACTCAGGGGTCCTATACCTGCCTCTTTCATCCTTCATGTCCCATACAACGAATATCCGCAGTACACAGTTTCTTCTGCTTCACACTACCTGCCCTACACCATCTGCCCTCACACTAGGACCTATAGCAGCAAAATCTTAACAGCAATGGAGGGGCGAGAGTGGGTGTGGCTGCACGGGGGGTGAAGCCCTCCACCACACAGGTACCGACACACACAACATGTCCTCCCGCCGCCATTTCTCCATCCACTCGTTATGATACACCTGTCAGGGTCTCGTACACAACCACACACACACACACACACACACACACACACACAGGAAACAAACATATATATATATATATATATATATATATATATATATACACACCTCTTCAGGGGTGAGTACAGACCGTACTCACCCCTGAAGATGTGAATTACACGAAAGCGCTTGGGAACTCTGTGTTTTCTTCTTTCCTTGTGGTTATCAGCACATACCCAGATCACAAGCACCTGGCTATATATATATATATATATATATATATATATATATATATATATATATATATATATATATATATATATATATATATATATATATATATATATATATATATATATATATATACACACACACAGGAAACACATACTCAGTACATACAAATACATACATACATACATACATACATACATACACTACTACACTACGTGTTTGCTGTTTCAACACCTCAGCCCACATGATCTACGTGACCTCCATTGTAAACATTAATCTGTATGTTCACTGTATGTTCCTTTACCTTTCTCTAATGAAAGCTTTTGTTAAACCACTAATGTATGTAATAAGTCATTTATGTCCAATGTATATTTTCAGCCTTCGGGCTGCAGAACTTTTTCAATAAACCGTTAATTATTATTATAATTATTATTACATACTAAAACACATACGATACAATTGCACACACACACACACACACCTAAACAGACATACAAACATACATACATACAAACAGACAAAATCACGGGCTCAAACACGCAAAAATACATGCAGACATATATACACACACAAACACTCGCGCACACACACACACGCGCACGAATGCACACAAAAATATAAACATACACACACAATAACGCGCGCGCGCGCACACACATACACACACACACACAAGCAAACTCATGCACACACAAACGCAAAAGTATACCCATACTACTACTTTGCTGTCACTCGGAATCGAGTATGACGATCATACAGCTATGATAAAATGATATGAGTTATTAAGGATGTCACCTTCGTTGGAGATCTTTGAGGTGACTCGAGAGGCCGATACGGGACCGGCAGGGTCGTCCACAGATGTTCCACGTGTGGAGGGCTACATCTAGTGCGGGTGGGGTGGCGGCAGCGTCTTTCCGACTCTGGGACTTGTCTGCCTCGGTATGTCGTCGGGAAACTCGAAAGTATTGACACCTTCTCGTGTGGTGCTCCTCCAAGTGTTACGGTGTGCAGTAATCGTTTCCCAGGTGAGGAGGTCGATTTGGTACTTTTAAGGTTTGTCTTAAGACTGTACCTTTTCTGTTATCTGCCAGCGTTACGTTTATTATTCGTTATGTGACTGTAAAGTATCTACTTTGGAAGTCTCCTGTCGTCCATGTGGGTAACATGACCAGTCCAACGTAGTTGTTTATGGATAATGGTAGTCTCGATGCTCCTACAGTACAGTTGGTGTCAGGGAGAATACTGTCATTTGTTCTCTTGGCTTCCCAGCGAACTAGGAGGATGGAACGTAGACTACGTTGGTGAAAGTTTTCAAGTGCCTTGAGGTTCTTCTTGCATTTGACTTATATCTCGCTATCATACAGCAGGGAGGGGAGGACCACTGCTCGATACACATGCAACTTTGTAGAAAATTTCAGCTCCCTGCAGGTGAAGACATGGGTACAGAGTCTGCCAAAGGCCTGAGATGCATATCTGATCCGATGTTCAATCTCTTCAATGATATTCGCGGTGGTGGACAGGTGGGAGCCAAGATACTGATAGTGGGTAATATTAGAGAGAGTATTACCGTTAAACTGGATGGATGGTGGAGGTGTGGTTGAACCATGGGCAAGCTGAAAGATAACCTGGGTCTTAAAGGCATTTACCTCAAGGGCGAAGTGTCCATACGCATCTGTGTAAGTGCTCAGGATCTCTTATAGGTCGCGTGCAGTGTGAGCGACGTATGTGAGGTCGTCTGCATACTGAAGTTCAGTGATGTAGGCAGCCAACACCGTTAATCCAGCCTGGAGTCATCTTATGTTGAAAACCCCCTTCATCAGGGACTGGATGTCCACCCCGCCAGCTAAATTTGCACTGGAAGGAGTAAGGAAGGCTACCAAGAAAATGGAAATGAGATTTGGTGCCAGCACACATCCTTGTTTTACCCCCGTTTGATTGGGAAAGAACTCAGACTGGGTGCCGTTGTGTACGACTCTACTGTTCATGCCATCGTTGAGTTGTCTCACAGTGGCAATGAATTTTGGTGGGCAGCCAAAAAGACTGAGGATCCGCCAGAGGGCTTCCTTGTTGACTGAGTCGAAGGCCTTAATAAGACCAATGAAGGTAATGTACAAGTCATGACCCTTGTTTTCTGCACTTTTCCTGTATCAGGAGGGCAGCAAAGATCATGTCAGTGGTGCCACGTGATGGTCTAAGGCCACATTGAGATTCTTGGAAGAAGTTTTCCGCTTCAAGAAGAAGTCTGTTTAGGAGGACTCGGGCAATAATCTTGCCAGCTATGGACAGTAGTGAGCTCCTGCGCTAGTTGGCACAGTTTCACCAGTCTTCCTTATTCTTAGAAATATTGGGGACTTCCTTCTCCTCCCATATAATCTCCAGGAGACAGTGGAGACGGAGACGGCTGGTAAGCAGAGGTCCTCCTGCTTTATACACCTAGGCTGGTATTCCATCAGGCCCTAAGGCTTTGTTATTTTTCATCTGTTTGATGGTAGTAAGTACCTCATCCGGAGATGGAGGATAGCTGAGGTGGGTGAGTTCTGGAAGCTGAGGGACGTGGTGGGTAGTCAGGACATCCGCATCGGTGTTTCAGTTGAGCAGGGAATGGTCGTGGTCTTTCTAACGCTGAATGATTCCTTCTTCCGTCTTTAATTAGGGCGTTACCGTCGGATGAACGGAGGGGACCACGGCATGAGTAGTTGGGCCATATATTTTCGTAGAAGGTATCAGCTTTGATCCGAGACTTAGGGCTGTTCTTCTAGAATCTAATCAGTGAGAGCGACGAGTACTTCGATTTCCGGGTGGTTTGCATCAAACCAATCCTGGCGTTTTCTTTTGCCTAGTGTCTCGTTGCAGTTTTTTGTGATGACAGCTTTGATGGGACCCCATTCGGCACTAGGGTTTTGGTTGCGTGTTGTTGGGTTGTCTATCAGCCCATCATTGAGCTGCCATCTGAAAGAATGTGCTACTGCTGGATTCTCCAGTCGTTTGGTGTTGCAGTCTCTTTTGGAGGCTATTTGCCGTCGCTGTTTTGGGGCGGCATGAAGGGAGAGATAGGTTCTGACGAGCTGATGATCTGTATCACAGTGGTCTGAGCCACGCAAGGCGCGGGTGATGAGGACATCCCGGTTATCTCTTTCTCTGACAATGATTTAGTCAATGAGATACCAATGTTTGGATCGTGGGTGTTGCCACGAACCCTTAATTTGTCGGGATGCCTAAACAAGGTGTTGGTGATTGTGAGGTTGTGTTCAGCACATTTGGTTCGGGGGGGTAGGCCGTTGGGATTACACTTGCCTACTCTGTTTCTCCCAATGGTTCCTTTCCAAATGTCAGCATCTGCTAACTCTGGCAGTGAAGTAACCTAGGAGCACAACTTTATCTTCTCTGAGGATAGAGGTTAACATTCAGTCGAGGTCAGCGTAAAAGACCTCCTTGATGTCACCTTCTGCAACCAGTGTTAGGGCGTATGCACTGATGAAGAAGGCATGGTGTGAGTGATTCAGTGAGACTCGGAGCGTTATGAGGCGCTTGTTGATTCCAAGAGGCATTTCACTTAGTTTATGTAGGTTGGATTGGCGAGTGGCAAATCCAACTCCATAAAAACGGTTTCTCTCTGTAGTAGGCTTACCCTTCCAGAAGAAGGTATAGCCGGACCCCTGTTTTGTGAGTTGACCCTCGTCTGGGAGCCGGGAGTCACTAATGGCTGGTATGTCGATTTTATATGTACCTAGACAGCTCTTTTGCCACAAGGGCAGTTCTTCTTCCAGGACGCTAATTTGTGCCTGTATCCAGAAGGGTCCTGACATTCCATGCAGCGACTATAAGAGGTTGTATAGTGCATAAACGACAATCTTATCTATGCCATCCATGTGCAGAGTTGTGACTATGGACACCAGTCCGTCATCTCTGCCTGTCTCTGTCGCCAGTCGTCTGTTGCCATTTGACATATAGGGGGATAGGGGTTTGATGATGTTTTTTCTCTTCTTCACACAAAACTAAGATGGTTCACACATCATGGTCTGTGATGGTTCACACAACACTATAATGTTCACACAACACTCTGTAATGTATCACACTACACTGTCTAAGATGGCTCACATACACACACACACACACAGGCATATACACGTAAACACACACAGACACACTCACGTGCACGCCCTGTATGTGATGGTGATGGTATTGTGGGTGGTATTAGTGTGGGTGGTAATAGTGTGGTGTCTGCGTTGTGTGGGTGATGGTTGTATGGGTGATGGTAGTGTGGGTGGAGGTAGTGTGGGTAATGGTAGTGTGGGTAGAGGCAGTGTGGGTAGTGGTAGTGGGAGGGTGGTAGTGTGGGTGGTGGTAGTGTGGGTGATGGTAGTGGGGTGGTGTTAGTATACAGAGTGATACTCTGGTAACTATATTCATATTGGTAACGGTGGTTGTAATTGAGGCGACGATGGTTGTGGTGACAAATGTTGTAGTTGTGACGATATTGGATGTAGCTGTAGGGTTGATGGTTGTAATTGTGGGGGGCGGTGGATACAATTCTGGGATCAATGGGTGCAGTTGTGGTAATGATGGTTGTAGTTGAAGTGGCGATTGTTGTAGTTGTGGTAACGATTGATGTAGTTGTGGTAACGATTGTTGTAGTTGTGGTAACGCTTATTGTAGTTGTGGTGACGATTGATGTAGTTATGATGGCGATTGTTGTAGTTGTCGTAACTATATTCATAATTATGGTGACGATGGTTGTAGGTATAGTAACGAAATACGTTATTGTGTTGACGATGATTGTAGTTGTGGTGAATGTGGCTGAAATTGTGATGAAGTTGGTTGTAGTTGTAGAGACAATGGATGTCGTTGTGGCGATGATAGGCGATGATAGTCATAATTATGGTAACAGAGTTAATGATG
Organism: Homarus americanus; assembly: GCF_018991925.1. Classification (NCBI taxonomy): domain Eukaryota; kingdom Metazoa; phylum Arthropoda; class Malacostraca; order Decapoda; family Nephropidae; genus Homarus; species Homarus americanus. The sequence goes on along the minus strand of NW_024725493.1, from coordinate 5,784 downwards.
TTAATAACTGGTGTTGTAAGGGTAACACCTCATTAAACCACTAATAACTCCTCATTAAACCACTAATAACACCTCATTAAACCACTAATAACATCTCATTAAACCACTAATAACACCTCATTAAACCACGAATAACACCTCATTAAACCACTAATAACACCTCATTAAAACACTAATAACACCTCATTAATAACACTAATAACACCTCATTAAAACACTAATAACACCTCATTAAAACACCAATAACACCTCATTAAAACACTAATAACACCTCATTAAACCACTAATAACATCTCATTAAACCACTAATAACACCTCATTAAACCACTAATAACACCTCATTAATAACACAAATAACACCTCATTAATAACAATAACACCTCATTAAAGCACTCAAAACACCTCATTAATAACACTAATAACACCTCATTAATAACACTAACAACACCTCATTAATAACACTAATAATACCTCATTAATAACACTAATAACACCTCATTAATAACACTAATAACACCTCTTTAAAGCACTAATAACACCTCATTAATAATACTAATAACACCTCATTAATAACACTAATAACACCTCATTAATAACAATAACACCTCATTAATAACACCAATAACACTTCATTAATACACTAATAACACCTCATTAAAACACTAATAACACCTCAATAATAACTCTAATAACACCTCATTAATAACACTAATAACACCTCATTAATAGCACTAATAACACCTCTTTAAAGCAGTAATAACACCTCATTAATAATACTAATAACACCTCATTAATAACACTAATAACACCTCTTTAAAACACTAATAACACCTCATTAAACCACTAATAACATCTCATTTAACCACTAATAACACCTCATTAAACCACTCAAAACACCTCATTAATAACACTAATAACACCTCATTAATAACACTAATAACACCTCATTAATAACACTAATAACACCTCATTAATAACAATAACACCTCATTAAAGCACTCAAAACACCTCATTAATAACACTAATAACACCTCATTAATAACACTAATAACACCTCATTAAAACACTAATAACACCTCATTAATAACACTAATAACACCTCATTAAAACACTAATAACACCTCATTAATAACACTAATAACACCTCTTTAAAGCACTAATAACACCTCATTAATAACACTAATAACACCTCATTAATAACAATAACACCTCATTAAAGCACTCAAAACACCTCATTAATAACACTAATAACACCTCATTAATAACACTAACAACACCTCATTAATAACACTAATAATACCTCATTAATAACACTAATAACACCTCATTAATAACACTAATAACACCTCTTTAAAGCACTAATAACACCTCATTAATAACACTAATAACACCTCATTAATAACAATAACACCTCATTAAAGCACTCAAAACACCTCATTAATAACACTAATAACACCCAAACACCTCATTAATAACACTAATAACACCTCATTAAAACACTAAAAACACCTCATTAATAACACTAATAACACCTCATTAATAACACTAATAACACCTCATTAATAACACAAATAACACCTCATTAATAACACTAATAACACCTCATTAAAACACTAATAACACCTCAATAATAACAATAACACCTCATTAATAACACTAATAACACCTCATTAAAACACTAATAACACCTCATTAAAACACCAATAACACCTCATTAAAACACTAATAACACCTCAATAATAACAATAACACCTCATTAATGACACTAATAACACCTCATTAAAACACTAATAACACCTCAATAATAACAATAACACCTCATTAATAACACTAATAACACCTCATTAAAGCACTCAAAACACCTCATTAAAACACTAATAACACCTCATTAATAACACTAATAACACCTCATTAAAACACTAATAACACCTCATTAATAACACTAATAACACCTCATTAATAACACTAATAACACCTCATTAATAACACTAATAACACCTCATTAATAACACTAATAACACCTCATTAATAACAATAAAACCTCATTAATAACACTAATAACACCTCATTAAAGCACTCAAAACACCTCAATAATAACTCTGATAACACCTCATTAATAACACTAATAACACCTCATTAAAACACGAATAACACCTCATTAATAACACTAATAACACCTCATTAATAACACTAATAACACCTCATTAATAGCACTAATAACACCTCATTAATAACACTAATAACACCTCTTTAAAGCATTAATAACACCTCATTAATAACACTAATAACACCTCTTTAAAGCACTAATAACACCTCATTAAACCACTAGGAACACCTCATTAATAACACTAATAACACCTCATTAATAACACTAATAACACCTCATTAAATACATTATTTAAAATGGTTCACACAACATTTTCTAAGATAGTTCACACAATACAGTCTGAGATGCTTCACACAACACTAACTGAGATGGTTCACACAACACAGACTGAGATGGTACACACAGCAAAGAAATGGTTCACAAATCACTGTGTGAGATGGTTCACACAACACCGTGTAAGATGGTTCACACAGCACTGTCTGCGATGGATCACAAAAGACTGTCCGAGATGGTTCACACAAAATTAAGATGGTTCACACATCATGGTCTGTGATAGTTCACACAACACTATAATGTTCACACAACACTCTGTAATGTATCACACTACACTGTCTAAGATGGCTCACACAACACTGTCTAAGATGATCCATGCAATACTGTCTGAGATGGTTCACGCAACACTAAGATGGTTCAAACAACATTGTCTGAGATGGTTCACACAACACTGTCTAATATGATTCACACATCACTAGATGGTTCACACAACAGTCTAAGACGGCTAACACAGCACAGTCTAAGATGGTTCACACAACACTGTCGGAGATAGTACATGCAACACAAAGATAGTTCACACAAAACTGTCTGGATGGTTCACACAACACTGAGATGGGTTACACAACACTGAGATGGTCCACACTACACTGTGGTAGTTCACACAACAATGTTATGCATCACATAACACTGAGATGGTTCACATACACCCTCGGAGATGGTTCACACAACACTGTCTGAGATGCTTCACACAACAATGTCTGAGATGGTTCAAATAACACTCTTTAAGATGGTTCACACAATACTGTGATGGCTCACACAACACCGAGATGGTTTAATCAACAATGTCTGATATAGTTCACAAAACAATGAGATGGTTAACACAACAGTGTTGAATATGGTTCAAACAGCATCACCCATGGTTCACAGAACACTGTCTGAGATGGCTCACACTACAATGTCTCTGATGGTTCACACCACATTCTATGTGATGGTTCACACATAGCTGTGTGTAATGGTTAAGACAACGCTCATTATGATGTTCCACACAACACGGTCAGTGATGGTTCACACAACCCAGAGATGGCTCACTCAGCACTGTCTGATATAGTTTACACAACACTGTCTAAGGTGGTTCACACAACACTGTCTAAGATGATTCACACAACACTGATATGGTTCATACAACACTGTCTAATATGGCTCATATAAGACTGTCTGAGATGATTCACACAACACTGTTTGAGATGGTTCACACAATACTGTCTGAGATGGTTCACACAACACTGTCTGAGAAGGTTCATACAACACTGAGATGGTCCACACTGCACTGCCTGTGAGGGTTTGCACAACACTGAGATGGTTCACACAACACTGTGGTAGTTCACACAACAATGTTATGCTTCACATAACAATGAGATGGTTCACACACACACCCTCGGAGATGGTTCACACAATACTGTCTAAGATGATTCACACAACATTGAGATGGTTCAAATAACACTGTTTGAAATGGTTCACACACTACTGTGATGGTTCAAACAATACCGAGATGGTTTAATCAACAATGTCTGATATGGTTCACACAATAATGAGATGGTTAACACAACAGTGTTGAATATGGTTCAAACAACATACCGATGGTTCACAGAACACTGTCTGAGATGGCTAACACAACAATGTCTCTGATGGTTCACACCATTCTCTGGGATGGTTCACACATAGCTGTGTGTAATGGTTCAGACAACGCTCATTGTGATGTTCCACACAACACGGCCAGTGATGGTTCACACAACCCAGAGATGGCTCTTCAGCACTGTCTGATATGGTTTACACAACACTGTCTAAGGTGGTTCACACAACACCGTCTGAGAAGGTTCACACATCACCGTATGAAATGGTTTACACAACACTGTCTTAGATGGTTCACACAAACCTCAGATGATTCACACATCATGGTCTGTGATGCTTCACACATCATGATCTGTGATGGTTCACACAAAACTGAGATGGTTCACACATCATGGTCCGTGATGGTTCACACAACACTGTAATGTTAACACAACACTGTGGTGGTTCACACAACACTGTATAAGATAATTCATACATCATTGTCTGAGATGGTTCACACAACACTGTCTAAGATGGCTCACACAACACTGTCTGTGAATGTTCACACATCATTGTGTGTGATGGTTCACATAAAAGTGTTTCAGATGGCTTTTACAACACTGTCTAAGATGGTTCACATTACCCCCCCTGTACACTCTCTGAGATGGTTCACACTATAATGTGATGGTTCACACAACGCTGGGATGGATCATACAACTCTGTCTGAGATGTTTCAAACTTCACTATCTGAGATGGGTCAGACAACACTTTGTCTGAGATGGTTCACACAACACCGTCTGCGATGGTTCACACATGACAGTCTGAGATGGTTCAGACAACAATGAGATGGTTCCCACAACGCTTCTGAGATGATTCAAACATCACTGTCTGAGATGGTTCACACATCACTGTCCGATATGGTTTACGTATCACTGTTTGAGATGGTTCACTCAACACTATCTGAAATGGTTCACACAACACTGTCTGATATGTTTAACGCGAGACTGACCGAGATGGTTCACACAAAAATGAGGTGGTTCACACAATGCTTCTGAGACTGTTCAACATCACTGTCTGAGATGGTTCGCATAACACTGAGATGGGTCACACAACAGTGAGATGGTTCACTCAACACTGTGATGGTTCACTCAACGATGTAGGAGATAGCTCACACAAGACTCTCTTGGTTCGCACAACACTATCTGAGAAGATTCACACAACACTCTCTGTGATGGTTCACCAAAATCTGTGTGAGATGGTTCACACAACAGGGTCTGTGATTGTTGATATAACCCAGAGATGGCTTACACAGCACTCTCTGAAATGGTTCACACAACACTGTCTGAGGTGCTTCACAACACACTGTCTGAGAAGTTAACAGTACATTGTCTGATGTGGTTAAAACAGATCTGTGTAAGATGGTTCACACAACACTGTCTAAGATGTTATATAGTTCACACAATACTGTGATGGTTTATACAACACTTAGATGGTTTACACAACAATGAGATGGTTTACACAACACAGCACTGTATGAGATAATTAATACAGCACTCTCTGAGATGGTTTACACAACACTGTCTGAGTTGGTTCATATAACACTGTCTGAGATGGTTCACACAATACTGTGATGGTTCTCTCAACATTGATATGATTTACACAACACCCTCTGAGACGGTTTTCACAACATTGTAATGTTTCACACAACAGTGTCGGAGATGGATCATGCAATACTCTGATGGTACTCGCATTGCTGTATGAGATGGTTCACACAAACCTGACTGAGATAGTTCACA
>NW_024725492.1:0-7659 GCF_018991925.1 Homarus americanus | reverse complement strand
GTATAACGACAGACATAGTGATAATGATAATGATAATGATGACTTATATGCCAATTGATAATGATGACGTATATGCCAGGTGATAATGATGACGTATATGCCAGGTGATAATGATGACGTATATGCCAGGTGATAATGATGACTTATATGCCAAGTGATAATGATGACGTATATGCCAGGTGATAATGATGACGTATATGCCAGTTGATAATGATGCCGTATATGCCAGGTGATAATGATGACTTATATGCCAGGTGATAATGATGACGTATATGCCAGGTGATAATGATGACGTATATGCCAGGTGATAATGATGACTTATATGCCAGGTGATAATGATGACGTATATGCCAGGTGATAATGATGACTTATATGCCAGGTGATAATGATGCCGTATATGCCAGGTGATAATGAGGCACATATGAATCCTGATACATATAGCGTTAATTTTGTACAGTAAAACCTCCATACAGCGGACTTTTCATATAATCCGTTAAATGGGGGGTTTTGTATCGAAAGGTCCCTCGATATAACGGAATTTAATCTATATATAGTTCGTTAATAGATGCTTCACTGTATCTCACTAATTATCCCCTTTTAACCGTTCTATTACTTCTCTCTTTCGTAAGTTGTGATAATTGTTTCCGTTCCGTTATCTCTCTCTCTCTCTCCTTTCCGCTTCCATTTATCTCTCTCTCTTCCGCTCTAATTTCTCTTTCTACAAATCTCTCTCATCACAACCAAGTATAGTTATTGTTCTTATAGTTGTACTCGTGTGTTATGTTGTGGTTGTATAAATGTGGTGTTGTGGTTGTGTGTTGTGGTCCTGTGGTTGTATGGTGTTGTGGTTGTGTGTTCTGGTGGTTGTTCAGTGTTGTGGTTGTATTGTGGTTGTACTGTGGTTGTACTGTGGTTGTATTGTGGTTGTACTGTGGTTGCAGGTGTATAGTTTGACTCTACTCCTCCACTGATTAACAAACTTATTCATTAACGGAGATAAATTAATTTACCTGTGACACACCGTTAACCGCCTCTCACACCTGCTTAACTTTATTCACTAACTCACTTATGATGACAGAAACTCTTACAGGGATAACAAGAACACCTCAAGATTAAGTCCACCAACTTATTTTACCTTACGGATAACTAACCTAACCTAACCTAACCTAACCTAACCTGACCTGACCTAACCTAACCTAACCTGACCTGACCTAATCCCTACAGAATAGGTAACGTTAGGGAGTTTAATCATTTAATTTTGAATTGAATTTTGCAGCAGACAACAGCTAGTTTATTGTGCACCTCATATCTCATCCTATGGGCGGTAGTGCAAAAGGATTACAGAGTGGAGGTCACAAAGGGAGTGTTTAATAGACCCCAGTGCATAGTGAGGATATTGTGGTATTGAATGTTAGAGAATTTCCAGTACATTGTTTAGTTCTGTACATGGGAGTTGACTTATTAACACCCGCGTGGGGACCAAACAGCAGTGGGAGGCTGTATGACTGGCTACACACTTTGGTATTCACTTCTGCTTGAGTGTATTAAAGCACAGAGTGTGTTTGGCTCTTTAGGAATTGACTTTGCTACAAAAGAGTGGATACAATTTTGCCTTTAGAGACAAAACGCTGTGCCATTACATACACAGTGCTTGGATCTGTTCCTAAAAGGTTGGGGTTTTTTTCCCGAAGACGAAGTTGAGTGCTTTAGGGACATTCTGCCAGAGGTACTTATAACCTAACCTTAGTCTAGTGGTAACAACATCTAGTAATACAGTGATCTTGTTACTTGTTCTATATACCTGTTTTATTTGATACATTTTATCGTGTTTTTGCATTATAATAAATGTATCAGTAAAAAGACCATCACAAGTATAAGGAAATAAAGTACAAGGAAATTAATAGCAGGCGACACACAGCAGGTGGCGCCACTTGTTCAGTCTAACACGGGGTAAATATTTACATCTCACCGTCCTCGACCCAGTAACGGGACACGGTTTACTACAGTTGTTTTATATAACGAGTGGTAGTAACAGTTCCTTGTGTAAATGTTTTCTTTTTTAGTTATACTTTATTTTTCTTCTTTCAATATTAATACTCTAATTTATTTTGATTATTTGTTGCATTAAAATGTTTCTTTTCCTGTTCTCGGCAGCTGGCGGCAGTTACAAACATTAACCTAACCTAACAAGGAACAACAGGGCAGATCACGTTCACACTCCTAAGAGGGATGAACCAGAGCCACTCTATTGTGATGTCCTGCACCACCAACACGAGGGGACATACCTACAAGCTTCCCAAGTTATCATGCAGAACAAACGAAAAAAAATAAGCATTTACACGTATAAACAGTTATTCAGAGGGATCCAAGAATATCAAGGGGGGAGGGGGGTCCGAGGCTAGGTGGCAGAACATGGGGGGCACAGTGAACCCCTCCAACTGGTGGGGAGGGGGGGGAGTTATAAGTCCCCCAGATATTTTTTTATTTTTATTTTTTTTAATCTGACCAATGTCATGGGCATTTTGAGTCCATGTGTACTTGATATTAGGCGATATTCTGAGGTCAATAGTAATTACTTTTTACTCTTAACAAAAACTGTAATACAATACAGCATTAAAAAAGTATCTTCAGGACCCCCTTCCTCCTGGATCCGCCCCTGTTATCAGTTTTACCAGTGAATAAAGCTCCATAAAAACTGTCTCGTTGTTGGGTCCAGGAGCTGATGTTATATATATACAGTGCGAACCAAAGAGGATACCAACTGCCCGACCAGCTAGTAATATCATAACTGGTGGACTGAATAATAATAATAATAATAATAATAATAATAATAATAAATAACTGGCCTGTAAATAAAATAGTTCATCCTATAAATATTTTATTTTAAAGTATCGAGAGAAAACGTTATAGGTACAACTGCTTCAAATTATATCCAACTTCATCAATAGTACTAAAACTTTATTAACCTAACACTCTTTAATTAAAAGTTATTCATATGTAAACATGTATGGGCGTGTGTGAGTCAGCGCTACTATACTATATTACATCTATTTACTCTAATTCAACCACAGTACAACTCCTGTTATAGTTATAGAAGAGACGATGATCAGACACACACAAGGAACCAGTCAGACAGATCGACAAATGGCGGGAACATTCTTACACAGACAATCAATATTACACTAAATGTTTTATCTACAAGATTATCCTCTGCCATCTGTCTCCATACAAACCAGTGCCAAGAGGAATTACCTGTGGAGGCTACCTGGGCTATACACCTGTCTTGTAGTCACCTGGGGGTTCGAGTTTGAACAAATTAATAAGATATTTCAGGTACACAAGAGTTTACAATGTTTATTTATTATATTTTGTCAAGCTCACATGGAACGTTGATCAAATATATCTATAATAATATAGTTTCCCCTTGATATCAATTTAATAAGAGAAAATGAAGTAAAAATCGAGGGTAGACTTAGTCAATTATGTCCACATAATGCGTCGCCGCTTTTACATAATTTTGCACCACTATCACCATCATCATCATCATCATCCACCATTACCATCATTATCATCATCAACCACCACTATCACCATTATCATCATCACTACCACCAACATTCTAATCAAATATTCACTTATCATAACTTCCATGTAACAAGCATCTTTGGCTGCCCCTTTGAACGGCCATCAGCGGCATTCTTATCCACATTCCAGTTTTTGAGTTACGCTGACAGTTCTATTATGATGTTCCAGAACTCACTGATGAAAATATAGTAAGAATATAAACATCAAAATAAATAACGCATCGGCGATATAGTCGTTAATATTAGCTGAATAATAATCAACCAATCAAATAAACTGTGTGGTTCTCCTCTCTTCGCGGGGTCCCTTTGATCTCGTAGGATTTATATTACAACAATCAAAATAATCTCAAGTTAGTTTCCTAATTGTCTATGGTGTAGCGTCCACAGAAAATGGTCACCGCTTCAAAGGGATAACTCGTATACTGTATGATGTTTTGTACGCGTTGTATGAGTCCTTGAATATAGCCTTTAAGTCTGTATCAAGATAAGGAGAAGAATTCAAGGTACCTGTATGGTGGTTAGGAAGGCCCAGTTGGTACCTGATGGTGTAATGGTGTGAATAATGTAACGGTGCTTATGTTTACGTCTGTGTGAGATAAATGTACATAGTTAACTTATGTGGCAGTTCTAATATTATCTACTATATGATAAGTTGTTTACTTTATGAGATGCTTTGATTGTAAGTGTAACAAATTCCTATCAAAGATGATGAATGAATGAATAAAACAAATTGTGTGGTTAACAAAAAGTAGTAAAATATCTACTCTGGTCACTGTCAATACGTGCTGGTGTAGTCTCCCTCTAAAGATTCCGTTTTCTATATAACAAACAGATGACAGAAGACTGAAACAATATCCTAGAGAACGTTCACTATTTTATCTAATGGCCACACACCTAGAGCAGCAGACACCGAGTACACTTCACGGCTCAAGTGTATAAATTCAGTATTGTTTAGAATGAAGAGGAAGTCCCTTACGATCGACGAAGAGCAATTTATAAGAAAAGAGTTCGACCAGACTGTTGTAACTGTCGAGGAAAATACATATGAAGCGATAATGGTAACCAGATCAAGAAGAGAGGCTGGGAGGTAGTGGCAACCTGACTGTAGACCAAACATCAGCACCATAGGTCTAACATTTCACCTCAACACCACCCTGAAGAAGTGTTGGGAATGGAAAAAAATCAACAATGTTCTTCATATATTTAGAAAAAGCTTTTGATCATTAAAAAAAAATCCTCTGTAGAGCTTTAAAACATCAATATAATACAGATTTAAAGTTGACCTGAGTGATATAGGGTCAATAGCATTTAGTGTGACGAGTAGAGAAAGCTAGAGGTGTGAAGTTAGGACAAGGGGACAGGAAGGGTGGAATACGCTAACTTTAGACCCTGTAAACAACTCAGGCGAAGTGGGTTTAAACTATTGTGACGTCAGTAGTGTAAACAGACATTCAAGATGGCGTGTAATCTAACCCCCCCATCTGTTTATCATATATATGTACGAAAGTGATAAAAAACCCCAACCTTAGCTTACACTGATGACGCAGCAGTTATCACCAAGAGAGAGAGAGAGAGAGAGAGAGAGAGAGAGAGAGAGAGAGAGAGAGAGAGAGAGAGATAAGCAATGATATACTAAACAAAAAAAAAGTTTGATATTCTAAAGTAACAAACAAAAATAAGACAATGTATAAACGTGAGTGGGAGGGAGAGTAAGGGTGGTAGGGAGAGTAAGGGTGGTAGGGAGAGAAAAGAAGGGGGAGTAAGAATGGGAGGGAAGGAGTATGAGAATAGAAACTATAGGTAAGGGAGGATAGGTCTGGACACGCCCACACTAGAGTAAGGATGGATAGAATAGTGAATAGGGCGGAGGAACAACATTTGGAGGAGGCTGAGTGAAGTGAGCGACTGACAGGTGAGAGACCTACCTGACGGTCCGGAGGAAATCATTATTATTATTATTACTATTATTATAATTATTATTATTATTACTATTATTATAATTATTGTAATAATATTATTAATATTATTATTATTATTATTACTACTACTATTATTATTATTGTATTAATATTATTATTATTATCATTATTATTATTATTATTATTTTTATCTTATTATTATTTTCATTATTTCTTCTCACAATTAATACAGGTCATCATTACATAAGCAACGTAAATCTATATAAACAAAATTAATTACCAATAATATCGGATAAAAATAGCTTGTGTGTTAGGGAGAGGGAGTGAGCTAGGGAGACAGAGGGAGGGAGGGAGAGAGGGAGAGAGGGAGGGAGGAGGAAATCTATTGTCAGGACGCCAGCTTAGCCAGGCAACCTTACATTGTTAAAATGTGACGATTTGGAATCAATATTGGGTCACAACCATTGTCACCATAGGAGAGGGAGGAGAGTAGGGAGGCAGCTGGAGGGAAAGAGGAGAGGGTAGGGGAGAGGGAGGGAGAGAGAGGGAGAGGGAAGGAGGGAAAGGAGTAGAGTGGAAGAGGAGAGATGGGATCTAACACACATCCACAGTTCTGGGTCGTCCAACACACCGTGATCCGCCCAGCATACTTGTGTCGTCTTCTCTCGCCGTCAACAAATTTGGAGACCTGGCCCACTTATTCAGATATTCTCCTGTGTGTGTGCGTGTGTGTGTGTGTGCGTGTCCGTAAACAACACCGTGACCGTGAATGGCCATTTTTACGTCATCGATCACGTGACTTAATGACGTCAGACGCGGGAAAAATGATCATCACTAATGATTGATGACGTAACTGATGACGTGTGAACTGGTAGGGGTGACCGACACATGGTGACACTGAGGTGGTGACACATGGTGACACTGAGGTGGTGGTATGGTGACACTCATGTGATGACACATGGTGACACTGAGGTGGTGGTGTGGTGACACATGGTGACACTGTGGTGGTGGTGTGGTGACACATGGTGACACTGTGGTGGGCATACATGGTGACATCTGAGGTAGGGCATGTGACACGGCGTGATGACATACGGTGACATCTGAGGTGGTGGTGCGGGGTGACACATGGCACACTGGTGGTGACACATGGCACACCTGTGGTGGTGGTGTGGGCACACACAGACACTGGAGGTGGCGTGTGCATACATGGCACACTGTGGTGGTGGGGTGACACACAGACACTGAGGTGTGGGTGATACATGGTGACATGAGGCAGGATGTGGGTTATGCAGACACTGAGGTGTGTGGGACACATGGGTGACAGAGGTGGGGTGGGGTGGTGACACATGCGACACTTGAGGTATGGTGTGGGACACATGGTGTACCTACATAGGGTGGGGACACATGTGGCATAATTGAGGGGTACACATGGTGACACTGTAGGTGGTGTGGTGACACATGGTGACACTGAGGTGGTGGTGTGACACATGGTGACACTGAGGTGGTGTGTGACATATGGTGACACTGAGGTGGTGGTGGGTGACACATATGACGGCTGAGGTGGTGGTGACACATGATGACACTGTGGTGGTGGGTGTGGGTGACACATGGTGACACTGGAGGTGGTGTGTGTGACACATGGTGACACTGGAGGTGGTGACACATGGTGACACTGAGGTATGGTGACACCTGGGTGGATGACACATGGTGACACTGACAGGGTGTGTGACACATGTGGTGACACTGTGTGGTGTGTGTGACACATGATGACACTGTGGTGGTGTGGCGACATGGTGACACTGATGTGTGGTGACACATGGTGACACTGTGGTGTGGTGACATGGTGACACTTGAGGTGGTGGTGGTGACACATGGTGACACTGAGGGTGTGTGACATGGTGACGCTGAGGTGGTGGTGGTGATTACATGGTGAGCACACTGAGGTGATGTGGTTACATGGTGACACTGAGGTGGCGGTGGGTGACACATGGTGACACTACAGGCGTGCAGACACATGGTGACACTGAGGTGGCGGTGTGGTGACACATGGTGACACTAAGGTGGCGGTGTGGTGACACATGGTGACACTGAGGTGGCGGTGTGGTAACACATGGTGACACTGAGGTGGTGGTGTGGTGACACATAGGACACCTAAG
>NW_024725491.1:0-16405 GCF_018991925.1 Homarus americanus | reverse complement strand
AAATAATAATAAATAAAAAAAAGAAAAAAAATCCCGTCCCCCATCCACACCCATCCTGGGAAATTTAATACCAGACAACCCCAGCAATATCTCAATCAGCTATGCTGATGATATTCTTATACATACTAAAACTCATCGTGAAATGCAATCCACCCTGAACCATGTATACGCAGCCTGTGAACACCTCGGTCTTATTATCTCCACTGAGAAAACTAAGGTGTTCAACAAACAAGCTGGTAACCGCAAACGCGGCCCCGCCAAGTTCAAGATAGGTAACAACACTATTGACTATGTTTCTTCTTTTAAATATCTTGGTGTTTCCGTCCCTTGTACCCTACCTGCCATACAACAGCTAACCCGCCAATGTACTGACAGACTGAGACCTCTTAGAAGTGTAGCGGGGTACAGCCCGCACTATGGTGCTAATATTAGAATTGTTAAAACAATGTGCCTAGGCTATATAAGATCTCTGATAGATTACCACGCACCAGCCCTGGTCATTCGTGACGGGAAAGGCGTTGACAAGCTCGAGAAAATGCAAAATAAAGCCCTCAGAATTATCTTAGGATGTCCCATGAGCACTAAAGTACTTAATATGAGAAAAGAACTAGGTATACCCAGTGTTAAAGATAGAATAATTGAAATCAACCTCATGATAGCCCTGAGGCTTCTGCGTGGTGATCCTGATAACATTGTTTCCTTAAAATTGCTAGAATGTATGAACCATGGGACTACTGAGTCTAAATGGATCCAAACTACAGCTACACATATGAAGATATTTGGACTAGACCACCTGTACAAAGTTGAGACACAACAGCGCTTCCTGCCACCCTGGCGGACAGTTCCCTTCGATATCACAATACCGACGTATCCGCCTAAAAAATTAATTATACAAGGCATTTATCTCCAACACACTGCCAAATTGAGAGCTCTTGAACACATACACACTCTACAGACTGATGGTAATATCACACAGACCATCTACACTGATGGATCTCTAAACACCGCCTGTGGGAGGGCTGGAAGTGCTATTGTTGTGACTCAACCTGACGGTAATATAATTGAGAAAGGAGTTAGAATTAACAACTGGGCATCCACTCTACAAACTGAATTAGTTGCCGTACTCACAGCTATTAAATTCATTGAAACCACTGTTACTGACAGTCTCATCATCACTGACTCTCTATCCTCACTACTTGTCCTTGGTACCCTCGACTCAGGTTGTCACGCTCTTGTCTCTGAAGCCAGACACAAATATGCGTGCCTTGTTGACCGGGGTGTCAGGGTCAAACTGTTGTGGATCCCCTCTCACATAGGCCTCATAAAACATGACAGAGTTGATGCCCTCGCCAAACTTGCGTCTAACAAAGACACCGTTGAATGCAATTTGGGTCTGTCAAAAAGAACCCTTAAAACTGTAATTAGGAAAGAACTTATTGATGAGTTTGACGCAAGTAGACAAGTGCAAACAGGCACTAGTCGATCCATAGGTTACCATGATGAGATGTATCAAGTGAAACATGTATATGGAGCAAGTAACAAGATCACTAGATTACAAGATGTTGTAACCGCTAGATTAAGGTTAGGATATAAGTACCTTTGGCAGTATGTTCCTCAAGCAGATGTAAACAAAACTAAATGTAAAGTGTGTGGCCATACATATGTACACACACTTAAAACTAAATCTCGACAGTGTGAAGATAGAACCTTTTAGGGACAGGTCCAAGCACACTGTGTGTGAAATGGCACAACACTTCATCTCTAATGGCAAGATAGCCGACATATTAAGATTGTATCCACTTTTTTGCACTTAGTAACTATATCAATTCTCATGTACAGAACCAAATACGCAATGTGCTTGAATACCTCCCACGTAAATGTGAATAACAAAGTGTGAGGCCAGACATACTGCCTCACACGCCTGTACTCACGCATTTGTGAATAAGTTACCCTTTATGTATAGAACTAAACAAATAATGTAAATGAAATACTGTGTAACATTCAGTGCCATAATATCCTGACAACGGGGGTTAATTATTATGAACCTTTGTAAACCCTACTCTGTAATCCTTTTGCGCTACCGCTCACAGGATGAGTGTGGGGTGCACAATAAAGTAGCCGCTGCAAATGGCAAAATCAAAAATCAATCCTGGGAGATGGAGAATGGCACCGTCCGTAAGGCGCCGATGGAAGGTATCAGGACCCACCGACTGGGAACGGCGTGGAACACCCCCCATCCGCAACCCCATCCTCGCCCATCCTGGGAGGTGGTGAATGGTACCATCCACCAATTGCCAACGGAAGGTATCAGGACCCACCGACTGGGAAGGGTGTGGAATCCCCCCATCGACCATCCACACCCATCCTGGGAGGTGCAGAATGGTACCATCCGGTAGTTGGCAACGGAAGGTATCAGGACCCACCGACTGGGAAGGGTGTGGAATCCCCCCATCCCCCATCCACACCCATCCTGGGAGGTGGAGAATGGTACCATCCGGTAGTTGGCAACGGAAGGTATCAGTACCCACCGACTGGGAAGGGTGTGGAATCCCCCCATCACCCATCCACACCCATCCTGGGAGGTGGAGAATGGTACCATCCGGTAGTTGGCAACGGAAGGTATCAGGACCCACCGACTGGGAAGGGCGTGGAATCCCCCCATCATCCACCCCCAAAAAAAAATCCCATCTCTCATCCACACCCATCGTGGGAGGTGGAGAATGGTACCATCCGTCAGTCGCCGACGGAAGGTATCAGGACCCACCGACTAGGAAGGGCGTAGAATCCGCCCCCATCCCCCACTGCCAACCCCTTCCTCGCCCGTCCTGGGAGTTGGTGAATGGTACCATCCACCAATTGCCCTTCCTTGTCGTTGGGTCCTGATACCTTCCAGGATGGGAGAGGATAGGTTGGTGGTTGGGGGGCAGAGAACGCCCTTCCCAGTCGGTCCTGATACCTTCCGTCGGCGACTGACGGATGGTACTGTTCACCACCTCCCAGGATGGGCGAGGATGGAGTTGGGGATGAGGGGGGGTTGGGGATGGGAAGGGTGGATTCCACCCCCTTCCCATTCTCGACCTCCCAGGATGGGCGAGGATGGGGTGGGGGATGGGGGGGATTCCACGCCCTTCCCAGTCGGTGGGTACTGATACCTTCCGTTGGCAATTGGTGGATGGTACCATTCACCACCTTCCAGGATGGGCGAGGATGGGGTGGGGAATGGGGAGGGGGATGGGGGGATTCCTCGCCCTTCCCAGTCAGTGGGTTCTGAAACCTTCCGTTGGCGCCTAACGGAAGGTACCATTCTCCACCTCCCAGGATGGGTGAGGGCAGCCATAGTTATAGCCATATTCGTAGCTGTATTCAAGTTCAGTCAAGGGTCGAGATGACAGCTCCCACCATCACTACCCATGAAGGGTTGTGCGGGGAATACTGTCACCTGGTCCTGGGTCCATCATCACTACATGTAACACCATCCATCATCACTATATATAACACCACCCATCATCACTACATATAACACCACCCATCATTACTACATATAACACCATCCATCATCACTATATATAACAACATCCATCATCACTACATATAACACCACCCATCATAACTACATATAACACCATCCATCACTATATATAACATCCACCAATCATCACTACATATAACACCATCATTCATCACGACATATAACACCATCCATCATCACTACATATAACAACATCCATCATCACTATATATAACACCATCCATCATCACTACATATAACACCATCCATCATCACTATATATAACACCATCCATCACTATATATAACATCCACCAATCATCACTACATATAACACCATCATTCATCACGACATATAACACCATCCATCATCACTACATATAACACCATCCATCATCACTACATATAACACCATCCATCATCACTACATATAACATCATCCATCATCACGACATATAACACCACCCATCATCATAATATATAACACCACCCATCATCACTACATATAACAACATCCATCTTCACTACATATAACACCACCCATCATCACTACATATAACACCACCCATCATCACTACATATAACATCATCCATCATCACGACATACAACACCATCCATCATCACTACATATAACACCATCCATCATCATTACATATAACACCATCCATCATCACTACATATAACAACATCCATCATCACTACATATAACACCACCCATCATCACTACATATGTAATGAGGGTAAACACAATGAGAAGAGAATTACATACATATATGTAGGAAGTATAGAGAGTAGGAATGTAAAGGTAGGAAACTTGGTAGCGTGGCCTGGATGTTATTTGGACAGCGTCACTACGCTTATCTTATCTCGTATGTCAATACACATATATCACTTCTTAAAGGGACAACTTGTTAAACACCTCTTCGATACAACTATTTATTAATTCACTCAATGACATGGACACATTAATATCACTATTATATCGGGGTACTAACACATTATGCTTTACGTTACTTGACACTGACTCTCGGACACACCTGAATGAATACACTTCCCACAGTAGGTAACTCACCCTAGGACGTTCTGACAAGACTCACGTGTACCCTGACGTAGGCCCAGTGAATGCTTGGCTGGGCTGCCTCCTATGAGAGGCTTCTGCTTAGCTGGGGTCTGGTCGGGAAGTCCCCTTCCCGACCTGGGGAGAGGGTGAGCTTGACTCTGAGAATCTCCAGAGTAATGAGCGTCTCCTCAGAATGTTCAAATGACAACCAGGATCAGAATGATAATCAGAATGGTAATGGAACCCCGAATGGGAATCTCGAATGTCGAATATGGAATGCCCGTGGACGGGACTGTAGGGCCTTTATATGGGGTCGGCCCAGCCGGCTTCTGACCTCTAACAATTAACACTAAACTGGTTTGATCTGGATAATTGTGTGCAGGTGTGGTCCTGGCCAGGTGTCTTGGCTAGGTGCGGTTGTAGGTCACCGGCTCACGTCATTAGCGGGCGAGGTCAAGTCCCTTGGGTCGACCTGAGGTGTGTCAACCCGGAATGCGGTGGTACCACGAGGTCTGTGGTGTACTCGCTGTTATATGTGACATAATTCTGGGCTGTAAGCTTTGGTCTGCAATGACAATCAATCATTACACCTCCCGCCAAGACCAAAGCTTCATCACAGAGACTGATGTCACATATAGACAGCAACATCACGTGTGGTGTCAAAGATAATCCCTGGGGCGATAACATAGTCTCACATTTACAAACAACAATCTCATAGGTGTATGTTTTTCTACTGGCGCTAGTTTGATCTGACAAAGCTCACTATACCTCCCGCCAAGATCAAAGCTTCTATGCCAGGAGAAAAAGGAAACATAGCAAGTGAACATAGAATGAAAAAATCCTTCATATGTAGCATAGTCCGAGGCAACCTTGCAAATCACATTCTACAAACAATAACAGGTGTTACATTTCCATGTCAAAATAATAATTCATCTCAGTCAGTAATATAGCTACAACATCGTGTTTCATAGTCCAAGACATTGATCAAATGAACTCATAGAAAAAAGTGAGACTAAAAAAAGACATTCTTTGTAGTAAACATCAACAAAATCAGAGAAAATACTTCAAAATACACAAAAAATGTTCCTACTTCACATATTAGGGTATTGATATCTTTTTATTATACATCAACAACATCAGTACATTAGTTGGGTCCGGCATAGCTCACGTCTTCCATCCAGCTGGTATCTGAAAAAAATAGGGGATGGCGGCAGCTCAGCAGCTGTAGTCGGTTGGTCCTTCATCATCGGCTTTCTTGTGATGTCAGGACAGCACATCTTCTGTCTTCTTTCTTCACATAGCACATCTTCTGTCTTCTTTCTTCACATAGTCTTCTGTCTTCTTTCTTCACATACCGCACCTTGTAGGTCGTTTCTCCACACCTTCTGACTTCTTCTCACTTCCTCCTGGTTTCTATACTCTTCCAGACGAGTTTTCTGTCCCATCTGCGTTCTTCCTCTATACATCTTCATTTTCATATTCCAGATGAATTTTTCTGCTCCATCTGAGTTTCTTTATACATCTTCGTTTTCCGTCATATTCCAGATGAATTTTTCTGCTTCATCTGCATTTCTTCTCTGCAACATCATCATTTTCAACATATTCCAGACGAATTTTTCTGCTCCATCTGTATTTCTTCTCTGCAACATCATCATTTTCAACATATTCCAGACGATTTTCTGTTCGTCTGCCGACGGCCCTCTCCGGCCGGGATGAGCCGGTCCACTGTTTGGGCTGTCGTCTCCTTAGATGACTCGTAAGGCAGGTTCCGTGGACCAGGGCTCGCCCTCCGTACGTGAGTGTCGGCGAGACCAAAGACCGTCCTGTCTTACACCTTCCACAGTGGTGAATCCCTCCCTGGCTGGGCTCACCAGGGTTCGTTGTGTGGCGATCCATTCCACACTCCTTACTTCCTAAAGTAGAAAAATATAAAATCTTCTTAATCCTATACCAAGGGAGGACTTGAAAGAGGTGACGTGGTGTGTGGTGGGTTTCGTGCTGCCTTCATCAAGCTGCATTCATCACGCTGCTTTCATCATGCTGGTTCTTCTCTGCTCGTATGTACTGTGGTTGACGTCCGGCTGGCCATGGGTGGTACTGTGTGTGACATTTGACAGAGAAACAATCCTAAAGGGGTGATGGATTAGTTGGAAGTGCATTCGCAAAAAAAAGTTTACTTTATATGTTAGGTCAATGTTTGGCAACTATCATTTCCGTCACGACAATGTTCTCATCAGGCTGGGTCGGGGAGTGAAGCTCTGCGCACTACACTGAATATCATTTATCACTGCGCGTCAAAGAGTACATCACAAATCATAATAGCATAAAAATACACTGAGTGAAGCTCTGCATTCATCGCAATATTACTTTATATTAACCATCATCATCAACACACAGCTCACGGGACAAAAGACGGGGAATCAGTGTGGTCAAGCGAGGCGGGGCAGGTCAGAAGGACGTGAGGTCACCCGAGCGGGGTGGGGCGAGGCAGGGCGGCGCGGGGCGAGGCGAGGCTGGCCAGGCCCAGCCAGGCTGGTGCGTTGCGGGTGAGGTGGGGAGGAGCCGAGGCGTGGTTGATCAGGCCAAACCGAGGCTTCGCGGGGCGGGGAGGTGCAAGGAACGGAGGGGCGGGGCAGGGCAGGGCAGGGATGGGAGGAAGGGTAAGGAGGGTGAGGTAAGGATTAGGACAGGGAGGAGGATGTAGGTTAAGAGACATGTTAAGTTATAACAGTTAGTACAGACACCGCTTTCATCACTGAAACACAATGGCTACATTTAACACTGACCAACAATCAAACTGTACTTGGGCTACTGAGAATGCCACAGATAGCGGGTGACACTGAGAAATTACGTTAAGCACTGAACATATTTCTATTAAAAATTCGCACATACCACCACAAGAGACATTTACTTGAGCTGTAACGGTGACACACTAGGACACTTTTCACCCTACTAGCAGGAACTTCTTATCACGCACTTTTGAACTAACGAGCCAGGTGTTATGGCTAACAGGGGAGGGCATGGGTTTACGTTAAGTACACTGTTACCAATAACAAGGGACGAGGGGGGCGTGGGTTAACTTCATAGTTCGCTACCACCAATATAATGAGACAAATCTCACAAGAAGAGAATTACATATATAGGTAGGAAGTATAGAGAGTAGGAATGTAAAGATAGGAAACTTGGTAGCGTGGCCTGGATGTTATTTGCACAGCGTCACTACGCTTATCTTATCTCGTATGTCAATACACATATATCACTTCTTAAAGGGACAACTTGTTAAACACCTCTTGATACAACTATTTATTACTTCACTCAATGACATGGACACATTAATATCACTATTATATCGGGGTACTAACTCATTATGCTTTACGTTACTTGACACTGACTCTCGGACACACCTGAATGAATACACTTCCCACAGTAGGTAACTCACCCTAGGACGTTCTGACAAGACTCACGTGTACCCTGACGTAGGCCCAGTGAATGCTTGGCTGGGCTGCCTCCTATGAGAGGCTTCTGCTTAGCTGGGGTCTGGTCGGGAAGTCCCCTTCCCGACCTGGGGAGAGTAATGAGCGTCTCCTCAGAATGTTCAAATGACAACCAGGATCAGAATGATAATCAGAATGGTAATGGAATATTGAATATGGAATGCCGAATATGGAATATTGAATGCCCGTGGACGGGACTGTAGGGCCTTTATATGGGGTCGGCCCAGCCGGCTTCTGACCTCTAACAATTAACACTAAACTGGTTTGATCTGGATAATTGTGTGCAGGTGTGGTCCTGGCCAGGTGTCTTGGCTAGGTGCGGTTGTAGGTCACCGGCTCACGTCATTAGCGAGGTCAAGTCCCTAGGGTCGACCTGAGGTGTGTCAACCTGGAATGCGGTGGTACCACGAGGTCTGTGGTGTACTTGTTGTTATATGTGACATAATTCTGGGCTGTAAGCTTTGGTCTGACAATCACTCATCACTACATATAACACCACCCATCATCACTACATATAACACCATCCATCATCACTACATATAACACCATCCATCATCACTACATATAACACCTTCCATCATCACTACATATAACACCATCCTTCACTATAAATAACATCCACCCATCATCACTACATATAACACCATCCATCATCACGACATATAACACCATCCATCAGCACGACATATAACACCATCCATCATCACTACATATAACACATCCAGCATCACTACATATAACACCTTCCATCATCACTACATATAACACCTTCCATCATCACTACATATAACATCATCCATCATCACTACATATAACACCATCCATCATCACTACATATCACACCACCCATCATCACTACATATAACACCATCCATCATCACTACATATAACACCATTCATCATCACTACATATAACACCTTCCATCATCACTACATATAACACCATCCTTCACTATAAATAACATCCACCTATCATCACTACATATAACACCATCCATCATCACGACATATAACACCATCCATCAGCACGACATATAACACCATCCATCATCACTACATATAACACCTTCCATCATCACTACATATAACACCTTCCATCATCACTACATATAACACCTTCCATCATCACTACATATAACACCATCCATCACTATAAATAATATCCACCCATCATCACTACATATAACACCATCCATCATCACGACATATAAGAACATCCAGCATCACTACATGTAACACCACCCATCATCACTACATATAACATCCACCAATCATCAGTACATATAACACCATCCATCATCACGAAATATAACACCATCCATCATCACTACATATAACAACATCCATCATCACTATATATAACACCATCCATCATCACTACATAAACACCTTCCATCATCACTACATATAACACCAACCATCATCACTATATATAACACCATCCATTATCACGACATAAAACACCATCCATCATCACTACATATAACAACCTCCATCATCACTACATATAACACCACCCATCATCACAACATATAACACCACCCATCATCACTACATATAACATCATCCATCATCACGGCATATAACAACATCCATCATCACTACATATAACACCATCCATCATCACTACATATAACACCACCTATCATCACTACATATAACAACATCCATCATCACTACATATAACACCATCCATCATCACTACATATAACACCATCCATCATCACTACATATAACTCCACCTATTATCACTACATATAACAACATCCATCATCACTACATATAACACCATCCATCATCACTACATATAACTCCACCTATCATCACTACATATAACAACATCCATCATCACTACATATAACACCACCCATCATCACAACATATAACATCCACCTATCATCACTACATATAACACCATCCATCATCACTACATATAGCACCATCATCACTACCACCACTACTACCACCACCATCATGAACATTAATATCAACCAGTCTCTACCACCACCACTATCACCGCAAATATGCCGCTATCACCATCACCACCACTACCACTGTCAAAACCACCGTCACCACCACCACCACCACTACATATAACACCATTCATCATCACTACATATAACACTATCCATCATCACTACATATAACACCACCCATATTCACTACATATAACAATATCCATCATCCATCATCACTACATATATATCACACCATATAACCCATCCATTCACTACATATAACAATATCCATCATCACTACATATAACACCATCCATCATCACTACATATAACACCACCCATATTCACTACATATAACACCATTCATCATCACTACATATAACACCATCCATCATCAATACAGATCGGTATATATATATATATATATATATATATATATATATATATATATATATATATATATATATATATATATATATATATATATATATATATATATATATATATATATATATATATATATATATATATATATATATATATATATATATATATATATATATATATATATATATATATATATATATATATATATACATATATATATATATATATATGCAAGTAAATCACTGTAGGTGCGCGTGATCTAGGTATATGCTGATAACCACAAGGAAAGAAGAAAACACGAAGTTCCCAAGCGCTTTCGTGTAATTCACATCTTCAGGGGTGAGTACAGACTAGAGAGAGTAATACAAATCAAGGTGTATATATACAGAGGAGGGTGAGACCAGGTCCACAATGGTCAGGTATTAGGTAATGACCCTACTAATCTTTAAATAGCACACAACGGTTGGTGGTCAGGTCAGATGGTCAAGTGACCCGGCCTTCTCACCTGATCACAAATCTTCTTAATTACAAAATTGTCCAGCTTGTACATGCCGTTACTCAAATTCATGTTGAATGCTTCGGTATGTTTAATAAGACTAGATTCTATGATGTTCCTACTGTCAATTGACTTACATGGTAATATTGAGGAGGCATTATCCCAGTCAATGCAATGCTTGTTATCCCTCAAATGAACAAACAGAGCATTGGATTCCTGGCCTGTCCTAACACTGTATTTGTGTTGTTTAATTCTAGTTGCAAGATCTTTACCTGTCTGGCCTAAGTAAAACATATTACATTCCTTGCAAGGAACTTTATAAATGCAACCAATTGTGTTGTTGGGGGAGTTCTTGATTAACATTTGTTTAACAGTGCATGAGTTTTTAAATGCCACATTGACGTTCCAGGTTTTTAGCTGTGCAGGAATGTGTGAGAAATTTTTGTGAAATGGTAATATTAAGATATTCTTATGGTCATGGGTGGGCTTGGGATCAGTCTATAAAAAGATTAGTAGGGTCATTACCTAATACCTGACCATTGTGGACCTGGTCTCACCCTCCTCTGATTTGTATTACTCTCTCTAGTCTGTTCTCACCCCTGAAGATGTGAATTACACGAAAGCGCTTGGGAACTTCGTGTTTTCTTCTTTCCTTGTGGTTATCAGCATATACCTAGATCACGCGCACCTACAGTGATTTACTTGCATAAATGGATTCCACGCGCCACTTCTTCATCCTCTCTACAAGCTGTCCTGGACTGTCTCCTTTCGTTACTGAATACTCCTCTTCGATGATCAAGGCCCACAAATTGAAAATACGTTTGAAATTTCTCCAGACATGCCTCAGTGAAAAAGTTATGCCTAGATCAATCCTACCACAACGTGTCCTGAAGATGTCTGACCGCCCCTTTGATGAGTTCCAAGAAATCATCCTTAAGAAACATTTTGAAATAAAGAAAATTGAAGTGGATGAAGCCTTCCGTATTGTAAGACAAAAAAAAGCGCGCTTTTAATATGACCATACCGAGCTATTGGAAAAAGTTCATGTTAGACTACTGTTTTGATAACCTGAGACGTGAGCGTTCTGATCTTCAAGCCAAGATAGACCACAAATTGGCACTCCTTATTAGAAATAGTGATTGGACTAAGGATGCCAATAACAACTGTGTAGTGAATCTCTCCTCGAAACAACTAGACAATGATACCTTGTGTGCCCTCGGCTATGGTTTAAGTTTTGATGGTTCTAACAAGGGAGTCGACAGTGTTGACATAGCCAGAGCATTTTGCAATTTGGAGAAATTCAGTAATTTGACAAGTGAAGAAGTGAACATGTGTAAAGGTGTCGTGTATGCATCTATGTCCAAGCCTTGTGTTCCAAACTGTCCAGAAAGATTCACCAAAGCAATCCAAGCCCTTAAGAAAAATAAGGATCTACATGTCACTAAAGCAGATAAAGCCAACACAGTAGTGATCTTAAACAAAGATGACTATATCTCTAAAATGAATGACCTCTTATGTGATACTACAACATATTCTAAACTTATAAATAATCCTCTCAACACTGTCAACACCCAGTTCAACAAAAAACTGAAGTCCCTATTGAGAGGCAAAGCTACGCTCATTAAACATCTTACTTCAACGTCCCCTCCACTGCCATACATGTACGGTGTAATCAAGACCCACAAGCCCAATAACCCAGCAAGACCCATCATTAGCTCAGTTGGGTCAATCTCTTATAAACTATCTAAATGGTTAGTTTCTTTACTAAATCCCCTAGTTGGCAACATTTCTAACTCCAATATCAAGAATAATATGGATCTGGTTGATAAACTCAATAACTTACACATTAATCATGATTTTAAACTGGTCAGCTTTGATGTAACGTCACTCTTTACAAAGGTCCCAGTTGATGATTTACTAGAGTTCCTCATAGATTCCCTGGATAACATTTCACTGCCCGTCTCGAAAGACGACTTCATCGAACTCATCAAACTATGTATTAAGGATTGCAAATTCGAATTCAATGGGGAATATTATGCTCAAAAATTTGGTATGGCAATGGGTAATCCACTCTCACCTGTATTAAGCAACCTATATATGGAATTCTTTGAAAAGAAACTATTAAGTAATATTTTACCACCCTCAGCAGTCTGGTTTAGATATGTTGATGATGTATTATGTCTCTGGCCATGTAATGAGGACCTAAAAGCTTTCCTACCACAACTTAACAACTTAGCCCCCTCGATCAAATTCACTGTGGAATTAGAGCAAGACTGTAAATTGCCATTCCTAGACTGTCTGATACACAGAATAGGTAACACTTTTAAGTTCAGTATTTATAGAAAACCAACTAATGTGTGTTCATACATTCATTATTATTCTGCCCACCATAATAAAGTCAAACAGTCAGTATTTTCAACAATGTTTTTACGTGCTTTGAGAATTTGCAGTCCGGAATTCATCGATGAGGAATACAAATATATATATAATATTGGCTCAAACCTTAAATACCCTAGATCTTTCATAGACAAATGCTTAAACATTACTAAGAAAACTTTTTATAGAACTGACCCCAAGCCCACCCATGACCATAAGAATATCTTAATATTACCATTTCACAAAAATTTCTCACACATTCCTGCACAGCTAAAAACCTGGAACGTCAATGTGGCATTTAAAAACTCATGCACTGTTAAACAAATGTTAATCAAGAACTCCCCCAACAACACAATTGGTTGCATTTATAAAGTTCCTTGCAAGGAATGTAATATGTTTTACTTAGGCCAGACAGGTAAAGATCTTGTAACTAGAATTAAACAACACAAATACAGTGTTAGGACAGGCCAGGAATCCAATGCTCTGTTTGTTCATTTGAGGGATAACAAGCATTGCATTGACTGGGATAATGCCTCCTCAATATTACCATGTAAGTCAATTGACAGTAGGAACATCATAGAATCTAGTCTTATTAAACATACCGAAGCATTCAACATGAATTTGAGTAACGGCATGTACAAGCTGGACAATTTTGTAATTAAGAAGATTTGTGATCAGGTGAGAAGGCCGGGTCACTTGACCATCTGACCTGACCACCAACCGTTGTGTGCTATTTAAAGATTAGTAGGGTCATTACCTAATACCTGACCATTGTGGACCTGGTCTCACCCTCCTCTGTATATATACACCTTGATTTGTATTACTCTCTCTAGTCTGTACTCACCCCTGAAGATGTGAATTACACGAAAGCGCTTGGGAACTTCGTGTTTTCTTCTTTCCTTGTGGTTATCAGCATATACCTAGATCACGCGCACCTACAGTGATTTACTTATATATATATATATATATATATATATATATATATATATATATATACATACGTGTGTATGTGTGTGTGTGTGTGTGTGTGTGTGTTCAAGTATTTCAGAGTCTCTGGGTAAGCAGATGGGTAAAAAGAGAAGGAGTTCCATAAACCAGTCTTCAGCATCAAAACAAGAATCCGAGAAGCATCCAGTGAAAAGCCAAAAGCATGATTCCAGAAAATTCAAACAAGATTGGAACAAAGATTCCAAATTAAGATGCTTTGAAAGTCATGGGGATAAGACGTTTTGTTTTGTTTGCTCTAAAATTATTGAAGGTAGTGTATCACATCTTTTTAGGCATCTGCAGTCAACTTATAAGACAAGAGCTTCTGTAGTAACACCATCTACTGATATAAGAGAGCAGAAAGGTAAAGGTTTCTCATTGAAGAAAAGGTGTAAAAAGGGTAGATTATTATGGCTAAAACTTATTTGTGACCATAATGTCCCATTCAGTTTGATGTATCATTTAACAAAGACTGCAGCGAAAGCAACTCCAGACTAAAAAATTCCTACAAATATACATTCTGGCCGGACTGCATCTAGAGGTCTGGTTGTAAATTGTATAGACAAGGAAAGCTTAGATATAATTGTAGATAAACTTAGGACACAAAGATTTTCCCTATTAGTTGATGAAAGCACAGATGTGTCAACTGGATAATAATACATAATCTGTAAAGGACATTTTCCTGCAGTTAATTGATGTGTCTGATGCGTTTTGCTGCTGACAATGCAGCGGTGATGATATGTAATTATAATGGTCTGAAATCAAAACTCCAACAGGTTTCACCTAATCTGTTTGTTATTGGTTGCGTCTGTTATTCATTGCATCTTTGTTGCTCATACGGTTCAGATTTCAGATTTGCCCCCGAGGGGGCTAGTTTATTGGGCACCCCCTTACATCCTGTGCAAGGTGAAGCGCAGAAGCGTTTACAGCGCCCAACAGGGAAGTATGAAAAGTTCATACTTGCCTTTATGACTCGTACATTAAGGGCGTAAAAGCCTGAAGGGTCATAGGTTCTGTCAAGTTACATAAAGTGAGAGAATGATGAGTGTGTGGGGGAAAAGTTCCCGGTACATTTTATCTGTTTATGGCAAAGAGTGGCAGGTCCCTAATAATGTCAAATGCCAGGCCTGTTGCTCATACGCTTGCTTGAAGTTACCTAAAGTAGTATAAGACTTATGCAGAGATCTCTACAATTATCTCTGCAATAGCTCAAAACGTTTAAATGAATTCAAACAATTTCAAGAACTCACGAATATAGAGCCATACAAAATTTTACACCCCAGCCAAACACGATGGTTGTCTTTGTAATGTGTGGGAGACAGAATTTTGGAGTTATGGAAAGTTCTTGTTTTATATTTTCAAAATGCTGCTCTTGAAGACCATTTAGAGTCTGCTCAGAAAATTCACGCAGGATTGATGAGTCCAATCTATAAGATGTACTTTCATTTATTAAGGTATATCCTACCTTTTGTTACTAAAATGAACAACGAATTCCAAAGTGAAGGTGTTCAAATACAACATGCATGCGAAAAAAAATGTGCTTTATTCAGAACAGTTCTTTCAAATTACTTGAAGAGAGATGTGCTTAACAACCAAGACTTATTTTCAATGAACGCCCATGATCCCCAAACCTTTGGTTCTAAAGTTCAGCGAATGATTCAGGGGGGAGGGTCAAATATTGAGCCCTCTCATGTTTGGAGTAGAGAGCTGGGAGTAGAGTGTTAGGAGTAGAGTGCTGGGAGTAGAGTGTTAGGAGTAGAGTGCTGGGAGTAGAGTGTAAGGAGTAGAGAGCTGGGAGTAGAGTGTTAGGAGTAGAGTGCTGGGAGTAGTGTTAGGAGTAGAGTGCTGGAAGTAGAGTGTTGGAGGTAGAGTGTTAGGAGTAGAGAGCTGGGAGTAGAGTGTTAGGAGTAGAGTGTTAGGAGTAGAGTGCTGGGGGTAGAGTGTTAGGAGTAGAGAGCTGGGAGTAGAGAGTTAGGAGTAGAGTGCTGGGAGTAGAGTGTAAGGAGTAGAGAGCTGGGAGTAGAGTGTTAGGAGTAGAGAGCTGGGAGTAGAGTGTTAGGAGTAGAGTGCTGGGAGTAGAGTGTTAGGAGTAGAGAGCTGGGAGAGAGTGTTAGGAGTAGAGACTGGGGGAGTAGAGTG
>NW_024725490.1:0-30868 GCF_018991925.1 Homarus americanus | reverse complement strand
TGTAACGGGTTGTGAGAACGGGCACCCCTTCACATGACCCGGGGTGTGAGGCATGGAATCCTCCAGCACCATGACCCGGTTTGTGAGGCCAGGCACCCCTTCAGTGCCATGACCCGGGGTGTGAGGGCCGGGCACCTCTTCAGTGCCATGACCCGGGGTGTAGGGGCAGGGCACCTCAGCACCATGACCCGGGGTGTGAGGGCCAGGCACCCTTAGTGCCATGACCGGGGTGTGAGGGCCCGGGCACCCTTTCAGTGCCATGAAGCAGGTGTGAAGACCGAGCCTATCAGTGCTGTGAACCCGGGTGTGAGGCCGGGCACCCCGCCATGACCCGGGGTGTGAGGACCGGGCACCCCTTCAGCACCATGACTCGGGGTGTGAGGGCCGGGCACCCTTTCAGTGCCATGACGCGGGGGTGAGCCGGGCACCCAGTGCTGTGAGCAGTGTGACGGCCGAGCACCCCTTCAGACATGACACGGGGGTGGGCCGGGCACCCTTTCACATGACCGGGGTGTGAGGCCGGGCACCCTTCAGTACCATGATTCGAGGTGTGTGAGGGCCGGGCACCCTTTCAGTGCCATGAAACAGGGGTGTGAGGGCCTGGCTCGATTCAGTGCCATGAATCGAGTTGTGAGGCAGGCACCCCAGTGACATGACCCGGGGTGTGAGGGCCTTGCACCCTTCCAGCACCATGCCCCGGGGTGAGGGCCGGGCACCCTTCAGTGCCATGAACCTGGGTGTGAGGGCGGTCACTCCTTCAGTGACATGACCGGGGTGACAGGGCCGGGCACCCCTTTAGTGACATGACCCAGGGTGCGTGGACCGGGCACCACTCCAGCACCATGAGCCGGAGTGTGAGGCCGGGCACCCCTCAGCACCATGGCCCGGGGTGTGAGGCCGGACACCCATTCAGTGACATGACACCGGGGTGTGACGGTCGGACACCCTTCAATGACATTGACCCGGGGTGTGAGGGCCAGGCACCCTTCAGCACCATGCCCGGGGTGCGAGGGCGGGCACCCCTCCAGCACCATGCCCGAGGTGTGGGGCCGGGCACCTTCAGTGCCATGAACCTGGGTGTGAGGCCGGTCACTCCTTCAGTGACATGACCCGGGGTGTCAGGGCCAGGCACCCTTTCAGTGACAGGACCCGCGGGTGGGGCCGGGCACCCCTTTAGTGACATGACCCGAGGTGTGAGGCCGGGCACTTTCAGTGAAATGTCCCGGGTGAGGCCGGGCACCCTTTCAGTGCCATGAAACAGGGTGTGAGGACCTGGCTCGATGTCAGTGCCATGAATCGAGTGTGAGGGCGGGCTCGATGTCAGTGCCATGAATCGGAGTGTGGGCCGGGCACCCCTTCAGTGACATGACCCGGGGGTGAGGGCCTTGCACCCTTCAGCACCATGCCCGGGGTGTGAGGGCCAGGCACCCCTCCAGCACCATGCCCCGGGTGTGAGGCCGGGCACCTTCAGTGCCATGAAGCAGGGGTGTAAGGCCCGGCACCCCTGAGTGCTGTGAACCGGGGTGTGAGGGCCAGGCAACCTTCACATGACCCGGGGTGTGAGGCGGGCACCTCTCCAGCACCATGACCCGGAGTGTGAGTGCCGGCACCCCTACAGTGCTGTGAACCGGGGTGTGAGGGCCGGGCACCCCTTCAGTGCCATGAAGCGGGGGTGTGAGGCCCAGCACCCTAGGTCCATGACCCGTGGTGTGAGGGCCGTGTGCCACCTTGACCTGACCCGGGGTGTGAGGCCGGGCACCCCTTAGTGACATGTCCCGGGGTGTGAGGGCCGGGATCCCTCAGCACGGCCGGAGTGTGAGGGCGGTCACCCCTTCAGTGCCATGAACAGGGGTGTGAGCCGAGGCACCTTCAGTGCCATGAACCGGGGTGTGAGGGCGGGCACCCATTCAGTGCCATGAGAGCAGGGGTGTGAAGGCCAGGCACTATAGTGCTGTGAACCTGGGTGTGAGGCCAGGCACCCCTTCACATGACCCAGGGTGTGAGGGCCAGGCACCCCTTCAGCACCATGACTCGGGGTGTGAGGCCCAGGCTCCCTTCCAGTGCCCTGAAGCGGGGTGTGAGGCCAGGCACCCCTACAGTGCTGTGAACCGGAGTGTGTGACGGCCGGGTACCTTCACATGACACCGGGGTGTGAGGGCCAGGCACCTTCCCTCAGCCCGGGGTGTGAGGGCCAGGCATCCTTCAGCACCAAGATTCAGGTGTGAGGGCCGGGCACCCCATCAGTGCCATGAACCGGGGAGTGAGGGCCGGGCTCCCCTTCAGTGCCATGACCCGGGTTGTGAGGTCCGGGCACCCTTTCAGTGACATGACCCGGGGTGTGAGGGCCGGGCACCC
The DNA here is from genome assembly GCF_018991925.1 of Homarus americanus. Classification (NCBI taxonomy): domain Eukaryota; kingdom Metazoa; phylum Arthropoda; class Malacostraca; order Decapoda; family Nephropidae; genus Homarus; species Homarus americanus. The sequence goes on along the minus strand of NW_024725490.1, from coordinate 28,513 downwards.
CTCAGCACCATGCCCGGGGTGTGAGGCCAGGCACCTTCCAGTGCCATGAACCTGGGTGTGAGCCCTTCAGTGCCATGAACCTGGGTGTGAGGGCCGGTCCTCCTTCAGTGACATGACCCAGGGTGTCAGGGCCAGGCACCTTTCGTGACATGACCCGGGTGTGAGGCCAGGCACCCTTTCAGAGCCATGAGAGCAGGGTGTGAAGGCAGCACCCTACAGTGCTTTGAACCCGGTGTGAGGCCAGGCACCCCCATGACCCGGGGTGTGAGGGCAGGCCTCTCAGCACCATGACTCGGGTGTGAGGGCGGGCACCCCATCAGTGCCATGAACCGGGGTGTGAGGGCAGGCAACCTTCAGTGACATGACCCTGGGGTAGGGCCGGGCACCTCTTTAGTGACATGAACCGGGTGTGAGGGCCGGGGACCCCTCAGCACCATGACCGGGTGTGAGGGCCGGGCACCCCTTCAGTGCCATGAACACGGGGTGGCGGCTGGACCCCTTCAGTGCCATGAACCGGGTGTGAGGGCCGGGCACATTTTCAGTACCCTGAAGCGGGGTGTGAAGGCCGGCACCCTACAGTGCTGTGAACCAGGGGTGAGGCCGGGCACCTCACATGACCCGGGTGTGAGGCCGGGGACCCTCCAGCACCATGACTCGGGGTGAGCCGGGCACCCCATCAGCATGAACCGGGGTGTGAGGGCTGGCACCTTCAGTGACAGGGACCCGCGGAGGAGGGCCGGGCACCCCTTTAGTGACATGACCCAGGTGTGAGGGCCGGCACCTTTCAGTGACATGTCCCGAGTGAGGGCCGGGCACCCTTTCCAGTGCCATGAAACAGGGTGTGAGGGCCTGGCTCGATGTCAGTGCCATGAATCGTGGTGTGAGGGCCGGGCACCCTTCAGTAACATGACCCGGTGTAGTGATGGGTTGTCAGACCACAGCTTACATCTCAGAAACTCTAGGCCTTCCCTAGGTCAAGTGTAAGGGTATCCGCAGGTGCTCAAGGATGTTAAATCAACTAGCCCTCCCATGTCACACATGTGAGGGCACCAGCCGGCTCTTCCCAATATACACGTCCTACACCGCAGAGGGGGCCAGTCTTACCCGACATTAAGGGGGTCAAGTGTAACTCTGCGGTTGACCAAGGATTGTAAATCAGCCTAGCTCCTCCCATGTGACATGTGGCCCCAACAAAACATGTAAGAAGGCACCAGCGACTCTCTTCCAATATACAATAACCTACTTCTGAACAAAGGCCGACATGACCTCACATTAGCCAGGTCAAATGTAACCTTGGAGCCCAACTCAAGGGCCACAAATCAACCAGGGCCTCTCATGTCACACGGCCCCACCTGATTACTTTCCCACATCTCAGAAACTCCAGTCTGACCCGACGTTTGGGGAGGTCATGGGAATCACTTGCCTCCCAATATACACACGGCCCCACCTGATGACTTTCCTGATAGTTCTGAAAAGTCCAGACCTGACCTCACATTTGCGAGGTCAAATGTAGAGACCTTCGCCGCCCCGGCCAGCTGAACCTGACGGCTCGCATCCCAATATATAGGACGTCCTGGTCCTCCTCGGAAATTCGCAGGAGAGTTGTCTTGTAACAAGGTGGCCAGCCACACCACCAGGCCTGCTCGAGAGAAGGTCAAGGGCCGGAGGCAAGTCGCCTCCGGTCAGGACCGAGACTTCCCTCCGGCGCCCAGCTAAGCAGTCTCCCATAGAGACAACCCAGGACTACCTGCTAGGCCTCCTAGGTCACGTGAGTGTTTGGCAGAGCTTTCCATGGGATGAGTTACCACGTGGGAAGTGTATTCATTTCATGTTCGTGTCCGAGAATCAGAGTGTCTAGTAACGTAATATGATGTCCTAGTAACGTAAATATAATGTCCTAGTAACTTCAATAGAAGGTGTTATTAATGTGTCCATGTCATGTTCGTGAATAATAAAGAGTTGTAACGAAGCAGTGTTTAAGAAGTCGCCTTTGAACGTAATAGATGTGTATTGACGTGTAAGACACGACCAGTGTACGATAAGAGTAAATAACTATCACGGCCACGCTACCAAAATCTTCCTCTTTTATACTCTTATACTATCAATATTCTATTTATATGTAATCTTCTTCTGTGAATATATTGTAGCATACCCGGGGTGTGAGGCCGGGCACCCCTTCAGTGCCATGAACCTGGGTGTGAGGCCGGTCACCCCAGTGACATGACCGTGCATGACTGCACCACTCCAGCACCATGAGCCGGAGTGTGAGGGCCGGGCACCCTCCAGCACCATGGCGCGGGGTGTGAGGGCGGACACCCATTCAGTGACATGACCCGGGGTGTGACGGTCGACACCCCTTCAGTGACATGACCGGGGTGTGAGGGCAGGGCACCTTCAGCACCATGCCCCGGGGTGCGAGGCCGGGCACCCTCCAGCACCATGCCCTGGGGTGTGAGGGCCGGTCACTCCTTCAGTGACATGAACCCGGTGATAGGCGGGCACTTTCAGTGACATGTCCTGTGAGGCTGGCACCCTTTCAGTGCCATGAATCGGGATGTGAGGGCCGGGCACACCTTTAGCACCATGACCCGGGGTGTTGGAACTTGGCTCGATTTCAGTGCCATGAATCGGGGTGTGAGGGCCTGGCACTGAAAGGGTGCCCGGCCCTCACACTCCGGGGCATGGTGCTGGAAGGTCCCTGCCCTCACACCCCGGGTCATGTGAAGAGGTGCCCGGCCTTCACACCCTGGTTCACAGCACTGTAGGGGTGCCCGGCTTTCACACCCCGTTTCAGTGCACTAATGCCCGGCCCTCACACCCCGGTTCATGGCACTGAAGGGTCCCCGGCCCTTACACCTGTGTTCATAGCACTGAAGGGGTGCCCGGCCCTCACACTCCGGGTCATGGTGCTGGAGGGGTCCCCAGCCCTCACACCCCCAGTTCATGTCACTAAGAGGTGCCTGCCCTCACTCCCAGGCCAGGTCATGTCACTGAAGGGTGCCCGGCCCTCACACCCCGATTCATGGCACTGTCAGGCCAGGCCCTCACACCCCGATTCATGGCACTGAAGGGTGCCAGCCCTCACCCAGTTTCATGGCACTGAAGGGGTCCCCGGCCCACACCTGTGTTCACTGCACTGAAGGGGTGCCCGGCCCTCACCTCCGGGTCATGGTGCTGGAGGGGTCCCCGGCCCTCACACACCGGTTCATGTCACTAAAGAGGTGCCAGCCCTCCTCCCAGTGTCGTGTCACTGAAGGGTTGCCCGGCCCTCACACCCGGTTCATGGCACTGGATGGGGTGCCCGGCCCTACACCCGAGACATGGTGCTGAAGGTGCCCGGCCCTCACGGGTCATGCGAAGGGGTGCCCAGCCCTACCCCGGTTCAAAGCACTGAAAGGGTGCCCGGCCCTCACACTCCGGGACATGTCACTGAAAGGGTGCCCGGCCCTCACACCCCTGTTCATGTCACTAAAGGGGTGCCCGGCCCTCACTCCGCGGGTCCTGTCACTGAAGGGGTGCCCGGCCCTCACACCCCGGTTCGTAGCACTGATGGGGTGCTCGGCCATCACACCCCGAGTCATGGTGCTGAAGGGGGGCCCAGCCCTCACTACCCGATTCATGGCACTGTAGGGGTGCCCGGCCTTCACACCCTGTTTCATGGTGCTGGAGGGGTGCACGGCCCTCACACCCCGGGTCATGTCACTGAAGGGGTGTCCGGCCGTCACACCCCGGGTCATGTCACTGAAGGGGTGCCCGGCCCTCACACCCCGATTCATGGCACTGAAATCGAGCCAGGCCCTCACACCCCGATTCATGGCACTGAAATCGAGCCAAGTTCCAACACCCCGGGTCATGGTGCTAAAGGTGTGCCCGGCCCTCACATCCCGATTCATGGCACTGAAAGGGTGCCCGGCCCTCACACCCCGGGACATGTCACTGAAAGGGTGCCCGGCCCTGACACCCCGGTTCATGTCACTGAAGGAGTGACCGGCCCTCACACCCCAGGGCATGGTGCTGGAGGGGTGCCCGGCCCTCGCACCCCGGGGCATGGTGCTGAAGGGGTGCCCGGCCCTCACACCCCGGGTCATGTCACTGAAGGGGTGTTCGACCGTCACACCCCGGGTCATGTCACTGAATGGGTGTCCGGCCCTCACACCCCGCGCCATGGTGCTGGAGGGGTGCCCGGCCCTCACACTCCGGCTCATGGTGCTGGAGTGGTGCCCGGTTGACGCACCCCGGGTCATGTCACTAAAGGGGTGCCCGGCCCTGACACCCCGGGTCATGTCACTAAAGGAGTGACCGGCCCTCACACCCAGGTTCATGGCACTGAAGGGGAGCCCGGCCCTCACACCTCGATTCATGGCACTGACACGAGCCAGGCCTCACAACTGCCTTCATGGCACTGAAAGGGTGCCCGGCCCCTACCTGACATGTCACTGAAAGGGGTGCCCTGGCCTCACACCTCGGGTCATACACAAAGGTGCCTGGCCCTCACTCCGCGGGTCCTGTCACTGAAAGGGGTGCCCGACCCTGACACCGGGTCATGTGACTGAAGGAGTGACCGCCCCTCACACCCAGGTTCATGGCACTGCTGCCCTGCCCTCACACCTCGGGGATGGTGCTGGAGGTACCCGGCCCTCGGCAGACACCGGGGCATGGTGCTGGCAAGCCCGGCCCTGACACCCCGGGTCATGTCACTGAAGGGGTGTCCGACCGTCACACCCCGGTGTCATGTCACTGAATGGGTGTCTGGCCCTCACACCCCGCGCCATGGTGCTGGAGGGGTGCCCGGCCCTCACACTCCGGCTCATGGTGCTGGAGTGGTGCCCGGTTCACGCACCCTGGGTCATGTCACTAAAGGGGTGCCCGGCCCTGTCACCCCGGGTCATGTCACTGAAGGAGTGATCGGCCCTCACACCCAGGTTCATGGCACTGAAGGGGTGCCCGGCCCTCACACCTCGGGGCATGGTGCTGGAAGGGTGCAAGGCCCTCACCCCGCGGGTCATGTCACTGAAGGGGTGCCCGGCCCTCACACCTCGATTCATGGCACTGACATCGAGCCAGGCCCTCACACCCTGTTTCATGGCACTGAAAGGGTGCCCGGCCCTCACACTCCGGGACATGTCACTGAAAGGGTGCCCGGCCCTCACACCCCTGGTCATGTCACTAAAGGGGTGCCCGGCCCTCACTCCGCGGGTCCTGTCACTGAAGGGGTGCCCGGCCCTCACACCCCGGTTCGTAGCACTGATGGGGTGCCCGGCCCTCACACCCCGAGTCATGGTGCTGAAGGGGTGCCCGGCCCTCACACCCCGAGTAATGGTGCTGAAGGGGTGTCCAGCCCTCACACCCCGTTTCATGGCACTGAAAGGGTGCCCGGCCCTCACACCCCAGAACATGTCACTGAAAGGTGCCCGGCCCTCACCCCTGGTCATGTCACTAAAGGGTGCCTGCCCTCCTCCGCGGGTCCTGTCACTGAGGGGTGCAGCCTCACCTCCAGGTCATGTCACTGAAGGGATGCCCGGTCCTCACACTCCGGTCATGGTGCTGGAGGGTGCCCGCCCTCACACCCGTTCATGGCACTGAAGGTGCACCCCGTTTCATGGCACTGAAAGGGTGCCCGGCCTCACTCCGGACATGGTGCTGGAGGGGTCCACGGCCCTCACACCCCGGGTCATGTCACTAAAGAGGTGCCCGGCCCCACCTCCCGGGTCATGTAACTGAAGGTTGCCAGCCCTCACACCCCGAGTCATGGTGCTGAAGGGGTGCCTGGCCCTCACATCCCGGTTCATGGCACTGAAGATGCCCAGCCTCACCCCGGTTCATGGCATTGAAGGGTGCCCGCCCTCACAATCCGGGTCATGGTGCTGGAGGATGCCCGGCCCTCACACCCGTTCACAGCACTGATAGGGTGCCCGTCTTCACACCCGTTCATGGCACTGAAAGGGTGCCGCCCCTCACCTCCGGGGCATGTGCTGAGGGGTCCACGGCCTCACACCCCGGGTCATGTCACTAAAGAGGTGCCCGGCCCACACACCCCGGGTCATGTCACTGAATGGGTGTCCGGCCCACACCCCGGGCCATTGTGCTGGAGGCCTGGCCCTCATCCCAGTTCATACTGAAGATGCCCAGCCCTCACACCCCGGTTCATGGCACTGGGGGTGCCCGGCCCTCAAATCCGGGTCATGGTGCTGAGGATGCCTCACACCCCGGGTCATGTGAAGGGTGCCCGGTCCTCACAACCCGGTTAACAACACTGGGGTGCTGGCATTCACACCCCGTTTCATGTCACGAAAGGTGCCTGGCCTGACACCCCAGGTCATGTCACTGAAGGAGTGACCGACCTCACACCCAGGTTCATGGCACTGAAGGGGTGCCCGCCACACCCCGGGGGAAGCGGGGTGCACGGCCCTCACACCCCGGGTCATGTCACTGAAGGTGCCTGGCCCTCACACCCTGGTTCGCAGCACTGTAGTGCCTCGGCCCTCACACCCTGTATCATGGCACTAAAGGGTGCCAGGCCTTCACACCCCGGGTCATGCATGGGTGCCCGGCCCTCACACCCTGATTCATGGCACTTGAGCCAGGCCCACACCCCGATTCATGGCACTGAGGTGCCCGGCCCTCACACCCCGGGACATGTCACTGAAAGGGTGCACGGCCCTGACACCCCGGGTCATGTCACTGAAGGAGTGACCGGCCCTCACACCCCGGGGCAGGTGTGCCCCGGCCTCACACGCCGGGTCATGTCACTGAAGGGGTGCTGACCGTCACCCCCGGGTCATGTCACTGAATGGGTGTCCGGCCTCACACCCGCGCCATGCTGGAGGGGTGCCTCGACCACCTGGCCTGAGTGGTGCCTGTCCATAACCCTGGTCATGTCAGTGCCCGACCCTGCCCCGGGTCATGTCACTGAAGGAGTGACCGGCCCTCACACCCAGGTTCATGGCACTGAAGGGGTGCCCTGGCCCTCACACCCCGGGGCATGGTGGAAGGGTGCCCGGCCATCACACCCCGTGTCATGTCACAGGGGTGCCCACCACCCCTGCCCATGGCACTGAGATCGAGCCAGGCCCTCACACCCCGGGTTATGTCACTGAAGGGGTGCCCGGCCCTCACACCCTGGTTTGCAGCACTGTAGTGCCCGGCCCTCACACCCTGTTTCATGGCACTAAAAGGGTGCCATGCCATCACACCTCGGGTCATGTCACTGAAGGGTGCCTGGCCCTCACACCCCGGTTCAGCACTGATGGGGTGCCCGGCCCCTCACACCGAGTCATGGTGCTGGTGCCCAGCCCTCACCGATACTGTAGGGGTGCCCAGCCTCACACCCTGTTTCATGGCACTGAAAGGGTGCCCGGGCCACACCCCAGGACATGTCACTGAAAGGGTGCCCGCCCTCACACCCCGGGTCACAGCCCGGCCCTCACTCTCGGGTCCTGTCACTGAAGGGGTGCCCGGCCCTCACACCCCGGTTCGGTACTGATGGGTGCCCGGCCCTCACCCCGAGTCATGGTGCTGAAGGGGTGCCCAGCCCTCACACCCGGGTCATGTGAAGGGGTGCCCGGCCCTCACCTCCGGGTCATGTCACTGAAGGGATGCCGTCCTCACACTCCGGGTCATGGTGCTGGAGGGTGCCCGCCCTCACACCCCGTTCACGCACTGATAGGGTGCCCGGCCACCCCTGCTTCATGGCACTGAAAGGGGTGCCCGGCCCTCACACCAGGCATGGAGGGGTCCTGCCCCTCACACCCCGGGTCATGTGAAGAGGTGCCCGGCTCACACCCTGGTTCACAGCACTGGGGTGCCTGGCCTTCACACCCTGCTTCAGGGAACTGAAAGGGCTGGCCTCACACCCCGAGTCATGGTGCTGAAGTGGTGCCTGGCCCTCACACCCGGGTCATGTGAAGGGGTGCCGGCCTCACACCCAGGTTCACAGCACTGGTGCCTCGGCTCACACCCCTGCTTCATGGCACTGAATGGGTGCCCGGCCCTCACACCCCGGTTCATGCACTGAGGGTGCCTCGGCTCACCCCCTGTTCATAGCACTGAAGGGGTGCCTCGGCCTCACACCCCGGGTCATGTTAATAAGGGCCACGGCCTCACACCACGGGTCATGGACCTAAAGGTGCCCGGCCTCCTCACACCCCGCTTCATGGCACTGAAGCCCGGCCCTCACACCCCGGTTCACAACACTGTAGGGGTGCCCGGCCCTCACACCTGGCATGGTGCTGGAGAGCCCGGCCCTCACACCCGTCATGTGGCTGCCCGGCCCTCACACCCCGGCCAGCACTGGGGTGCCGCCTTACACCCTGCTTCATGGCACTGAAAGCGTGCCCGGCCTTCACACCCCGGTTCATGGCATTGAAGATGCCCGGCCTCACCCCGGTTCATGGCACTGAAGGGTGTGCCCGGCCACACCTCCGGGTCATGGTGCTGGAGGGGTGCCCGGCCCTGGCACCCCGGGTCATGTCACTGGGTGCCCGGCCCTGACACCCAGGGTCATGTCATTGAAGGAGTGACCGGCCCCACACCCAGGTTCATGGCACTGAGGTGTCCGGCCACACCCCGGGGCATGAGGCTGGAGGTGCCTGGCCCTCACACCCCGGGTCATGTCACTGAAAGGGTACCCGGCCGTCAACCCGGTCATGTCACTGAATGAGTGTCCGGCCCTCACACTCCGGTCATGGTGCTGGAGTGCCCGGCCCTGCACCCCGGTCATGTCACTAAAGGGGTGCCGGCCCTGACACCCCTGGGTCATTGAAGGAGTGACCGGCATTCACACCCAGGTTCATGGCACTGAAGGTGCCTGGCCCACACCCCGGGGCATGGAAGGGTTCTGTCCTCACCCCGGGTCATGTCACTGAAAGGGTACCCGGCCGTCACCCCTGGCATGTCACTGAATGAGTGTCCGCCTCACACCCCGGACATGGTGCTGAGGGTGCCCGGTTCACACCCCGGATCATGGTGCTGATGGGGTACCCGGCTCACACCCTGATTCATGGCACTGAAATGAGCCAGGCCCTCACACCCCGATTCATGGCACTGAAATCGAGCCAAGCCCCAACACCCTGGGCATTGTGCTGAAGGGGTGCCCGGCCTCACACGCCGATTCATGGCATTGAAATCGAGCCAGGCCCTCAAACCCGCCTCTATGTGAATGGGTGCCCGGCTCACACCCCGGTTCTGCAGCACTGGTGGGTGCCCGGCCCTCACACCCTGTTTCATGGCACTGAAGGGTGCCTGGCCTCACACCCCGGTTCATGACACTGAAGGGTGCGCGGCCTCACACCCCGGGTCATGGTGCTGAGGGGTGCCCGGCCCCAACACCCAGGGTCATGTCACTGAAGTGGTGCCCGACCGTCACACCCCGGCTGCGTCACTGAATGGGTGTCCGGCCCACACCCCGGGCCATGGTGCTGGAGGGTGCCTGGCCTCACATCCCGGTTCATGGCACTGAAGATTTGCCCGGCCTCACACCCCGGTTTATGGCACTGAAGGGGTGCCTGGCCCTCACAATCCGGGTCATGGTGCTGGAGGGATGCCCGGCCTCACACCCCGGGTCATGAAGGGGTGCCCGGTCCAACCCGGTTAACACTGTAGGGGTGCTGGGCATCACACCCTGCTTTATGTCACGAAAGGGGTGCCTGGCCCGACACCCTGGTCATGTCACTGAAGGAGTGACCGACCTCACACCCAGGTTCATGGCACTGAAGGTGCCTGGCCCTCACACCCCGGGGCATGGTGCTGGAGGGGTGCACGGCCTCACACCGGGTCATGTCACTGAAGGGGTTGCCGTCACACCCCGGGTCATGTCACTGAAGGTGCCCGGCCTCACACCCCGGTCTGCAGCACTGTAGGTGCCTGGCCCTCACACCTGTTTCATGGCACTAAAAGGGTGCCTGGCCTTCACACCCCGGGTCATGTCACTGAAGGGGTGCCTGCCCTCACCCTGATTCATGGCAGTGAAATGAGCCAGGCCTCACACCCCTGATTCATGGCACTGAAATCGACCCAAGTTCCAACACCCGGGTCATGGTGCTAAAGGTGCCTGGCCCACACCCCGGTTCACGGCACTAATAGGTGCCCGGTCTTCACACCCCGTTTCATGGCACTGAAAGGGTGCCCGGCCCTCACACTCCAGGGCATGGTGCTGAGGTCCCTGGCCCTCACACCCCGGGTCTGTGAAGGGGTGCCCGGTCCTCACAACCCGGTTAACACTGTAGGGGTGCTGGGCATTCACACCTGTTTCATGTCACGAAGGGGTGCCTGGCCCTGACACCCTGGGTCATGTCACTGAAGGAGGACTGACCACACCCAGGTTCATGGCACTGAAGGGGTGCCTGGTCCTCACACCCCCTGGGCATGGTGCTGGAGGGGTGCACGGCCTCACACCCCGGGTCATGTCACTGGTGCCCGGCCCTCACACCCTGTCTGCAGCACTGTAGGGGTGCCTGGCCTCACACTGTTTCATGGCACTGTGCGGTGCCTGTCACACCGGTCATGTCACTGAAGGTGCCTGGCCTCACACCCTGATTCATGGCACTGAAATCGAGCCAGGCTCACACCCCTGATCTGGCAATAGAAATCGAGCCAAGTTCCAACACCCCGGATCATGGTGCTAAAGAGGTGCCCGGCCCTCACACCCTGATTCATGGCACTGAAAGGGTGCCCGGCCCTCACACCCCGACATGTCACTGAAAGGGTGCCCGGCCTCACACCTCGATTCATGGCACTGAATCGAGCCAGGCCCTCACACCCTGTTTCATGGCACTGAAAGGGTGCCCGGCCCTCACCTGACATGTCACTGAAAGGGTGCCCGGCCCTCACACCCGGGTCATGTCACTGGTGCACCTGGCCCTCATTCCGCGGGTCCTGTCACTGAAAGGGTGCCCGGCCATGACACCCCGGGTCATGTCACTGAAGGAGTGACCGGCCCTCACACCCAGGTTCGGCACTGAAGGGGTGCCTGGCCCTCACACCCCGGGTTATGTCACTGAAGGGTGTCCGACCGTCACACCCCGGTGTCATGTCACTGAATGTCCGGCCCTCACACCCCGCGCCATGGTGCTGGAGGAGCCCGGCCTCACACTCCGGCCTCATGGTGCTGGAGCGGCCCGGTTCACGCACCCTGGGTCATGTCACTAAAGGTGCCTGCCCTGTCACCCCGGGTCATGTCACTGAAGGAGTGACCGGCCTCACACCCAGGTTCATGGCACTGAAGGGGTGCCCGGCCCTCACACTCCGGGCATGGTGCTGGAAGGCAAGGCCCTCACCCCGGCTCACTGAAGGGGTGCCTGGCCTCACACCTCGATTCATGGCACTGACATCGAGCCAGGCCCTCACACCCTGTTTCATGGCACTGAAAGGGTGCCCGGCCCTCACACCCGGGACATGTCACTGAAGGTGCCCGCCACACCCTGGTCATGTCACTAAAGGGGTGCCTGGCCCTCACCTGCGGGTCCTGTCACTGAAGGGGGCCCGGCCCTACACCCCGGTCTGTAGCACTGATGGGGTGCCCGCCCTCACACCCCTGAGTCATGGTGCTAGGGGTGCCCAGCCCTCACACCCTGATTCATGGCACTGTAGGGGTGCCTGGCCTTCACACCCTGTTTCATGGCACTGAAAGGGTGCCCGGCGCTCACACCCCAGGACATGTCACTGAAAGGGTGCCCGGCCTCACCCCCTGGTCATGTCACTATAGGGGTGCCTGGCCCTCACCCGCAGGTCCGTCACTGAAGGGTGCCCGGCCCTCACACCGGGTCATGTCACTGAAGGATGCCCGGTCCTCACTCCGGTCATGCTGGAGGGTGCCCGGCCCTCACACCCCGGTTCACGGCACTGATAGGGTGCCCGATCTACACCCCGTTTCATGGCACTGAAAGGGTGCCCGGCCCTCACACTCCGGGGCATGGTGCTGGAGGGGTCCACGGCCCTCACACCCCGGGTCATGTCACTAAAGAGGTGCCCGGCCCACACTCCCCGGGTCATGTAACTGAAGGGGTGCCCGGCCCTCACACCCCGAGTCATGGTGCTGAAGGGGTGCCTGCCCTCACACCCCGGGTCATGGCACTGAAGGGGTGCCCGGCCCTCACAATCCGGGTCATGGTGCTGGAGGGATGCCCGCCCTTCAAACCCCGGATGTGAAGGTGCACGGTCCTCACAACCCGGTTAACAACACTGTAGGGGTGCTGGGCATTCACACCCTGCTCTATGTCACGAAATGGGTGCCCGGCCCTGACACCCGAGGTCATGTCACTGAAGGAGTGACCGACCCTCACACCCAGGTTCATGGCACTGAAGGGGTGCCCCCTGAAGGGGTGCCCGGCCTCACACCGGGGCATGGTGCTGGGGGTGCACGGCCCTCACACCCCGGCTATGTCACTGAAGGGGTGCCCGGCCCTCACACCCTGGATCGCAGGACTGTAGGGGTGCCTGGCCTCACACCCTGTTTCATGGCACTAAAGGGTGCCAGCTCACACCCTGGTCATGTACTGAAGGGGTGCCTGGCTCACACCCCTGGATTCATGGCACTGAGCCAGGCCCTCACACCTGATTCAGGCACTATCGCCAAGTTCCAACACCTGGTCATGGGCAAGGTGCCTGGCCCTCACATCCTGATTCATGGCACTGAAAGGGTGCCCGCCTCACACCCCGGGACATGTCACTGAAAGGGTGCCCGCCCTGACACCCTGGTCATGTCACTGAAGGAGTGACTGCCTCACACCCCGGGCATGGTGCTGAGGGTGCCCGGCCTGCACCCGGGGCAGTGCTGAAGGGGTGCCCGGCCCTCACACCCCGGGTCATGTCACTGAAGGGGTGTCTGACCGTCACACCCTGGTCATGTCACTGAATGGGTGTCCGGCCCTCACACCCCGCGCCATGGTGCTGGAGGGGTGCCTGGCCCTCACACTCCGGCCTCATGGTGCTGGAGTGGTGCCCGTTCATGCACCCTGGGTCATGTCAATAAAGGGTGCCCGGCCCTGTCACCCCGGTCATGTCACTGAAGGAGTGACTGGCCTCACACCCAGGTTCATGGCACTGAAGGGGTGCCCGGCCTCACACCCCGGGGCATGGTGCTGGAAGGGTGCCCGGCCCCCCACACCCCGATTCATGGCACTGACATCGAGCCAGGCCTCACACCCTGTTTCATGGCACTGAAAGGGTGCCCGGCCCTCACACTCCGGGAACACTGAAAGGGTGCCCGGCCCCACACCCGGGTCATGTCACTAAGGGGCTCCGGCCCTCACCTGCGGGGTCATGTCACTAAAGGGGTGCCCGGCCCTGACACCCCGGGTCATGTCACTGAAGGAGTGACCGGCCCTCACACCCAGGTTCATGGCACTGAAGGGGTGCCCGGCCCTCACACCCCGGGCCATGGTGCTGGAAGGGTGCCCGGCCCTCACACCCCGGGTCATGTCACTGAAGGGGTGCCCGGCCCTCACACCCCGATTCATGGCACTGAAATCGAGCCAGGCCCTCACACCCTGTTTCATGGCGATGAAAGGGTGCCCGGCCCTCACACTCCGGGACATGTCACTGAAAGGGTGCCCGGCCCTCACACCTCGGGTCATGTCACTAAAGGGGTGCCCGGCCCTCACTCCGCGGGTCCTGTCACTGAAGGGGTGCGCGGACCTCACACCCCGGTTCGTAGCACTGATGGGGTGCCCGGCCCTCACACCCCGAGTCATGGTGCTGAAGGGATGCCCAGCCCTCACACCCCGATTCATGGCACTATAGGGGTGCCCAGCCTTCACACCCTGTTTTCAAGGCACGTAAAAGGGTGCCCGGCGCTCACACCCCAGGACATGTCACTGAAAAGGTGCCCGGCCCTCACACCCCGGGTCATGTCACTAAAGGGGTGCCCGGCCCTCACTCCCCGGGTCCTGTCACTGAAGGGGTGCAGCCCTCACACCCAGTTCGTAGCACAGATGGGGTGCCAACCCTCACACCCAGTCATGGTGCTGAAGGGGTGCCCAGCCCTCACACCCCGGGTCATGTGAAGGGGTGCCCGGCCCTCACACTCCGGGTCATGTCACTGAAGGGATGCCCGGTCCTCACACTCCGGGTCATGGTGCTGGAGGGGTGCCCGGCCCTCACACCCCGGTTCACGGCACTGATAGGGTGCCCGGTCTTCACACCCCGTTTCATGGCACTGAAAGGGTGCCCGGCCCTCACACTCAGGGGCATGGTGCTGGAGGGGTCCCCGGCCCTCACACCCCGGGTCATGTGAAGAGGTGCCCGGCCTTCACACCCTGGTTCACAGCACTGTAGGGGTGCCCGGCCTTCACACCCCGTTTCAGGGCACTGAAAGGTTGCCCGGCCCTCACACACCGGTTCATGGCACTGAAGGGGTGCCCGGCCCTCACCCAGGTCATGTGAAGGGGCAGCTCACAGGTTCACAGCACTATAGTGGTGCCCGGCCTTCACCCCGTTTATGGCACTGAATAGATTGCGGCCTCCACAGTTCATGGCACTGAAGGGGTGCCCGGCCTTCACACCCCTGTTCATGGCACTGAAGGGGTGACCGGCCCTCACACTCCGGGTCATGGTGCTGGAGGGATCCCCGGCGCTCACACCCCGGGACATGTCACTAAAGGGGTACCCGGCCCTCACACCCCGGGTCATGTCAATAAGGGTACACGGCCCTCACACCACGGGTCATGGACCTAAAGGGGTGCCCGGCCCTCACACCCCGCTTCATGGCACTGAAGGGGTGCCCGGCCCTCACACCCCGGTTCACAGCACTGTAGGGGTGCCCGGCACTCACACTCCGGGTCATGGTGCTGGAGAGGTGCCCGGCCCTCACACCCCGGGTCATGTGAAGGGTTGCCCGGCCCTCACACCCCGGTTCACAGCACTGTAGGGGTGCCGGGCCTTTACACCCCGTTTCATGGCACTGAAAGCGTGCCCGGCCCTCACACCCCGGTTCATGGCATTGAAGATGTGCCCGGCCCTCACACCCCGGTTCATGGCACTGAAGGGTGTGCCCGGCCGTCACACTCCGGGTCATGGTGCTGGAGGGGTGCCCGGCCCTGGCACCCCGGGTCATGTCACTAAAGGGGTGCCCGGCCCTGACACCCAGGGTCATGTCATTGAAGGAGTGACCGGCCCTAACACCCAGGTTCATGGCACTGAAGGGGTGTCCGGCCTTTACACCCCGGGGCATGGTGCTGGAGGGGTGCTCGGCCCTCACACCCCGGGTCATGTCACTGAAAGGGTACCCGGCCGTCAACCCGGGTCATGTCACTGAATGAGTGTCCGGCCCTCACACTCCGGGTCATGGTGCTGGAGGGGTGCCCGGCCCTGGCACCCCGGGTCATGTCACTAAAGGGGTGCCCGGCCCTGACACCCCGGGTCATGTCATTGAAGGAGTGACCGGCATTCACACCCAGGTTCATGGCACTGAAGGGGTGCCCGGCCCACACACCCGGGGGAATGGTGCTGGAAGGGTTCTCGGCCCTCACACCCCGGGTCATGTCACTGAAAGGGTACCCGGCCGTCACCCCGGGTCATGTCACTGAATGAGTGTCCGGCCCTCACACCCCGGGACATGGTGCTGGAGGGGTGCCCGGTCTTCACACCCCGGATCATGGTGCTGATGGGGTACCCGGCTCTCACACCCTGATTCATGGCACTGAAATCGAGCCAGGCCCTCACACCCCGATTCATGGCACTGAAATCGAGCCAAGCCCCAACACCCCGGGTCATTGTGCTGAAGGGGTTCCCGGCCCTCATACGCCGATTCATGGCATTGAAATCGAGCCAGGCCCTCAAACCCTTCGTCATGTGAATGGGTGCCCGGCCCTCACACCCTGTTTCATGTCACTGAAGTGGTGCCCGACCGTCACACCCCGGGTCATGTCACTGAATGGGTGTCCGGCCCTCACACCCCGGGCCATGGTGCTGGAGGGGTGCCTGGCCCTCACATCCCGGTTCATGGCACTGAAGATGTACCCGGCCCTCACACCCCGGTTCATGGCACTGAAGGGGTGCCCGGCCCTCACAATCCGGGTCATGGTGCTGGAGGGATGCCCGGCCTTCACACCCCGGGTCATGTGAAGGGGTGCCCGGTCCTCACAACCCGGTTAACAACACTGTAGGGGTGCCGGGCATTCACACCCCGTTTCATGTCACGAAAGGGGTGCCCGGCCCTGACACCCCGGGTCATGTCACTGAAGGAGTGACCGACCCTCACACCCAGGTTCATGGTGCTGGAGGGGTGCACGGCCCTCACACCCCGGGGCATGGTGCTGGAGGGGTGCACGGCCCTCACACCCCGGGTCATGTCACTGAAGGGGTGCCCGGCCGTCACACCCCGGGTCATGTCACTGAAGGGGTGCCCGGCCCTCACACCCCGGTTCGCAGAACTGTAGGGGTGCCCGGCCCTCACACCCTGTTTCATGGCACCAGCGGTGCCCGGCCTTCACACCCCGGGTCATGCTCACCAAGGTGCTCATTCTCACACCCCGATTCATGGCACTGAAATCGAGCCAGGCCTCACACCTGACATCTATGGCACTGGAAATCGAGCCAAGTTCCAACACTCCTGGGCCATTACAGCAAGGTGCCCGGGCCTTCAATTCCCCGATCTATAGCACTGAAGGGGTGCCCGGCCCTCACACCCAGGGATTTCACTGAAAAGTGTCTGCCCTGACACCCCTGGGTCATGTCACTGAAGGAGGACTGGCTCACACCCAGGTTCATGGCACTGAAGGGGTGCTCCGGCCCTCACACCACGGGGCATGGTGCTGAGGGGTGCCCGGCCGTCACTCCGCGGGTCCTGTCACTGAAAGGGTGCCCGGCCCTGACACCCCGGGTCATGTCACTGAAGGGGTGTCCGACCGTCACACCCCGGTGTCATGTCACTGAATGGGTGTCTGGCCCTCACACCCCGCGCCATGGTGCTGGAGGGGTGCCCGGCCCTCACACTCCGGCTCATGGTGCTGGAGTGGTGCCCGGTTCACGCACCCTGGGTCATGTCACTAAAGGGGTGCCCGGCCCTGTCACCCCGGGTCATGTCACTGAAGGAGTGATCGGCCCTCACACCCAGGTTCATGGCACTGAAGGGGTGCCCGGCCCTCACACCTCGGGGCATGGTGCTGGAAGGGTGCAAGGCCCTCACCCCGCGGGTCATGTCACTGAAGGGGTGCCCGGCCCTCACACCTCGATTCATGGCACTGACATCGAGCCAGGCCCTCACACCCTGTTTCATGGCACTGAAAGGGTGCCCGGCCCTCACACTCCGGGACATGTCACTGAAAGGGTGCCCGGCCCTCACACCCCTGTTCATGTCACTAAAGGGGTGCCCGGCCCTCACTCCGCGGGTCCTGTCACTGAAGGGGTGCCCGGCCCTCACTCCGGGTCCTGTCACTGAAGGGGGGCCCCCCACACCCTGTTCGTAGCACTGATGGGGTGCTCGCCATCACACCCGAGTTATGGTGCTGAAGAAGGGTGCCCAGCCTACTACTACCCGATTCGCCTTTTTCTTGGGGTGCCCGGCCTTCACCCACCCTGTTTCATGGTGCTGGAGGGGTGCACAGCCTCACACCCCGGGTCATGTCACTGAAGGGGGTGTCCGGCCGTCACACGGGTCCATGTCTTTACAGAAGAATTGCGGCCTCCACCCGATTCATGGCTTTGAAATCAGGCAGGCCTCTGCCCGATTGTGGCACTGAAAATCAGGCAAGTTCAACACCGGGCGCATGGTGCTAAGGGGTGCCCGGCCTCACACCCCGATTCATAGCACTGAAGGTGCCGGGCCCTCACACCCCGGGACATGTCACTGAAAGGGTGGCCGGCACGCCTTTTGGTCATGTCACTGGAAGGTAATGGCCTCACACAGGTTCATAGCTTTTCAGAAGGGGTGCCCGGCCCTCACACCCGGGGCATGGTGCTGAAGGGGTGCACAGCCCTCACCCCAGGTCATGTCACTGAAGGGGTGTCCGACCTCACCCCAGGTCATGTCACTGAATGGGTGTCGGCCTCACACACCCTGTGCCATGGTGCTGGAGGTGCCCAGCCCTCACACTCCGGCTCATCGTGCTGGAGTAGTGCCCGGGATCACGCACCCCAGGTCATGTCACTAAAAAGGGTGCCCGGCCCTGTCACCCCAGGTCATGTCACTGAAGGAGTGACCGGCCCCTCACACCCAGGTTCTACATGGCACTGAAGGTGCCCAGCCCTACCCAGGGCATGGTGCTGGAAGGATGCCCGGCCCTCACACGGGTCATGTCACTGAAGGGGTGCCGGCCCTCACCCGATTCATGGCTGGGAAATCGAGCCAGGCCCTCCACACCTGTTTCATGGCACTGAAAGGTTACCCGGCCCTGCACTCCGGGACATGTCACTAAAGGGGTGCGGCCCTCCTCCATGGGTCCTGTCATGAAGGGTGCCCGGCCCTAACCACCCCGGTTCGTGGCACTGATGGGGGTGCCAGCCTCACACCCGGAGTCGCCAATTGCTGAAGGGTGCCCAGCCCTCACACCCGGTTCATGTCACTGAAGGATGACGGTCCTGCCTCCGGGTCTCGCTGGTGCTGGGAGGCGCCCGCCCTCCTCCCCGGTTCACTTGGCACTGATGGTGCCCAGCCCCTCACACCCGGTCATGGTGCTGAAGGGGTGCCAGCCTCACACCCCAAGGTCATGTGAAGGGGTTGCCGGCCTCACACCTGGTTCACAGCACTGTAGGGGTGCCAGGCCTTCACCCCGTTCAGGGCACTGAAAGCGTGCCCAGCCCTCACACACCCGGTTCATGGCACTGAAAGTGCCCAGCCCCCCTGCCCGTGTTGATGGCACTGAAGGGTGCCCGGCCCTCACACTCCGCGTCATGGTGCTGGAGGGTCCCCAGCCCATCTTTGGGGTCATGTCACTAAAGGGTGCAACCCCTCACTCCCCAGGTCATGTCACTGAAGGGTGCGGCCCTCACAGGTTCATGGCACTGATGGGTGCCCGGCCCTCCCCACACCTCGAAAATGGCAGGTGCTGAAGGGGTGCCCGGCCTCACACCCAGTTCAAAGCACTGTAGGGGTGCCCGGCAGCCACAACCGTTTCATGGCACCTGAAAGGGTGCCAGCCCTCCACACCCCCAGTTCATGGCAGTGAAGATGTGCCCAGCCCTCACAGCAGCCAGTTCACTTGGCAGCACTGAAGGGTGCCCGGCCCCCACAATCGGGTCATGGTGCTGGAGGGATGCCGGCCCACACCCGGGTGTGAAGGGGTGCCCAGCCCTCTGGCAGTTCCACAGCACTGTAGGGTGCCGGGCCTTCACCCCGTTTCATGGCTCTGGAAAGGGAATTCTTGGCCCCTACACAGGTCATGTCACGAAAGTGCCCAGCCCTGGCACAGGTCATGTCACTGAAGGTGACCCTCACACCCAGAGTTCATGGCACTGAAGGGTGCCCGGCACCAACACCACAGGGCATGGTGCTGGAGGGGTGCCAGCCCTCACACCCAGGTCATGTAACTGAAGGAAGTGACCGGCCCTCACACCAGGTTCACTTGGCACTGAAGGGGTGCCCGGCCCTCCACACACCCCGGGGCATGTGGTGCTGGAGGGTGCCCAACATCCACACCCCAGGTCATGTCACTGAATGGATGTCCGGCCCTCACACGGGCCATGGTGCTGGAGGTGCCCAGCCCTCACACTCCCGGGTCTCATGGTGCTGGAGGGGGTGCCCAGCCCACCCGGGTCATGTCACTAAAGGGGTGCCAGCTGGCTTTTTGGGTCATGTCACTGAAGAGTGACTAAGCCCTCACACTCAGGTTCATAGCACTGAAGGGTGCCCAACCCTCACACCCAGGGCATGGTGCTGAAGAGGTGCCAACCCTCACACTCCAGAGTCATAGCCACTGAAGGGGTGCCCGGCCTCACTCCCATGATTCATGGCACTGATGGTGCCCGGCCCCTCACACCCCGAGTCACTTGGCACTGAGGTGCCCAGCCCTCACACCCGGGACATGTCACTGAAAGGGTGCCCGGACCTCACACCCAGGTGATGTCACTGAAGGATGCCCGACCTCACCTCCGGGTCATGGTGCTGGAGGGTCCCCCGGCCTCCACAGGTCATGTCAAAGGGGTGCCAGCACTCACTCTCCTTGAGTCATATCCCACTGGTGGTGTCAGCCCTCACACGGGTCATGTCACTAAAAGGGGTGCCCAGCCCTCACAATCCGGAGTCATGGTGCAGGAGGGGTCCCAGCCTCACCCTGGGTCATGTCACTACCAAAGTGCCAGCCCTCCTCCACATGAGTCATGTCACTGAAAGGTGCCCGGCCCTCACACCCCAGTTCATGGCACTGATGGGGTGCTTGGCCCTCACACCCAGATCATAGTGCTGGAAGTGGTGCCAACCCTCACACCCCGGGTCATGTGAAAGGTGCCCAGCCTCACACACCCCAGTTCATGGAACTGAAGGTGCCCGGCCTCACACCCCTGTTCATGGCACTGTGAAGGGGTGCCCAGCCCCTAACACCCCAGGTCATGAACCTAATGGGTGCCCGGCCCTCACACCCCGCTTCATGGCGTGAAGGGGGTGCCCAGCCCTCACCCTGGTTCACAGCACTGGGGGTGCCCGGCACTTTCCCACACGCCGATTCATGGCACTGAAATCGGAAGCCAAGCCCCAACACAACAGCAGGTCATAGTGCTGAAGAAGTGCCCAGCCTCACGCCGATTACTTGGCACACAGAAATCGTGCCAGGCCCTCAAACCCCGCGTCATGTGAGGGTGCCCGGCCCTCACGCAGTTCTCATAACAGTAAAGGGTGCCCCGCCCTCATACCCTGTTTCATAGCACTAAAAAGAGGTGCCCGGCCCTCACACCCCGGTTCATATCACCTGAATTGATGTCCCAGCCCTCACCCAGGAGCCATGGTGCTGGAGAGTGCGGGCCTCTTTTCCCGGGTCAGGGCAGGTACCCGGGCCTCACACCCCGGGTCTGAAGGGGTGCCCGCCTATTACACCCCGGGTCATGTGAAGGGGTGCCCGGCCCTCACACCCGGTTCATAACACTGTGAGGTGACCTGCTCACACCCCGTTTCATGGCACTGAAGGGATGCCCGGGCCTCACCCGGTTCATGGCACTGAAGGGGAGCCAGCCACACCCCGGTTCATGGCACTGATGGGGTGCCCGGCCCTCACCCGGGTCATGTGGTGCCCAGCCCTCACCGGGTCATGAGCAGCCTCACACCCCAGTTCATGGAACTGAAGGGGTGCAGCCCTCACACCCCTGTTCATGGCACTGAAGGGGTGCCCGGCCTTACCCAGGTCATGAACCTAATGGGGTGCCCGCCTCACACCCCGGTTCATGGCATTGAAGATGTGCTCAGCCCTCACACCCCGGTTCATGGCACTGAAGGGTGTGCCCAGCAGGTCATGGTGCTGGAGGGTGCCCGGCCCTGGCACCCCGGGTCATGTCACTAAAGGGGTGCCACCCCAGGTCATGTCACTGAATGAGTGTCCGGCCTCACACCGGGACATGGTGCTGGAGGGGTGCCGGGTCTTCCACACCCCGGGTCATGGTGCTGATGGGGTACCCGGCCCTCACACCCCGGGTCATGTCTATGAAGGGGTGTCCGACCGTCACCAGGTCATGTCACTGAATGGGTGTCCCTGCCCTCACACCCGCGCCATGGTGCTGGAGGGGTTCCGGCCCTCACCTCGGCTCATGGTGCTGGAGTGGTGCCCAGTTCACACACCCCGGGTCATGTCACTAAGGGGTGCCCGGCCTGTCACCGGGTCATGTCACTGAAGGAGTGACCGGACCTCACACCCTTCATGGCACTGAAAGGGGTGCCAGCCCTCACACCCGGGGCATGGTGCTGGAAGGGTGCCGGCCCTCACCCGGGTCATGTCACTGAAGGGGTGCCCGGCCCTCACACCCCGATTCATGGCACTGACATGGAGCCAGGCCCTCACACCCCTCTTTCATGGCACTGAAGGGTGCTCGGCCCTCACTCCTGGACATGTCACTGAAGGGGTGCCCGGCCCTCACCTTGGGTCATGTCACTAAGGGTGCCCGGCCTCACTCCGCGGGTCCTGTCCACTGAAGGTGCCGGCCCTCACACCCCAGTTCTGTGCACTGATGGGGTGCTCAGCCATCACACCCAGTTATGGTGCTGAAGGGGTGCCCAGCCCTCACTACCCGATTCATGGCACTGTGGGGTGCCCGGCCTTCACACCCTGTTTCATGGTGCTGGAGGGGTGCACGGCCTCACACCCCGGGTCATGTCACTGAGGGTGTCCGGCCGTCACAGGTCATGTCACTGAAGGGGTGCCGGCCCTCACACCCCGATTCATGGCACTGAAATCGAGCCAGGCCCTCACACCCCGATTCATGGCACTGAAATCAGGCAAGTTCCAACACCCGGGCCATGGTGCTGAAGGGATGCCCGGCCCTCACACCCCGATTCATAGCACTGAAGGGTGCCGGGCCCTCACACCCCGGGACATGTCACTGAAGGGTGGCCGGCCCTGGCACCCCGGGTCATGTCACTGAAGGATTGACCGGCCCTCACACCCAGGTTCATGGCACTGAAGGTGCCTGCCCTCACACCCCAGGGGCATGGTGCTGAAGGGTGCCAGCCCTCACACCCGGGTCATGTCACTGAAGGTGTCCGACCGTCACACCCCGGGTCATGTCACTGGGCATGGTGCTGAAGGGGTGCCCGCCCTCACACCCCGTCATGTCACTGAAGGGGTGTCCGACCGTCACACCGGGTCATGTCACTGAATGGGTGTCTGGCCCTCACACCCTGTGCCATGGTGCTGAGTGCCCGGCCCTCACACCCGGCTCATCGTGCTGGAGTGGTGCCCGGTTCACGCACCCCGGGTCATGTCACTAAAGGGGTGCCCTGCCTGTCACCCCGGGTCATGTCACTGAAGGAGTGACCGGCCTCACACCCAGGTTCATGGCACTGAAGGTGCCCGGCCCTCACACCCCGGGGGCATGGTGCTGGAAGGATGCCCGGCTCACACCCCGGGTCATGTCACTGAAGGGGTGCCTGGCCTCACACCCCGATTCATGGCACTGAAATGAGCCAGGCCTCACACCCTGTTTCATGGCACTGAAAGGTTGCCCGGCCCTCACACCCGGGTCATGTCACTGAAGGGGTGCCTGGCCCCACACCCCGGTTCGTGGCACTGATGGGGTGCCCGGCCCTCACACCCCGAGTCATGGTGCTGAAGGGGTGCCCAGCCCTCACACCCCGGTTCATGTCACTGAAGGGATGACGGTCCTCACACTCCGGGTCATGGTGCTGGAGGGGCGCCTGCCCCTCACTCCCCGGTTCATGGCACTGATGGGGTGCCCGGCCCTCACACCCGAGTCATGGTGCTGAAGGTGCCCGGACCTCACACCCAAGGTCATGTGAGGAAGGGTTCACACCCTGGTTCACAGCACTGTAGGGGGCCAGGCCTTCACACCCTGTTTCAGGGCACTGAAAGTGCCCGGCCCCTCACACCCCGGTTCATGGCACTGAAGGGGTACCCGGCCTTCACCCGTGTTGATGGCACTGGGGTGCCTGCCTCACCTCCGCGGTCATGGTGCTGGAGGTCCCCGCCCGCACACCCCGGGTCATGTCACTAAAGAGGTGCCCGGCCCTCACTCCCCGGGTCATGTCACTGAAGGGGTGCCTGGCCCTCACACCCAGGTTCATGGCACTGATGGGGTGCCCGGCCCACACCTCGAGTAATGGTGCTGAAGGGGTCTGGCCACCCTGTCAAAGCACTGTAGGGGTGCCCGGCTCACAACCCGTTTCATGGCACTGAAAGGGTGCCAGGCCTCACACCCCAGTTCATGGCAGTGAAGATGTGCCCGGCCCAGCCCGGTTCATGGCACTGAAGGTGCCCGGCCCCACAATCCGGGTCATGGTGCTGAGGGATGCCCGGCCTCACACCCCGGGTCATGTGAAGGGGTGCCCGGCCTCACAACCCGGTTCACAGCACAGGGGTGCCGGCCTTCACACCCCTGTTTCATGGCTCTAAGGGGTGCCTGGCCTCACACCCCTGGTCATGTCACGAAAGGGGTGCCCGGCCCTGACACCCCGGTCATGTCACTGAAGGAGTGACCGCCCTCACACCCAGGTTCATGGCACTGAAGGGGTGCCCGGCCATAACACCCTGGGGCATGGTGCTGGAGGGGTGCCCGGCCCTCACACCCCGGGTCATGTAACTGAAGGAGTGACCGGCCCTCACACCCAGGTTCATGGCACTGAAGGGGTGCCCGGCCCTCACACCCCGGGGCATGGTGCTGGAGGGGTGCCCAACCGTCACACCCCAGGTCATGTCACTGAATGGATGTCCGCCCCACACCCCGGGCCATGGTGCTGGAGGGGTGCCCGGCCCTCACACTCCGGGTCATGGTGAGGAGGTGCCTGCGCCCACGCACCCCGGCATGTCACTAGAGGCCACCTGACACCCCGGGTCATGTCACTGAAGGAGGACTAGCCCTCACACTCAGGTTCATGGCACTAAGGGGTGCCCGGCCTCACCCCGGGGCATGGTGCTGAAGGGGTGCCCGCCCCCACACCCCGGGTCATGTCACTAAGGTGCCCGGCCCTCACTCCACGGTTCATGGCACTGATGGGGTGCCTGCCCTCACACCCCGAGTCATGGCACTGAAAGGGTGCCCGGCCCTCACACCCCGGACATGTCACTGAAAGGGTGCCCGGACTCACACCCCGGGTGATGTCACTGAAGGGATGCCCGGCCCTCACACTCCGGGTCATGGTGCTGGTGGTGCAGGAGGGGTCCCCAGCCCTCACACCCTGGGTCATGTCACTAAAGGGGTGCCAGCCCTCACTCACGCAGATCCATGTCACTGAAGGTGCCCAGCCCTCACACCCCCGGTTCACTTGGCACTGATAGGTGCCCGGCCCTCCACCCCCGAGTCATGGTGCTGAGTGGTGCCCAGCCCTCACACCCCAGGTCATGTGAAAGGTGCCCAGCCCTCACACCCCAGTTCATGGAACTGAAGGGGTGCCACAGCCACCACCCCATTCGCCTTAACTGAAGGGTGCCAGCCCTAACACGGGTCATGAACCTAATGGGGCGCCCGGCCCTCACACCCCCTTCATATGGCATTGAAGGGTGCCAGCCCTCACACC
The DNA here is from genome assembly GCF_018991925.1 of Homarus americanus. NCBI lineage: Eukaryota > Metazoa > Arthropoda > Malacostraca > Decapoda > Nephropidae > Homarus > Homarus americanus. The sequence goes on along the minus strand of NW_024725490.1, from coordinate 3,411 downwards.
CTGGTTCACAACACTGTAGGGGTGCCCGGCACTCACACGCCGATTCATGGCACTGAAATCAGGCAAAGCCCAACACAGCGGGTCATGTAGTGCTGAGGGGTGCCCAGCCCTCACACGCCGATTCATGGCACTGAAATCGTGCCAGGCCCTCAAGCTTCCCACGCGTCATGTGGTGCCCAGCCCTCACACCCCGGTTCTCATAACAGTAAGTGCCCCGCCCTCATACCCTGTTTCACTTAGCACTAAAGGGTGCCCGGCCCTCACACCCGGTTCCTTATCTGCTGAATTGATGTCCGGCCCTCACACCCAGGGCCATGGTGCTGGAGGGGTACCGGGCCTCACACCCCAGGTCCCAGGGCACTGAAGGGGTGCCGCCTGTACCCCAGCGGGTCATGAAGGGGTGCCCGGCCCTCACACACCCCGGTTCCTTGCTGCTGTAAGGGTGACCTGCACTCACACCCCGTTCATAGCACTGAAGGGGATGCGGGCCTCACACCCCAGTTCATGGCACTGAAGGAGCCCGGCCCTCCTCACGGTTCGCTGATGGGGTGCCAGCCCTCCGCCCCAGGTCATGTTGCTGAGGGGTGCCCGGCCCTCACACCCCAGGTCATGTGAAGGGGTGCCCAGCCCTCACACCCGGGTCATGTGAAGTGCCCAGCCGTCACACCCTGGTTCACAGCACTGTAGGTGCCCGCCTTCACACCCCGTTTCAGGAGCACTGAAAAGTGCCCAGCCCTCACACCTCGGTTCATGGCACTGAAGGGGGTGCCCGGCCCGCCCCACAAGTGGTCATGGCACTGAAGGGGTGCCAGCCCTCACACTCCGGGTCATGGTGCTGGAGGGTCCCCAGCCTCACCTGCCGGGTCCCATGTGTCACAAAAGGGTCACCTGGCCCTCGCTCCTGGGTCCATGTCACTGAAGGTGCCAGCGCTCACCCCGGTTCATGGCACGTGGGTGCCCGGCCTCACACCCCGTTTCATGGCACTGAAAGGGTGCCCGGCCCTCCACCACCCCAGGACATGTCACTGAAAGGGTGCCCGGCCCTCACGGGTCATGTCACTAAGGGGTGCCCGGCCACCTCACTCCGCAGGTCCTGTCTCTGAAGGTGCCCGGCCCTCACACACCCCCCGGTTCGTGGCACTGATGGGGTGCCCGGCCCTCCACACCCCGAGTCATGGTGCTGAAGGGGTGCCCAGCCCTCACACCCCGGGTCATGTGAGAGGGGTGCCCGGCCTTCACACCCCTGTTTCATGGCACGGAAGGGTGCCCGGCCCTCCACCCCGGTTCATGTCACTGAAGGGATGCCCTGTCCTCCCACACCCCTGTTCATAGCACTGAAGGGGTGCCCGCTCTTTACCCAGGTCATGAGGCCTAATGGGGTGCCCGGCCTCACACCCCCCTTCATGGCATTGAAGGGTGCAACCCTCCCACACCCTGGTTCACAACACCATAGGGTGCCCGCTTGCTCCACACACTTGATTCAGCACTGAAATCAGGCCAAGCCCCCAACACAGCAGGTCATGGTGCTGAAGGGGTGCCCGGCCACCACTCGATTCATGGCACTGTAAATCGTGCCAGGCCTCAAACCCCGCACGTCATGTGAGGTGCACCCTCACACACGGTTCTCATAACAGTAGAGTGCCCCCGCCCTCACACCCTGTTTCACTTAGCACTAAAGGGTGCCCGGCCTCCACACCCCAGTTCATATCACTGGTGGTGTCCGGCCCTCACACCCCGGGCCATGGTGCTAGAAAGTGCCAGCCCTCACACAGGTCAGGGCACTGAAGGGGTGCCCGCCTGTACACCCCCAGGTGTGTGAAGGGGTGCCAGCCCTCCGTTACCCCAGTTCATAACACTGTAGGGGTGACCTGCACTCACACCCCGTTTCTATGGCACTGAAGGAGATGCCGGGCCTCACACCCAGGTCATGGCACTGAAGGGGCCAACCCTCACTCCCAGTTCATGGCACTGATGGGGTGCCCGGCCACCTCACACCCCGAGTCATGGTGCTGAGGGGTGCCCGCCCTCACACCCCAGGTCATGTGAAGGGGTGCCCAGCCCTCACACCCCGGGTCATGTGAGGGTGTAGCTGTAAATCACACCTAGTTCACAGCACTGTAGGGGTGCCCGGCCTTCACCCGTTCCAGGGCACTGAAAAGGGGTGCCCGGCCCTCACACCTCTCAGTTCATAGCACTGAAGGGGTGCCCGGCCCTTACACAAGTGTTCATAGCACTGAAGGGGTGCCCAGCCCTCACCTCCAGGTCATGGTGCTGGAGGGGTCCCCGCTTCCCTCACACTGCAGGGTCATGTCACAAAGGAGGTGCCTGGCCCTCACTCCCTGGGTCATGTCACTGAAGGGGTGCCCGGCACTCACACCCCGGTTCCATGGCACTGATGGGGTGCCGGCCCTCCACCCCACGTTCATGGCACTGAAAAGGTGCCCGGCCCTCACACCCCAGGACATGTCTGCTGAAAGGTGCCCGGCCCTCACCCCGGTCATGTGTCACTAAAGGGTGCCAGCCTCACTCCGCAGTCCTGTCTCCTGAAGGGGTGCCCAGCCCTCACACCCAGTTCGTGGCACTGATGGGGTGCCCGGCCCTCACGAGTCATGGTGCTGAAGGGGTGTAGCCACACACCCAGGTCATGTGAAGGGTGCGGCCTTCACACCCTGTTTCATGGCACGGAAGGTGCCCGGCCCTCACACCCCGGACCATGTCACTGAAGGATGCCCTGTCCTCCCACACCCCCTGTTCACTTGGCACTGAAGGGTGCCCAGCCCTAACTACCCCAGGTCATGAACCTAATGGGGTGCCCGGCCTCACACCCCCTTCATAGCATTGAAGGGGTGCCCAGCCCCGCCCCTGGTTCACAGCACTGTGCAAGGTGCCCGGCACTCACACGCCGATTCATGGCACTGAAATCAGGCCAGCTTTAACTGGCGGGTCATGGTGCTGAAGAGGTGCCCAGCCCTCACACGCCGATTCATGGCACTGAAATCGTGCCAGGCCCTCAAACCCCGCGTCATGTGAGATTGCCCCGGCCCTCCACCCCCGGTTCTCACATAACAGAAGGTGCCCCGCCCTCACACCCTGTTTCATAGCACTAAAAAGGGTGCAGCCCTCACACACCCCGGTTCATATCACTGAATTGGTGTCAGCCTCACCCAGGGCCATGGTGCTGGAGGGGTGCCAGCCCCTCACACCCCGGGTCAGGGCGCAGAAGGGGTGCCCACCTAATACACCCGGGTCATGTGAAGGGGTGCCCGGCCCTCACACCCCGGTTCCTTAACACTGTAGGGTGACCTGCACTCACACCCACCGTTTCATGGCACTGAATGGGAGCCAGCCCTCACTCCCCAGTTCATAGCACTGATGGGGTGCAGCCCTCACCCCGGAGTCATGGTGCTGAGG
>NW_024725489.1:9831379-9844916 GCF_018991925.1 Homarus americanus | reverse complement strand
TGTTATGCATGGCGTAAAGTACAGTGGTGCGTTGCGCTGTGGATATTGAAATATTTTTTTGGCATGCTACCCTTACAGTAAGTAATGTAAATAAGATATTTTTTTGTAATTGTGTGTGAGCAGGGCTGGTACTTGATACATTAAAACAATTTTTTTGTGTATGTAGTTATTTTTGTCCGCAGTGGTGGACAGTGGGAGCTGAGAAAGTGGGTAACATTAGAGAGGGTAGGACCGTTAAACTGGAGGGATGGTGGTGTGTGGTTGAACCAGTGGCAAGGTGAAAGAGAATCTGAATCTTATGTACATTCACCTCAAGGCCGAAGCGTGCCTACGCATCAGCATAGGTGTTCAGTAATGGAAGCTGCCGACACCTTTGTTCCTGCCTGGAGTCGTCTTATGTTGAAAAGTCCCTTCATCCGGTACTGGATATCCACCCCTCCGGCTAAATTAGCGCTGGTATACGTAAGGAAGCCAGCCAAGAAAATGGAAAAGAGAGTTGGTGCCAGTACACATCCCCGGTTTACCCCCAGATGGATGGGGAACTCAGACTGGGTGCCATTTATAGTAAGTTTTGTCAGATCAAGCCAAGCCAGTAGAAAAACATACATCTATGAGGATATTGTTTATAAAATGCGAGTATGCATTATCGCCTCAGGGGCTATTCTTGATACTACACATGATGTTACTGTCTATATTTGTCATCAGTTCTCTGTTATGGAAGCTTTGGTCTTGGCGGGAGGTGTAATGACTGTTTATCAGACCACAGCTTACAGCCCAGAGAAATACAACACATATAACAGTAAGTAGATGAGCAGGGGTCCACCCACATAAGTTGACACACCTTACAGTGACAGTAAGACCTGACCCAGGCGAGGTCAATGACAAGGTACCTGAGCTAACCCGGCGTTATGACCGTGTTACTAAAAAAACTACACCTGGGCAAACACCCGCTGTCCAGATCTAACTCAAGGAGAGGTCACGGTCTCATTGACACAGAGTTCTCACCTCCACGAGATTAGCTTAACCCGGTGACATGACCGAATTACACAAATCAATACACCTGCCACCTGACCAGACACACCCAGATTAGTGACGACATCTTCCGCTCACGTCAATATAAAGGCCCTGCAGCTCCGTCTCAGGCTCATTAGCAGGGAAGGAGCCGACAGGTTCTCCCCAGAGGGAGACTTCTCCTCCCCAGCACCGAGCCCCAGCTAGCAGAGTCTCCCACAGGAGACAGAGCCCAGTAACAACTGCATACAGCTTCCCCAGCCGCTGGGCCTCCTTCAGATCACACGTGAGTGTTTGTCTGAGCGATCTAAGGGTGAGTTACTTACGGTGGGAAGTGTATCTATTTCATGTTTGTGTCGAGAGTCAGTGTCTAGTAACTTCGATCTATTAATGTGTCTGTGTCATTCAGTTAATTAATAAATAGTTGTATTGAAAGTGGTGTTTGAGAAGATTCCCCCTACGAACATAATATACAGCTAAATTATTAACTGGCCATGCTTCCAAACTTCCTCACCCTACAATCCTACGACTATAAATATTCTACCTATATCTTCTATTCGAGTTTTGACTTGTTATACATTACAGTATGCAGGACACTGCCGTTCGTGCCTTTGCCTCACAATGGCGATGAGTTTCGGTGGGTAGCCAAAACGGATGAGGTTCGCCAGAGGGCTTCCTTGTTGTCCAAGTCGAAGGCCTTGGTAAGGTCGATGAAGGCCATGTACAGATCACGGCACTGTTTTCTGCACTTTTTCTGTATCTGGTGGGCAGCAAAGATCATGTCAGTGGTACCACGTGATGGTCGAAAGCCACATTTAGATTCTGGGAGGAAGTTTTCCGTGTCAGGAAGAATTCTGTCTAGGAGGACTCGGGCGATAATCTTGCCAGCTATGGACAGCGTCGAGATCCTGCGGAAGTTGCCATAGTCTGATCAGTCTCCCCTGTTCTTATAAATATTGACGATGGAGGCGTCTTTAAGAGCTTGTGGGATTTCTTCCTTCTCCCTATACTCTCCAAGAGAGAGTGGAGATGGCTGGTAAGCAGAGGTCCTCCTGCTTTATACACCTCGGCTGGGATTCCATTAGGCTGTTTGATGGCAGAAGCTACCTCATCCAGGGATGGAGGATAGCTGAGGTGAGTCAGCTCTGGATGCCGAGGGACCTGCTGAGAAATCAGGACATCCACATCGGTGTTTCGGTTGAGCAGCGAATGGTAGTGCTCTTTCCATCTCTGAAGGATGCCTTCTTCATCTTTAACTAGGGAGTTACCGTCAGATGAGTAGAGGTGGGCTGTGCCATGAGTGATTGGCCCATAAAATGTTTTATTGGAATTGAAAAGCTTGTGCATATAGTGTTGATGTGCAATTATTTGCGTTTCACACACTTTATTTTTCAACCATTTGTTCTTTAAATTGCGAACTTCGGGATGGGTCAACACTTTCTTATTGAGGTAGAGTTTGAGCAGAGCCAGAGGGCTGTTTCGCTAGTCAATTGAAGCAGCACGTTTATCATCGAAGAGTACGTTGATTTCCCGGTCATTTTCTTCAAACCAGTCCTGGGGTATTCTTTCGATCTGTCCGAGGGTCTCTTTGCAGGTTTTTGTCATGACTCTGACGAGAATACCCTATTCACCGCTGGGTTTTGGGTTGTTTGTTGTCGGGTTGTTTATCAACCTGTGTTCCAACTGCTCTCTGAAAACATATATTACCACTGGATCCTCCAGACGCTTATTGTTAATACTTCATCTGGAGACTTGTTGCCTTCGCCGTTTTGAGGCGATGTGAAGTGAGAGTTTGGCTCTGACGAGCGATGATCAGTGTCACACACACACACACACATACTGTATAATTTAGAGTAATTTAGTTAATATCTTCCAACCATGGATGTATAATTATAAATATTCATTATTCAATGACCTGTAGGGGTTAGAGGTTGTTCATAAGGTTATAGCGCTGAGCGATAGACCAAACACCCGGCTTCAGTCGCTTGGATGTTTAGTCTTATCCGAGTGTAGCAGTATGATGCAACCCTCTCTCTAAGTAGTTGGTAATTCTTTAAACACTAAATAGATAGTTTGCTTTACACTTGCAATGCGTCAAGTATGTTAGATAGTTAGTTAAGTAATATATAGGTAATTGCACCAGCCGAAGGGTTGACTACTTCCTCCTTCGAGGAACCTTCTAGAAGCTTGACTCATTGATCGCTCTGGTGGTGAGAGCAGGGATTACTCTCTACGGGCGTGTCTCAGCCGTGCCCTTAGTTACTCTTGGACTGGGCCCCACTACTTGCCCTTGGCATCCTCGACTCAGGTTGTCACGCTTTTGCCTCTGAAGCCAGACACAAATATGCGTGCCTTGTTGACCGGGGTGTCAGGGTCAAACTGTTGTGGATCCCCTCTCACATAGGCCTCATAAAACATGACAGAGTTGATGCCCTCGCCAAACTCGCGTCTAACAAAGACACCGTTGAATACAATTTGGGTCTGTCAAAAAGAACCCTTAAAACTGTAATTAGGAAAGAACTTATTGATGAGTTTGACGCAAGTAGACTAGTGCAAACAGGCACTAGTCGATCCATAGGTTACCATGATGAGATGTATCAAGTGAAACATGTATATGGAGCAAGTAACAAGATCACTGGATAACAAGATGTTGTAACCGCTAGATTAAGGTTAGGATATAAGTACCTTTGGCAGTATGTTCCTCAAGCAGATGTAAACAAAACTAAATGTAAAGTGTGTGGCCAGACATATGGCCACACACTTGAACACTACGTCCTCGACTGTGTGAAGATAGAACCTTTTAGGGACAGGTCCAAGCACACTGTGTGTGAAATGGCACAACACTTCATCTGTAATGGCAAGATAGCCGACATATTAAGATTGTATCCACTTTTTTGCACTTAGTAACTATATCAATTCTCATGTACAGAACCAAATACGCAATGTGCTTGAATACCTCTCACGTAAATGTGAATAACAAAGTGTGAGGCCAGACATACTGCCTCACACGCCTGTACTCACGCATTTGTGAATAAGTTACCCTTTATGTATAGAACTAAACAAATAATGTAAATGAAATACTGTGTAACATTCAGTGCCATAATATCCTGACAATGGGGGTTAAATATTATGACCCTTTGTAAACTCAACTCTGTAATCCTTTTGCGCTACCGCTCACAGGATGAGTGTGGGGTGCACAATAAAGTAGCCGCTGTAAGCGGCAAAATAAAAAAAATCAACCTTTTAGTAAAGATCTACACCTGGAACCTCATTATGAGCTTACCCAACACAAGAGCCTATTGCCTCAGTACAGTGCGACTCACAACGAGAACTCTTGAGTAACAGATCACAGGGCCAGTCTAATTAACTGTACAGTAGACTTGTAAATATCACACTGTACATATACACTAGTTTTGTGTCTGATTATCCCTCCTTTTGTGGAAGAAGTGAAAGCCCAGTTGGATCATAATTATCGACAGTCTCAGGCATCCAACTGATATCAACGGGACTCTAAATAACTACAAGCATATTAATATTAGTGAGAGTGTATCTATTTCAATTTTAGTGATGAACAAAAGAAAAGGTATATATTATTAGATTACATATCCCCCACCTCTCGTGACCAAATTTGACCTCAGCTAGATATTCTTTGGTAATCAACCAACTTTCTTTTGAAGGACACTCACAGGCTTGAAAATACACAGCAACATACGAGACTCACCCCGAACTTGGGAAACAAACTTTATCTAAGCAGCAGATTTAAAAAGACAAACTGATATGGATGAATTATGGAAAATCTTAATAGGGGTAAATATGTGATTATAATTTAACGTAATTCTTATCTCTCTCTCTCTCTCTTTATATATATATATATATATATATATATATATACATATATATATAAAACAAAGAAGTCTGTCTGTCTGTTTGTTCACCCTTCTCTGGGATCAAACCCGGGTCCGCTTGCTGGCGAGGCGAGCATGCTTACCATTGCACCCCAGGTCGCCATTAAGATTGGACTGTGTACAGTGCTGGCTGCTTGTTTTAACCATAGGAATAATAAACGTACCTGAATGTAGACCTTTTGTTTTTATCTTCCACTTGTAAATGATAAATATTTATACGTTTTATGACAAACACACCATGATACTCTGAACGTGTTTGGGAAGCCTCCACCTCCATCATATATCGTAATCATTTCCAGTATTTACAATAAGGAATCAAATATATTCTTTGTGACTAAAGGTGCACAGAGACTTTTCGGTCACCCAGTAACAATCTTTTTCGCGTTTTTAAATAGAAAACTTGAGCTTGAGAATGTTCACTACTTCTGGTAAAAATGTTCACTACTCCTGGTAAAAATGTTCACTACACCAAGTAAAAATGTTCACTACACCAATGTCTATTAGAAATGTTCACTACATCTGGTAAAAATGTTCACTACTTCTGGTAAAAATGTTCACTACTTTTGGTAAAAATGTTCGCTACTCCTGGCAAAAATGTTCACTACACCAAGTAAAAATGTTCACTACACCAATGTCTATTAGAAATGTTCACTACATCTGGTAAAAATGTTCACTACTTCTGGTAAAAATGTTCGCTACTCCTGGCAAAAATGTTCACTACTCCTGGTAAAAATGTTCACTACACCATTACCTATTAGCAAAGCTCACTACACCTGATAAATAGGTTCACTACACCAATGCCTATAAGAAATGTTCACTACTGGTAAATATGTTCACTACTCCTGGTAAAAATGTTCACTACTTTTGGTAAAAATGTTCGCTACTCCTGGTAAAAATGTTCACTACACCATTACCTATTAGCAAAGCTCACTACACCTGATAAATAGGTTCACTACACCAATGCCTATAAGAAATGTTCACTACTGGTAAATATGTTCACTACTCCTGGTAAAAATGTTCACTACTCCTGTTAAAAATGTTCACTACACCATTACCTATTAGAAATGTTCACTTCACCAATGCCTATTAGAAATGTTCACTACACCTGGTAAATGTTAAATGTATTCACTACACCAACGCCCTGTTAACAAAATTCCAACCTGACAATATTTTACTGCACTGCTCTCCAATTGTATGCCTAGGTGGCTCTATTGGTATACCGTATCTACTTTTGGTTTAACAATGGCACCAACAATGACGAGACCAGTTAACACCTTAAAGTTTACCGTAACTCAGAAAATCGGTAAGACGAAAGGAAGTCGCTTGTACGAGCGTTATCTCAGTTATGAAAATTGTGGAACGCCAGTGTGTCCATGTTTTTGGGGCAAGAAGCAAGTCAATTTCTTAGTTGATACAGGATGTTGTATCTCGTACGTAACAGAGAACGTGGTGTCGTTTCTCGGGTTGAACCATTTAGTATACGAGTCACCTAACCCTCTTACACTGGCGGATGCTCACGGTGAATTTAATATAACTCGGTGTATCTATCTTACACTGGAGTTTGCTCCCGGGGTGTATGTGCCGCATGAATATTATTTGTATCAAAGTACAGAGTGCATTCTGGGAAGGGATTTCCTAGTCTCCCATGACAGCATTACCGATTTTAGCTGGAAGGGAGATAGACTTACCTTTAGGAAGGAATAAGTTGCTCGGCCTGAGGGTGGAAAGCCCGTGACAGTACTGTGTAAGATGTTCGGCCAAGAAGTAAATATAAAACTCGATAGTGGAGCAAGCATCAGCCAAATGAACACTAACCAAATTGAGCCCTGGAGGCTTCAGAAAATGAAAATAGAAACAGAAAACTATAAATATAAAACACACAGTGCCACTTCCACCTGTAGCTTGACTAGATTAAAACCTTTCTCGGTGAAAATATCTGGAAAAAAACGTAGAGTTAAAGATATGATGGTCAATGACAGAGCTTCAAATATTCAAATGGGGATAAATTTTCTCCGTGATAACAAAGTAAGGTTTTATCACAGGACACGAAAGCTTCGATTTAATCCACTAATTTGATTGTAAGGTTGAGAGCGGCCTCTCGTTCAGCGCTGAAGGAAAGCAAGCTTTATTCTTTAGAGGGCGGGGAGGGGTGGGGGGGGTTCTCAGCTGAATAAATCGTCTGGTTTTAGACATAATAAAATACCAAAGTGTAGCGCTGCCCTGTAATGAGTTGAACACAATCACCAATTTTGTTTAACGTTACAATTTGATAATTATGTTAGTCATTTGTTTTCTATATTTTGTGTACCATAGTCAATGATGTTCGTAATCTTTCTCTTTAATCTTTCATTTATTACCTTAAACTATGGCATTTTAGGTACGTTAACTGTAATAATGATATCAGTTAACACTTTAGTACTAATGTTTTAGTGAACATGTAGAATTTTGAATAGTTTACCCCAAAATATAGGGTCGATTTTTAACGCCCCTCACCCTACGAAATAATATAATAGAATTAATAAAATAAAATTAAGACAACCTTGATTATCTGAAATACTGAACTATCAACACGTCCAGTACTGCCCAGTAAGACCCTGCCATAATTTACGCTCTCACACTAATACTGAAACTAATTTGTGACGAGTTGCCGAGTGGATACGAATTCTATGGCGGACGGACTGACGGATGGACAGCATCATGATAAGGGAGGGACACCGACGTCCTCAAAGATGGAGGGAAAAGTGTAACGTTCCTTTAAAACTGTTGTGGGACGCGAAGGACTCCAGACTTAACTGATGAATAAAACAATAATTAATGAATATGATAACTTGGACGTACTGTACCTGAGATATGGTGAGTTAATATCCCTCGAAGACCTGTTTTAACTCACTAAAGTGGAAAAGGAAAAATGTAGTTGAGATTACCTGCCGTCTAACACACACACACACACACACACCACTACTTTGCTGTCATTCGGAATCGAGCATGACGATCACCCAGCTATACTACAAAGATATGAATTATTAGGGATGTCACCTTCGTTGGTGAGCTTTGAGGTGACTAACGAGGCCGATACGGGACCCGCAGAGTTGTTCACAGGTGTAGCACATGTGGAGGGTTTCGTCGACTGCGGGATTGGCGGCGGGAGCGTCTTTCCGGCGTTGGCACCTGATTGCCTCGATTTGCAGTCGGGCAAACTCGAAAGTATTGACACTTTCTCGTGTGGTGCTCCTCCAAGAGTTACGATGTGGAGTGATCGTCTCCTCGATTTGGCACGTTTTCAGGTTTATCTTAAGACTATCCTTATACCTTTCCCTTTGCCACCCAGTATTACGATTACCATTCGTTAGGTGACTGTAATGTAGCTGCCTTAGCAGTCTACTGTCGTCCACGAAGGTAACATGGCCAGGCCAACGTAGTTGTTCGTGGATAATGGAAGCCTCGATGCTCCTACAGTTGGTGCCAGCAAGAATACTGGCATGTGTTCTCTTGTCTTCCCAGCGACTTCGGTGGATGGAATGTAGACTACGTTGGTGAAAGTTTTCGTGTGCCTTAAGGTGCCTCCTGTATGTGACCCATGTCTCGCTGACATACAGCAGGGTGGGAGGGACCACTGCTTTATTGAAAATTTCAGCTCCCTACAACTGAAAACACGGTTACGGAGCCTGGCAAACGCTTGAGAAGCACATCTGATCCGATATTCAATCTCTTCATCCATGTTCGTGATGGTGGACAGGTGGGAGACAAGATACTGGAAGTGGGTAAAATTAGAGAGTGTAGTACCGTTAAGCTGGATGGATGATGGAGGTGTGGTTGAACCAGGGGCAGATTAAAAAAGAATCAGATTCTTACATGCATTCACCTCAAGGCCGAATGGTGCATACGCATCGCGGAGATGTTCAGGGTCTCCTGTAGCTCGCGTTTAGTGTGAGCGACGAGGGTGAGATCGTCTGCATACTGATGTTCAGTGATGGAAGCAGCCGACACCTTTGTTCCTGCCTGGAGTCATCTTATTTTGAAAAGTCCCTTCATTCGGTACTGGATATCCACCTGCCGTGTAAATTGGCACTGGGAAGAGTAAGGAATGCATTTAAAAGAACGAAATGAAGGCTGGTGCCAGTGCACATCGTTGTTTTACCCCCGTTTGGGTAGGAAAGAACTCAGACAGGGTGCCCTCGTGTAGGACACTACTGTTCATGCCATCGTGTAGTTGCCTCACAATGGTAATGAATTTTGGTGGGCTGTTAAAACGACTGAGGGTCCGCGAGAGGGTTTTCTTGTTGACTGAGTGGAAGGCCTTGGTAAGGTCAATGAAGGTCATGTACAAGTTACGGCACTGTTCTCTGCACTTTACCTGTATCTGGCGGGAAGCAAAGATCATGTCAGTGGTGCCACATGATGGTCTAAAACAACAATGAGATTCTGGGTGGAAGTTTTCCGCCTCAGGCTGAAGTCTGTTTAGGAAGACTCAGGCGATAATCGTGCTAGCTATGGACAGCAGTGAGATCCCGCGGTAGTTGCCACAGTCTGACAGGTTTCCCTTATTCTTAAAAATATGATGATTGAAGTGTCTTTAAGATCTTAGGGGGATTTTCTCATTCTCACATATATTCTCCAGCAGAGAGTGGACATGGCTGGTAAGCAGAGGTCCTCTTGCTTTATACACTTCGGCTGGTAGTCCATCAGGCCCTGTGGCAGTAGCTACCTCATCCAGGGATGGAGGATAGCTAAGGTGGATCAGCTTTGGGTGCTGAGGGACTTGCTGGGTAATCAGGACATCCACATCGATGTTTTGATTGAGCAGTGAATGGTAGTGCTCTTTCCAATACTGACAGATGCCTTCTTTGTCTTTAATTAGAGAGTTACTATCGGATGAGCAGAGGAAGGCCATGCCATGAGTAGTTGGGCCATATATTTTTTTTTTTGAGGAATTGAAAAAATCACGCTTCTTGTGTTGTTCTGCATTTTTTTTTTCATTTCACACGCTCTATTTTCCCATCATTCGTCCATTAGTTTGTGAAGTTCGCGCTGGACCACTGTTTTCTTCTCGTGGGAAGTATCAGCTTTGTTTGAGACTTAGGATTATTCTGCCAGTTAGTGAGAGCAGCACGTTTACTATTGACAAGCATATCGATTTCCGGGTCATTTTCCTCAAACCAATCCCAGTCTTTTCTTTTGATCCGGCCGAGTGTCTCTTTGTAGGTTTTTGTGATGACAGCTAAGATGGTACCTTATTCGGCATTGGGATTTTGGTTGTTTGTTGTTAGATTGTTTATCAGCATATCGTTGGGCTGCTCACAGAAAGCATGTGCTACCGCTGGATCCTCCAGTTGCTTGGTGTTAAAGCCTCCTCTGTAGGCTCATTGCCTTCACCTTCTGGGGCGATATGAAGGAAAAGTTTAGCCGTGATCTGTACCCACAGTGGTCCAAGCCACATACGGCTCGGGTGATGAGGACATCTCTGCAATCTCTTTCTTTGACAATGATGCAGTCAATGAGATGCCAATATTTGGATTGTCAGTATTGCCAAGAACCCTTGAATTTGTCGGCCTGCTTAAACAAGGTGATGGTAATAGTGAAGTTGTGAACAACACACTTGCTGAGGAGGAGTTGGCCGTTGGGAATACACTTGTCTACTTGCTTCTTCCAATGATTCCCTGCCATATGTCAGCATCTCTGCCAACTCTAGCATTGAACTCACCTGGGAACAAAACCTAATCTTCACTGGGAATAGAAGTTAGCACTCTGTCAAGGTCAACATAAAAGGTCTCCTTGATGTCATCCTCTGCATCTAGTGTTGGGGCAGATGCACTGATAAGGAAGGCATGACGTGAGTGATTCAGTGGGACTCGGAGCGTCATGAGGCGCTTGTTGATCTCAAGAGGCATTTCAGTTATCCTATGTAGGATGGATTTGCGAATGGGAGCCGGGATTCACTAATGGCTGCTATGTCGATGTTATACCTAGACAGCTTTTTTAACACAATGGCAGTTCTTCTTTTAGGACGCTCTTTTGTGCCAGTATCCAGAAGGGTCCTGACATTCCATGCAGCGACCATACAGCCCCTTCCACACGATCGAGCAGTGCCCGGCGGGCTTTGCCCGTTTACTGGGCAATGCCTGTGTGTTATTGTACACATGGGGGTGGTTGGCGGCAGTCATAGTCGGGAGCCGGTATCTACTAGGTGGTCGGCAGTGGCGGGTGCGGTACGATCACCATGGTGTGTCGCAGGAATAATCGCCGGACAGTTAAAGCGAATTGCATAGCGTTGTGTACTATAATAATTGCTGCTATGTGCAAAAAGAAGAACCAAATGCAGAAAAGGGAATGGTGCAAAGAGTGGTTAGGTCGAAGAAAAGGATTGGGAAGTCATGCCACGATTTTACCTGAACTGTAAGACGAAGATGAGCAAGACATCACCAATTACATGAGAATGGACCCAACACCTTTTATAAACTTCTAGCGAAAGTGGAACCATATATAAAAAAAACAGGATACCAATATGAGGGAGAGTATATCTGCAGAGGCTCGTCTAGAGGCAACGCTCATATATCTTTCAACTGGGTGCACCTACACGTCACTTCAGTATAGAACGAGGATATCAAAACAAAGTTTGTTTCGCATAATATCTGCAGCTTGTCAAGCCATGTGTGAAGTACTCAAGGAAGATTACTTGCAGGTGAGATTTGTAGTACATACAAATTCATTGAATAATGTTAGAATTATGATATGCATAGACAGGAAGTTATAGGACTAGAGTGAGGAGAGCGGCAGGAACGAAGAACACACACGAATGTCCTCATTTCATAATACATAAGCAATCTCCCGTTTATTTTCGTCCCTTCATATCTGGCAGCAAACCACCAGGCAGACTGACCATGATTTCTCTCAATGACGGACACGGGCACTCCGCTAGTTTGCCCGCCAATTTTGCCCGATAACGGGCATTAAGAGGTTGTTTAGTTTGTTTTTGCTTTGATGTGATTATGATTATGTTTTCGACCGCATAAGGATGACCTTATTGGGTGCAGTTGCCCATTCTGGTTGATTTTTTAGGCAGGCTATGTTTAGGGTACCTTTTTTTAGCCCCCTCCCCATGTGGGGTGAGCAGAGTGGCTTTTCGAAAGGGCTGTACAGTCTCACACACATAGGACCGGATTGCACTGCTGCCTAGATCCCAGTGCATAAACGACCATCTTATCTATGCCGCCCATGTGCAAAGTTGGAATTAGAGACTCCCGACAGTCATCTCTGCCTGTTTCCGTCGCCACTCGTCCAATGCCATAGAACTTTTGGGGGTATAGGGTTTTAATGATAATGAGAGGTATGATGAGCTGGATGATGGCTGTGCGTGAGTTGGTTTATGTGGTGAAGCAGGAGCGCAGGTTGCAACCATACATCTTGGTTCTCCCTTTTCCTGATCCAGTAGTACATTGAGTTGCAACGACTGGGGAGAAGGCGAGAATTGCAATGGACTGCCGATAGTCCAGTTTGTTGGGTTCGCCTTAGTAGCCTGTCCATCATACATTGTCTTCATCCGTCGGTGTAGTCGTTGGGTTCCCGTGTGTGGTCACCTCTTCCGCCTATCCTGCCGTTGGGATCTTTTGGAGCTCTGTAAGCATATATGCTTGATGCGGGACTCCATCGCAAATTTTTAGTATGGGGTTTACTCCCTTAGCATTATACCTACCAAGGTTAATCCACAAGGCAGTAGGTCGGCGGCTGGTAGGCGCCAGGGCGTGTCCATATGCCAGCCTCCCTTTGCACCATCCCTCTGGGGCCACTGTTGCTCCGAGCTCCCCTATTTGTCTAGCCTGGGCCCACGAGGCACCCAATTACCGTGGGTAGCCACGAGGCGGTACAGCAGGTGTCTTTATGGTGAAATGTGGCTAGCAATATACACTTATACAGTAGTCGACTACTTTTGTTTTCCTTGTTGTAAATTTAGAAACCTATTCACTTGGGTATTCGTGACCCTTAGGACGTGGGGTGAGTGGACATTCCCATACCTGAGCATTTCACTTCTTAGCTGAGGATGACATCACAACAGGAGGCGGTTTGCCTCCCGTGCACCACCAGTCAAAGTCAGTTGGGGGATACAACATGGAAACATATCTTGTCCTCAACTCTTCTTTTCCTTTTTCGCTTTATGCATTGAAGGATTTCAAAGGTAAGGCTTAGAAGCAAAACAGATTTTCTGGTCACTACAGCAAAGATGAACACACGTTTTGAGGTAACAATTCAAATATTATATCCAGATTATTTTCGCAGTTATGTGTGGAGATATTTAAAACTTTCAAGCCTGAATTACTCCATTGTCTTCAAAAATATAGTAAGCATCGGCTATGGGTATCCTAAAAGTTGAGAGTAAAGCATGATAAATATTAAATTTTCGAAGAAAGTATATAATAAAAGTAGTAAGTACTTTCATGGCTAGCTGGCACAAACACAGTTTCGCCATGTAAGCCACCTTGTAGCTATCCTGATATCGCAGTAAAAATATGCACATTATTTCTAGATAAGTACTGTCATTCGCACTACTGTAAAGGATAAAGAAAGGAGGAACCGTTGTAGTGAAACGAGAAAGGGGTATGGCTTGGGATTGATTGATCGATACGTTT
>NW_024725489.1:9639815-9831279 GCF_018991925.1 Homarus americanus | reverse complement strand
GTCGTGGTTGTAATGATCATAGTCGTGGTTGTTACCTAATCATGGTCGTGGTTGTTATAATCATGGGTAAGTGGTTGTTATAATCATGGTCGTGGTTGTTATAATCATGATCGTGGTTGTTATAATCATAATTAAATGGTTAATTATAATCATGGTCGTGGTTGTTAAATCATAGTCGTGGTTGTTATAATAATCATGGTTGTTGTTATGATCATAGTCGTGGTTGTTATAATCATGGTCGTTGTTGTTATAATCATGGTCGTGGCTGTTATAATCGCCGGTCATTGGTTGTTATAATCACAGTGGTGGTTATTATAATCATAGTCGTGGTTGTTATAATCATGGTCGTGGTTGTTATAATCATGGTCATTAGTTTATTTATAATCATGGTCTGGTTGTTATAATCATGGTCGTGATTGTTACAATAAGTGTCATTACCTGAGACTAACACAGGTGAATAAACCCACACTAATATTTAATCTCAATAACCCAGATTAACCTCACCTAATCAACAGGTTAAGACCATGATTGTCCCTCTAATACCGATACATTTCACACTGGATTTGATAACAAACATTTATCCATTTCAATAGCTAATGTCTTACAGATGCTATGAGAGCTATCTTGTATACTATAGGAAGGAATAGAATAAAGGTTAGAATAATTAGTTAAAGAAATATTCCCCATAAGGAGAGGTTAAAAAATATTAGATGATCTGCTTAAGTCATTATAGTCATCATCTACGTTAATCAGTTTTAGGCCCATCTCACATAGCCTACTGTACAATCGATGTGTTTCCGCGCAAGGGTGTTAGTTTTCAATCGTCTTATTTATTATTCGCTGGTGGATGTAAGACCAGCTACCCTCACTGATGCAGCTATGGTCAATTTGGTATTATTCTTGTTTATAAATGCCTTCTAATCTGTCTCAAGTCTATCCGTCACATCTCTTGTCATCAACTGTCTGTTCGTCTGCGTGGTGTTTGACTGCTCGCCCGTCTGTGTACTCTTTGTGTCGTCAAACATAGGCCTCAAAAAACATGACAGAGTTGATGCTCTCGCCAAACTCGCGTCTAACAAAGACACCGTTGAATACTGCCTCACATGAATGTACTCAGGCATTTGTGAATAAGTTACCCTTTATGTACAGAACTAAACCAATAATGTAATTGAAATACTGTGTAACTTTCAGTGCCATAATATCCTAACAACGTGGGTTAATTAGTTGTGCATGTTATAATTATGGTCGTGGTTATAATCATGGTCTTGGTTATTATAATCATGGCCGTGGTTGTTATAATCATAGTCCTGGTTGTTATAATCATAGTCCTGGTTGTTATAATCATGGTCCTGGTTGTTATTATCATGGTCCTGGTTGTTGTAATCATGGTCGTGGTTGTTATAATCATGGTCATGGTTGTTATAATCATGGTTATGGTTGTTGTAATCATGGTCGTGCTTATGATCATGGTCGCGGTTGTTATAATCATGATCGTGGTTATGATCATAAATGTGGTTGTTATAATCATGGTCGTGTTTGTTATAATCATGGTCGTGGTTGTTATAATCATGGTCGTGGTTGTTATAATCATGGTCGTGGGTGTTATAATCATGGTCGTGGTTGTTATAATCATGGTCGTGGTTCTTATTATTATGGTCGTGCTTGTTATAATCATGGTCGGGGTTGTTATAATCATGGTCCGGGTTGTTATAATCATGATCGTGGTTATGATCATGGTCGTGGTTGTTATAATCAAGGTCGTGGTTGCTATAATGATGGTCGTTTTTGTTATAATCATGGTCGTGGTTGTTATTATGGTCGTGGTTGTTATAATCATAGTCGTGGTTGTTATAATCATGGTCCTGGTTGTTATAATCATGGTCGTTGTCGTGATACTTACAGTATCTAATATACTATAAGAAGGAATACAGTAAAGGTTAGAATAATTAGTTAAAGAAATATTGGCCATAAGGAGAGGTTAAAATCATAAAAAAAATAATGATTATGAATCACCGATGATCATTCCGAGATAAATTATATTATGAAGCGAAGCGACCTTGATTCTGGTTAGAATAGTCACCATCTGCTTAAGTCATCACCTGTGTTAAGTCATCATAGTCATCATCTACGTTAGTCAGTTTCAGGCCCATCTCACATGACTTACCGACCATCGATGTTCTTTCTGCGCGAGGGTGTCGAGTCTTATTATTTACGCTCTTGGATGTAAGACCTCCTACCCTCACTGATGCAGCTATGGTCAATTTGGTGTTATTCTTGTTTATAAATGCCTTCTGATCTGTCTCAAGTCTATCCGCCCTGTCTGTTGTCTGCATTTGTGTTTGAATGCAAGCCCGTCTGTACTCTTTGTGTCATCTGTCTGTCATGTTAGTTGCCATATTGTCTATTTGTGCATGTATGAATCTGTCTATTTTTGTAAGCCCTCTGTCTGTTTTACTGTCTATATTCACCCTGTGTCTATTGTAGTCATCTTCTTCATGCATTCCTGTTATTATCTTTTTATCTCTTCTCCTTTTCCATGAGCCATAGGAATAAGTATACACTGTAGCTGTAAGGTCGTCTGGTAACGTTGAAACTGCGCATCCAGACTCATGATGAAACTCCACTCTCCCCCCACCTGTTATCTCTAACTATTTTCTGTTTCCCCTTCTTGATTCTTCTATTTACTCATCTTCCTTCCTTTACTAATCCAAACAACATTAAAAAAAAGTAGGCTAAGAAAAAAAGTGGGGGGAGGAGGAGGAGGGAGCCGTACGATAACTGCAATCGTGTGCAGACAGCTTACAGCGAATGAGGGTGCGCCAAGTCCGTAGACTTGCATCGTTTTCCAGAGTAAATAAAATGGTTATGTAATGGCTTCCTAAAGAAACCATCGATATGGGACCAGGTTTGTTCCATTCTACGAATTTTTTTGCGACTTTTCCACCAAGTTTGATGAAAAACGATTGTGCCGTTTCGGCTGCCCAGAGCAGACACAGGCCTAGTCCTATAGTATATAGTATATTATATAAATGTTATTAATAATATATACAGAAGACCTTAACGAAAATAAGATACTGTTATATCATATTCTACTTGTTTTGGTATAAGTCTGATGCTTGCTGTTTTAAATTTCCTTGGGAAGTAACCAGAGGCAAGTGATGCATTAAAAATGTTTCTGAGTTGGAGTATCATGTTGATTGGTAGATGCTGGAGTATGGGTTTGTTTATTTTACTGATGCCCGGGACCTTATTCTTGAAACTGTTTATTGTTTTGTGAATTTCCTCTGCGGTGATTGGTTTGATCAGTGTGGAAAAATCGTCAAGAACGTTTATGTCTGTGTTGGGACTTGGTTGCCAGATGTGAGTTGTGTGTGTCATGTGATTGGTTACTTGTTGTCTTCCTGGCTTATTTGAAAAATTTTGCTCCAATATTTCCTGATTTCAGGTTCTTGTTTTTTTGGTTCAGTTAATTTGATTTGGTTGCTGTTTAGAATGTAGTTTGATTCGTTGCTGGAGATTCCCATTGCGTGTTTAATTTTCCGCCAGAATTCTTTCGGGTTGTGGTAAATTGCTTCTGTGTCTGCTATTAGTTTCTCCCAGTTATTCACGTATGCTTCTTTGGACATGTTTCTTAGTTGTTCGTGTATGGTGTGATATTGTCTTCTGTATTCTGGCATCCATCCTTGTTCTATGATTAATTTGAAGAAATTACTGAATTGTGTCTGTAGAATTCTTGATTGATGTGAGTATTGAGGGTGTGGTAATGTACGGTGAGTGGTCTTGGGTAAGTGGTGTTCCATTGCTTGGCTCACGTTTCCGTACCATATCTACAGTGTGTTGTCTATTTGGGAGGTGTGTTTGTTGTTTATTTAGGTGATTTGGTTATTGCTTAACTCCTTTTTGAATTCCTCCCAGTTGGACCGGCTGTAGCTGTATCTCATCCTGGCAGGGATCTGTATTGGCGGCGTGGAGAGTGTGGTTACGATAGGGAGATGGTCACTGGTGGTTATTGGGCCGGGTTCCATTTGCAGGTTAAGATAGTGATGCTGGTTTGTTAGTACTATGTCTGGATGTCCGATTTAACCTGCTCTGATGTACGTGGGGAATTCCGGGCCAAGGTGTATTGCGTTGCCGTGACTCAGTAATGTGTTTATAATCTTGCCTACGGCCGTGTTATACTGGTGCCCCAAGACGCGGTGTCGTGCATTTAGGTCACCCAGAAAATATGCTGGTATATTTCTTCTCATCAGTTTGAGCATGTCTGCTAGTGGGAATGTGGGTCTTCTCCGAGGGAGGTAACAGGTGCCGATTATAATAGGTCCTGTTTGGGCAGTTAATTTCGATCGCCAGAAAGTTTTCTTGAAATGAGTCGTGTATCTTGTGTTGTATGTTTCGTTTGATGGCTAGGGCATATCCATCATGTTGTGTGTCTTGACAGTTTTTTTTTTGGTAGACTGTGTAGTTAAATATATTTATTTTGTTCTGAGTTTTTCTTACCATGCGAATTTATGAGGATAATATCTGACTCTATGTTACGGTATGTGTTATATAATTCGCTTGCTCTCTGTGGGATCCATGCTAAAACATTATGTTGAATTATTTTAAGTTTGTTTATTATGACGGCTGGTGCCTAGAACTGGTTTGCACCATTTATGCTGACCGGTGTTCCCCTGACCCCCTGACTGATCAACTCTCTCTATTCTGGTGTGTCTTGTGATGATTCTTCCTTTCTTGATTAGTGTTTCAATATGTGTGTCATCTAGGTTTTTGTCTGAGTATGTGTATTTTATCTTGCGTTGCCTTATTTCTGCCAACAGTCTTTCCGTTGAGACTATGGGGGTAGAGCTGTAGTGGAGTAAAATCGTAGACCAGTTTCATACCCTGGGTCTTTGTTCTTCGTGGTCTTTCTGGTTGAAGGTGGTTGTGGTGGTGCCATAGTTCCTGCCTGATTCTGTTTTCGGGTGCTGAATCTGGCGGCTCGTTCTGTTATTGTGGTGGTTTCATCTTCGCTTTCGTCATTCATCGTTTCCTCCTCGCTTGCTGGCTCGGATTGTATGTCTGAAATAGTCTGTTCTTGAGTCGATGGTTCTTGAATTGCAGTGCTCTCTGGTTTGTATATTAAGTTGAAAATTTCGGTAGAAGGCACATCGTTTGCAATTCCATGTCTGGCAGGTTGTTGGCGGCGAACATGTCCCTTGCTGCCTTGACAAAAGTTCCAGGTCTGGCTATATTCATGATGTGGGCGTGGATTATGGAGGTCACTATTTTTATGGAAAGATTATTTCCAAGTTGAAGCAAAATAGGTTGCTTTGCGGGGGGTGGTGGTGTGGCGACTTTTTCGAGGACCTTTGTCGTCCCCTGGTTAATTTTGTCACAGCTGAATATGTCCTGTTTTGCTGTTCCAGTGTCTTCTCCCTCTCCTTCTCCTTCTTTTGGTTAACTATTGCTTTTCGTATGGGGCAGCGAGTAGTCAGTGTTCTGTGATCTCCTTCACAGTTTAGGCATTTGGGGGTATCTTCGTTTTTACACTCTCTAAAAGTGTGTCCCTTGTTCCCGCATTCTGAGCAGTGCTTGGTGTCCTTGTTGGGGCAGTCTGTAGCCCTGTGTGAGTATTGGTAGCAGTTCCAGCATAGAGTAAGGGGGAGAATTCCTCCTGCTCCACCTGGCTGCTTCTGGCATGGTAATAGGAGAGACAAAGTCCCTCCTGAATTGCTCTTTGGGCCATGACTATTTTTGTGAATATTATTTTGAGCATGGATGGCAGTCTGGGCAGCTTGACCACTTCCTCCACCTTGGCCCATTGGTTTCTGTGTTCTATGTCAGATACCAACTGCTGTTCACTTGCTTCTTCGGTGATCGCTTTATCTAGTCGTTTGACAACAATTGACTTCCTTGCTCGGAGTTGTGGAGGGACTGCAACTTCAAATTTTGCAGACTTGAGTTTCCTTGTGCTCTCGCTCGATAGGAGCAAGTCCACATAATTCTCAGTCAGGCACAGGGCGATGAAGGAGTCCTTGGTCGTGATGAGGTTGCATATTTTGATGAGTAGGGTTGCACTGAGGAGTCTTGCTAGTTCTGTTTTTCTCTCGTCAGTCACGCCCCCTTCATGGGAACGTATCCGTACCCGGTGTGCCCTCATTCCAGAGAGTACGTGGTGGACAGGCCATCGTTGCGTGGTGTGAGGTTGGAGACCTACCTATTCCAGGAGAGGAGTTGCTCACAGGAATTACAACACCCCCCACCGCCACTTGTTGGTCGAGTGGTCGTAGAGTGGTTCCCACAATTCTGTCCCGGAAGCCCCGTCAGGGAAGCCTACTTCTCTAGTGTTAATGATTGCTCACTTATAGACGTGAGTTAATGTACCTAACCAGGGGGGGGGGATTCAGGATTGCGACCCCCTTCCCAGGTGGACCCGCACGATCACGGTTACCTAGGAAGGCTCGGCGGAGGGATGGGTACTGCTCCTGCCCCCTTTCTTGTTCACAAACTCCTGGGAGGGAGGTGAACAGTTACAGGCGGACCCAAGGACGAATACACCTTTAGGGTGCAGGTCCCCAGGCCAGAGCGAAAAAGAAGGAAGAACAGAGGAAGAATAGCCACTGGTGTAGGTAACACCGGTGGGATCGCGGCCCAAGTCCGCTGCAGGAAGCCGTTACAGTGCACCCAATCAGGGCCGCCTCTCATCAGGAGTCACCCATGATCAGTGGGGAGGCACAGGAAAGGCGTTGTCTGGAACGAGTTTCCAAAGAGTAAAAGTGATCGTCAGTGAGGTGGTCGTTTGCGTTCCGGTCGTCAACGGTAAGAGACAGGCTGGCTGGCTTGGCAGTGAAGGGTCTGGAGAGAGGTCCAATCACTGCGAAGGCTGGCTGGCGAATAAGTGTAGTGACAATGTGGTTTCGGGAATATTCCAGTTCCTTTTTATTTATAGGTTGTGTCCATGGTGCTGGGTCTACAAGGCGGCTACACCAAATACCCCTGCTTTCTCTGTCTGTGAGACAGCCGAGCAGACAAGCAGCATTATGTACAATGCAACTGGCCAGCAAGACCTGGCCTGGAACCAGATTCGCACAACGTTGTGTCACACGCTCTTGTGAATCCGCAGAAGATTCTACTTCTGCCACTGGACATCAAGCTCGGACTTATAAAGAATTTTGTCAAAGCACTAAACAAAGCAGGACGAGCTTTCGCTTTCCTGAATCAGAAATTTCCACACGTAAGTGAGGCCAAACTGAAAACAGGTATTTTTGATGGCCCTCAGATCAGGGAGCTAATGAAAGATCCTAAAGTCGATGAAAGTATGGAGGACAATGAGAGGAATACCTGGCTCGCATTCAAGTCCATTGTAACGAACTTTCTGGGCAACCACCGAAGTCCAGACTACAAACGTGTTGTCGAGGAGCTCTTGCAGAGCTTCCAGGCTCTTGGTGCACGCATGTCCATAAAGATGCATTTTCTAGGCTCGCATTGAGATTACTTTCCGAAAAACTGCAGTGATGTCAGCGAGGAGCAAGGAGAGCGCTTTCACCAGGATATTCGAGTGATGGAATAGAGGTACCAGGGCCGCTGGGATGTGAACATGCGGAACACAGACGAAAATCTTTGCGAAAGCCGTTTATTCCACAGTATTTTATTTTTCCTTCTTCTTTCTTTTTAATATTGAAATTCACATTAACTGTACTTGTGTACCATTTTATGTATAGTTTGTAAATTTACCGTCAATGTACAGTAAGTCTGATTTTGAAAAAATAAATATGCTAATTTAAAAAAATATTATTTTCGATTATTTATTTTCTTAAAATTAAGAGAGCATAATAACCTGACCTGATTGAGCGAAATGAGTTACATTTCTGAATTCATCATGCAAAAAGCATATAAGAACCGCTGAGAAAACCTTGACCTCTGAAAAAAACTTTCAAATGCAGCCCAGTGTTATCCATGGCTACAATACTGAAGCAGCCAGAAGCGCCTGCAGGCTACAGCGAGGGCGGCAACAGGTTGTTTTGCTTACCTCTGTTCCTCTTATCTCTTTGCCATCACACTAAACCAACTCTTCACATTCTCCCAGACCTTCCATAAACATCCAGACACTACTGGCTGATTATCATTATTTGAGAAACTCGATATTTACGAATATTGGGCACAAAATACACCAGAGAGAAGACTAGCTAACACACGAGACGACATACGACATAAACATCAAACCACCTGGCTTACACAGGTGACTCATTGGCTGGTGGCATCTTGAGGCTATGCTTATTGGCCGCTGGTGTGGGGGACACTCCCACCTAAGGATAATATACTGTTTATAGTCGTTGCTCCTACTCTCTCGTCACTTTTTTACTTTTTTTTGGGGGGGGGGTTAAGGTGGGGAAAGGGATGGAAGGCATGCTGGGGTTCAATACACAACCAGACATGAAGGATAGAGAAGTCACGACAGATAGTCGTGTGGGGGGAAGGTTGGAAAAGAAATTTCATGAGGTAAACAGAGGGGGACGACACTCCTTGTTTTACATATTACAGAGTTTGTGGGCTAACTAAGCTAACCTAGGATTTAGGATGAGGTTGCATAATGGCTACTTTGGCTGGCAAAGACTAGTTTGATTTTACAATTACATGTTTATTAAATTCTTTTTATTGTATTACGTTAAGGACACACTAGATTGTGACTTATGACTGTACAAGGAACCTTATAAATGCAGCGACTTGTATTGTTGGGGCCAGACTGGTAAAGATCTTGTAACTAGACTTAAACAACATAAATATAGTGTTAGGACAGGCCAGGAATCCAATGCTCTGTTTGTTCATTTGAGGGATAATAAGCATTGCATTGACTGGGATAATGCCTCCTCAATATTACCTTGTAATTCAATTTACAGTAGGAACATTATAGAATCTTGTCTCATTAAGCATACCGAATCAGTCAACATGAATTTGAGTAATGGTATGTACAAACTGGATAATTTCGTAATTAAGAAGATTTGTAACCAGGTGAGAAGGTTGGGTCAGCTTACCCTCTGACCTGACTACCGACTGCTGCCGTGCTTTTTGAAGATTAGTAGGGTCATTACCTAATACCTGTCCATGGGCGTCCGCAGAAAAAAAATGCAGGGGGGGCAATGTTATCCTGAATTCGACGTGTGTGAAGACATCATTGACAATTTCGGAAGAGATCCCCGACGGCTACAATTCCTGTTCCAAGAGTAGTAACCTGCTCTAACTGAATGAACTGTTGAGAATTGTTTATGTTATTTTATTCATTTTGTATTTTCCATGTAATTTTTTCAAATTTTTTATTTTCCAGGGGGGCAATGCCCCCTGCTCCTGCGGACGCCCATGTACCTGTCCATTGTGGACTTGATCTCACCCTCCTCTGTATATGTATATATATATATATATATATATATATATATATATATATATATATATATATATATATATATATATATATATATATATATATAAATATATATAAATATATATATGTAATATTCAGAAATTCAGTGCAATTTCATACACCGCGCCTTGGGTGATGCTGAGTTCAAGGTCGCACGTAGCGAGAGTTTGTGGAATTAGGCCTATGTGATACTAAATGTAATTTACCGAATTAATATGGAGGCGAATTATGAAACTAAATATTAGTTATTAAATTAAAAGTAATGATAGATCGTTTATCAGTCCGAATAATGTTACGGGTGTCCCCAGAAAGTTATTAGTTAGGCGGAAAATATGTCACGTAGGCCTAAGCTAATGCCTTGAGAGGACACGAGGCTGGCTAGTCCTCAGTCACGCGAAAGCATTCGGACCTACAAGACGTCCCTGTGCGTCTGTCCACAGAAATAGTCACGGAGCACCTTAGCTTTCGTCTTTATTCAAAACATCTTCAGAGGCAACTGAAATTAAAATCAATAAACCTTAGTGATGGTCAGTTCAAAACTGATAATATGTTACATAAATTTATTTGTCAGTGGCCCAAGGTTAAAAATGCTTTGAAAACCTTTGATCTAGATGTATGATAGTTATTTAGTGGGTCCCTTATTTTTGACCTGACCTGACTAGTCACGTGACCCCCCTTCTCTTAAGCTCCTCTACGTGTGTGTTGGTGTGAGGATTAGTGAATGACTTCATTATGACCTGACCTCATGTTTTTAAGGTCACCCTGTATATCTAAGCCTCTCTCTGTCCATGTAATCCAGTTGCTTCTGAAGATGTCTTGAATAAAGACAAAAGGTAAGGTGCTCCGTTGTTTCCATTTTCCCGTGTGATTTTATTAAGATTTACCTTATCCACGTTTTCATTGTTGATATATATATATATATATATATATATATATATATATATATATATATATATATATATATATATATATATATATATATATATATATATATATATATATATATATATATATTAGGGTGGTCCTTATTTTGGGGCAAAAAACAAAATTTACGATTGTTTTGTCACAGACCCTGGCAAAAGTTTTCATTTGGGGTAGAAACATTGCTTGTAAAATATTTTTTAAATATCTTAATAATTAGAGGTTGCTCAAGTCAAATGAAATTTAACAATATTATGCCTATGCTTAATGTTCATAACACATCATTTCCTAGCCCCCAAGCCTGGGCCCCCCCCCCCATTTAGTCTAAGTGGGTATTAACTGCTCAAGGCAGGGGTCGCATGAGGACCAGTCTCACTCTTTGTCGCCCAGTAAGGTCTGCTTGAGGGCATTAGGGAATGATTTCCTGTGGTCATCAACTGCCTGCAATAGATACTGCAGTTGCTGTTCGTCCTTGGTGATGCGGCCTGAGAAATCTTGGACTAAGGCTACTCATCTTTCTGCATGATCATTGATCACAGATAAAGCTTGTACACTGGCTTTTGCATTTTGGAAGCCAGGATCATCTTTCCACTGTTCTACTGGGAGGGCCAGGAAATCTGTATTCAAGTTGAGCTTTTTGAAAAATGACTTTGTGTTCTTTGTCGTGAAATCATATAGGTTCTTCACTTGGAGTGTGTCTGGATTGATTGTAACTCGTTTGACATGCTTTTCTTCTCCAATAACGATGTTCATAGCTTCCAACATGCGGTCCTTCACTGCTGGGAGAACATCGTCATCAAAGAAGGCCAATGCAACCAACTCTTCTGACAAGTACCAGAGGTGTCTCATCATTTTGTGCAAAGTTGCCTTTGATATGGCATCACTGATGGTAATGTAGTCTTGTAGAGCTTTAAGCAACATCAGATCTCCTTTTGGTGCCTTTGCAGCAAGTGGAGCAGTTGTCCAAGCCTTCACATATATTCGGGCAAAGAAAATGCACAAATTTCATAGTCCTCTGTTCTCCTTTGGAGTAAGCTTAAACTGAGAACGGAATAACCACACTTTGAAGGAATAAATGGTCTTTGCCATCCATCGTGCTTGGTGCATTGCACTAGGAGCAGAAAATCGTACTCCCCGAGAAGGTGATGTGCAAAGGAAGATGGTGGCCAGCTCTAGCAGCTCTCGATAATCATCTCGAAGCTGTGGCTCCAATAGAGCCTTCTCAATGAAGTTGGTTAGATCGTCCCTAACAGCACTGACCGATTCTTCTGCCAGATCGTCGGTGGAAGCGTCTTCAAACTTCTGCTTGTCAATTTGTTCCCATTTGGCTTGGAATCTTCGGAACAGCTGTATGTCAGGAGCAGCTGAGTGCCCCATTACAGCTTCAAAAGCAGCTCCAGCTACAAGTTCTAGTACATGGTGGCGGCAGGCAAAATATAGCAAATCACGACCCAGCAACTGCTCAATTTTGACACACGCACCCTTGTGGTGACCAGTATTTGAGCTTGTTGTATCAAAACACATGCCATGCACGATGTCTGCAATGTGCCATTGCTGCAAAGCCTTCACAACAGCTTTTGCTTGTTCATCACCGGTACCAGAGGGAAGTTTTGGAACAGCAAGAAGTTGGGAGGTGCCATTGCCTGAGACAAGAACTGGGAGTCTGTCAACATGGCCCCCATGCCCCGTCAAATCAGGCATCAATTTACCATCCCAGTGAACAATTAAAACTGACTCTGGTTTGAAGTTTGAAAGGATTTCAGCTGCCCTGCTACTGCGATGATGCTGACGTTTCCTCCTGATGCTTGATCGATTCAGAATCAATTCACTGACATCATGGCCCAGACTCCGAGCAGTTTGGGTGACAATGTGCATGGCCATTCTATCTGAGGACTTGGTCCGATCTAATGCTGCAGAAAGTTCTGGAGTTAGAACTTCTTTTCGCCCACGCTTCTTGACAGTAGGTGGAGTTTGAAGTGCTGATGGGCCAGGAACTGGGTTGGATTCCTCAGAAGAAGACGTACTACTGCTGTCCAAGACAACGATGGCCTGGCATTTTTTGGCTTCTTCCTCTGCACTGTCTGCAGCCAACTTCCTTTTCATTGCTTTCTTGAGAGTTTTTTCTCGTCGTTTCTGTCTTTTCAGGAATACTTTGTCAAGAGATGACATTGCCCCACGACGCCCTTTTTCTCGTTGCGCTATTAAGAAATCCTTATCCTCCTGAACTGTCATCATATTCAAAGTATTCACATGTGCAATGTCAAAGAGATCTTCAAATGTATCAGTGAACTCTTTCTCTTTCTGCTTTTGAGTTTCTGTCTTTCTTGAAGAGTTCTTTTTCAAACTACTCCACTTGTCAAACATTTTGTGCACTTGATTCACACAATCCGGTTTGTGGTGTGTGGGAATGTTTCCTTTCGTCCAAAATTTAAGAACTTTGTCTGTGATTTCCCCAGCTGCCGCTCTGATGTTTATTTTCTGTATGCGATGCAGGCTTAAAAAATACTGTAACACTTGCCTGTTTGAAGGTAACTTAGTCCTTGTAATGTCATCACATAATGTCTTTATCAAATACACATTTTCTCGTGTTTTTACCCCTGCATTAGCCATTTTGACCTGAGGAATAAAGAAATTAACTATTAATATAAATTAATAATGAGAATACTCTGCAGAACTGTTTTTAATTTCCCCAATCATCAATCACGACCAGCAAAAACTCACCACAATCGTGCCAAATGCGACGCACTAGTGGTGGGCGTATTCGGCTACAAAGTAATCGACTACATCGATTACTTAATTTTTTGACAGCTTTGAGCAACCTCTAAATATTAATATATTTAAAAATAACTCTACACACAATGTTTTTGTCCTAAATGGACACTTTTAGCCGGGTCTGTGGTAAAAAATTCCAAAGTTGAAAAATAAGGACCACCCTAATACATAAATACATATACTTGTACATGTACACATACACATACATATGCATATATACATAGATCAGATTCATGTGGGTGATGTCACTGTTCACTGCCATGCAGGACAGAGGTTCGTACACAAAGAAATGCATCATATTCATTAGCAGTATATATAGGTCAGAGTCATGTGGGTGATGTCACTGTTCGCTGCCATGCAAGACAGTGGTTCATATACATTGGACGTCATATTCTAATTGAAGACTAATCAGTGTGGGCTAGCAAATCTAGGATAAACAGCAAGAATGTCCCCAAGCACCCCCGTTTATCACAAAGTTTACATGCTGAGTTTTCCGGTATGGGTACAGCGTTACTAACTTGCCAGATGTGTCTGTATCCTAGCCTAATTCTGGCCACGACTACATCACATTGTCTGGTTCTGTCCTTATGCTGGTCATACCTGTACCTCTCATTACAAAATTTGTCAAATTTACTAATGCTACAGTACAACTGTCAGGTCTCTCTGTATTTCTCAGATCTTCTAGAGTCTAGATCATTGTTCATGATTCTGACTTGAATGTTTTTAAGTACAACATTGGACAGGCCAAGGTCACGGTCAACATTTTCTTTCTTACAAGCCTCATTGGCCAGTCTATCAGCACGGTCATGATACCTAATTCCAACATGGGACGGAATCCACACAAATTCGATACGACAGTTATTCTACAAACGTTCCCAAAAAGGATAAAGGATAATATTACACTGTTTAGCTGTGTCATCAAGTGTGTATACATAAAGATTGTACCCATCACCACCATCATAACATTCATAGCTACTGTATACAACACTTGAGACCAGCATACCATCTCTCTCTGTTCACATTCAAAACTCCTGTGTACCACATATCACGCCATCACAACATCAACATGCAAGCGATGCTCCTCACTATAGTAGTCGTCTTCTCCCTGGCCTCCCTCTCGGCCTCGCTGCCCCTCCACAACGAGTTGGTGGCTCAAGCAGTCATTGTTAACGGCACGTCGGTCAATATTGATTACCTCGAGGAAGTCTTCGTGCTCTGCAGGGCGGAAGTGTCCACCAAGACAACCTGCACCACTACCAGGTACAGTGGCGGTACTCCACACCTGACCTGGTGGCCAGATGGTTAACCAACAATCCCTACGTGTACTCCCTGGGTAGCGGCACCCACCTGCCTCACTCCTACCTCGTCTTCCACGACTTCTTCAGCCAAGACTACACGTGTTTTGCTGAAGAACGTGGCTGAGGTGGAGGCCACAATCATAAAGGTGAAGACTGCACCTGCCTTCCCTGATGAAGACAACTAGATTTTCCACCGTACATATTTATTTAAGACTAAGTAAACAATATTAATGCCATACTGTTACATCCCGAATCTCTCTATAATTTGATTATTATGCAATGTAATCGTTTTTATATTATTTATAGTGAAAATATATATTTTATAGAACAATAATAAATTTAGTTTATATTTTATATGAGTAAAAACTAAGATATTATTATACTCCAGTCAGTAATAGTTATTAAGTAATGTAGCGGTAGGTAGTAATTCCATTCCTGGCGACACAACAGCTTAGGTCATAATGTCGCCGATTAAGTAATGTTGTCATCATGTAGATTTATGGAAACAAAACACAAAAAATTTAAGACTGCTTTACGTCCCGTTAACCTGGTAATGCGTGATTTCAAAAATATATACTTTATTTAAACTCTGGAATATTTAATATCCAGATAAGTAATGATGATCAAATTTTGTTTACATTATGAAGTGTTAACAAAAAGGGCACACAGGAAAATAACCACTGCCTGTAGTGATAACAACTTCCTGTGTACGAGGAAACGAGTAGCGAAAAAATAATAGTTTAGTAAACGGTGGAAAATGAACCCTGGTAATACAAGACTTCTCTACCAACAGGTGAGCCGTTAACCACAACACTAAATATATTGATTAACAGGTAAGGCTTTAACCATGTCAGGGTAACATTATGTTATCAATCCACTATACCTAATAAACATTTGTGTTTTTCACCTTACATGACAGTGATATCCCAAAACATCAGCAAAAACAATGATTCAAATAAGTTGCAGACATGGACTATGAGGCTACAATAACTGAATGCTGTATAAATCTGCAGTTAAACTAACTCACCTATGGTAGTTACTTTTGTATTAGGAGAGTTAGGTTATAAAATGTGTGGAAAATGTATGGCTATAAGGGGAGGTTGGAGGTCAATAAAAAAAGCAGTAGTAATAACAGCAACAGTAGTAGTAGTAGTAGTATTTATTTATTTATTAATTTATTTTTTGCCTCCAGCCTCCCCCAATAGCCATACCTTCACCACCATTTCATTACCTTAATATTAAATATCCTAATACATTAGTAGCTACCCTAGCTGTAATGAGGTAGTTGAGCCGCAGATCTATGCGGCATTCAGTGACTGTAGCCTCATAGTCAATATCTGCACCTGTTGTCGTCTTTGGGACCGATGCTCTCGTTCCCCTGAGGAAGAGTAAAGCCGACCGAAGGAGAGAGAAGGACAGTCTACATCTTATCCAGACTGTAACATAACTTCTGGGCCACTGTTTCTGTTCGGATATCACCTCCACGAGTTTGGCGTAGAAGCATCTTGCACTTGGTCCCATCCCACCAGAGGATGTGAACACAAGAGGAGTGAAGCTGCCTTGATCAACATTGTGAATTCTCTCCCCGTATGCCCTGATCTTGTCGTTCTCGTTCCTCCTGTGTGCAGCATCGAGAGCTAAGTTATGGTGACATGCGGCCATGAGATAAAACATCCTGTTGTCGAAGAAGGCTCGCTGTCCCAGCGTTCAGAATCCTCGAGCACTGATGTCAACACGGGCTTCGTTGGATGTGTTTGAAGTCCTATGTTGGAAAATCTCACCGTCCAATGGAAGGAGGGTCGGTTCTACCCTGACATCGCGGCAGATTTCCTTCAACATATTTGCTGTGAGATCCCTTACTTCGTCATGAATCATGCATATGAAGCCCCCTTTCTTGCACACCATGACGTAATCGACGTCATAGGAAGAGCCACACACTCATTGTGTGGGCAAACTTTCTGCTGGCCTACCGTACCTTAGAGCATTGGCATCTGTAAATTCTTGTTTATTGAGATTGAAACCATTTGCCCTTATCGGTAACGTAGTTAACCAATTCGAAGCGCCCATCTCCTGTGGTATAGATACTTTTTTTCAAATTCTCTAGTACTTGCAGTAACAGTTGCTGCAACTTATCACTTGGCTGTGCTGTTGTTCTGTCCTAATGGGCCTTTGAATCTTGTTTACTTCACTGGTATCCACCTCTCCTATTGCGTTGCATTCTGAGCTATTATGTGGTCCATGAGGGCGGCCGTGAGCTTAACTGAGTTTTGATGTTCGGTGGCAGCAATCTCCTCTGGATTGGTCAGTCCCAATCCTCCCAGTCTCGGTGGTAGTGCAAGGAGTGATATTTCTGCTGGGGTTAAGTGAGGGTGTTTCACTAATTTGGGAATGAAATTGACACTGATGGCATCTTCCAGAGGATGGAGGAGGGGTCCGATATCAGGGATAGTTTGCATCAGGTAGTTCCAGCGATGGGTGAATGCCGAAAAAGCCACATGTGGCTCTGTGTTAGCAATCTCAGACAAAGCTTGTATTTCCCTAACCCACTCATTCACCTTTCCCGTTACGTACTCGGTCTTGAAATCCTTCGTGGCGATTACTGTGCCTAGGTGTCTTTGGCCTACCTTTGTTATTTTGACCTCTCTTTCATCGAACACTTCCATTGCCCGTTCATATTGTTCTGGCTTCACAATGAGGAAGGACTTGCTGGCGTTTGGGTGGTACCCTATTTTTGGCCTTGTGATGTTACCAGGTTCCACCACTTTTTGATGTCCTCAACTTTTCCCGCTCCTGTAAGGTCATCAGCGTACGCCACTTGCTTGACCTCAGTTGTTTCAAATTTTATTGTGTGTTGGAGCACGGATAGGCCTATTGCATACATTGCCATTGCCACAGGATCCTCCTGCGTCACTCCACCTTTTCCAGCAATCTCTTAATGTCTTATGAATATAGCAATGTCTTTTTCTCAAAGTTTGCCGAAGCACATACGACCCTTATCATGTATGTATACCCTCCCCTGGATATAGAGTCAATTTTCTACCTCCTGACACATACAATATGTAATCAAGAGAGATGCTTCTGATCTTAACATAGCTAATTCAACTCTACTAGAGAGACAAGTGCTCGGCCTAACACCGTCCTTAAACCTGCCCTTACTGCTCCAATATTATGTTCCTATATTACACCAAACCAAGGGACCCTAGCAGGGATGAACTAACACTCACAACGTATACCTATATACTGTATATTAACATGTCACTCAATTCGCAGTTCATCCACTTGGTGTACTCACGAATGGTTACACAACAAATGACAATTAATAAGTATAAGTTGCTATATAAGCTCGGCATAAGACGGATATTGAGAGAATTCTATCACAGTAGTAACTGAATTCTACTTCCACACTTCATAATCCCTTCCTTCAAATATATTACTTACTTTTATCCTCTTCACCACTAATCGGCTCGTTAGCCGTTTGGGCAATCGGTCACGTTTCTGTTACTTTTCCTTTTCTTTTATCCTCTTCACCAAATGATCGGCTCGTCAGCCGCTTGGGCGATCGGTCACGTCTCTGTTACGCACTGTTGGCAAGTAATGGGCATGCACAGGCTCCTGAATGTACCTGAACCTGCTCCAGTGTTGGTCAAGTCTTGTCTTGAAAGAGCTCATACTCGATGCCGTCACAACATTTCTGGTAGATTGTACCAAGAGTTTACTACTCTCACTCTGAAAAAGTTTGACCTCAAAGTTTTCTGGACTTGCGGCTTCTTCAATCGTGAGTTGTGGGGAGAGCGTCCGCCAGCTCCAAGTAAGGACACTCGACTGAGTACTGCCCCTTGAGATGCTTATACACCTCAATCAGGCGCTCCAATCTCTCAGGGTAGCTGAGGTACCGAAGTGCAGGCGCCAGTCTGGTGGCCCTCCTTTGAACATCGTCAAGATATCTGAACGACCTTCTTATAAGACCCAATAATTAATCTGTCTGATTTACCTTCATCTCGCAATGGCCCGAGAACTTCAGCTCATTGTCAACATACACACCTACGTCCTTCTCACACTCAATCTCAAATAGTGCAGTTTCTTCATCCTGTTGGGACATATGATACACCTCCTTACCGTTGGTACGCCCCAGGTGTCACTTCGTAACATTGAATTTCAGCAGCCATTTCTTCGACCATTCTTGGGGCCCACAGAGGTCCTTCCGCAGCTCTTCACAGGCCGCTTGGTTATTGATTTTCCGAAATAACTTAGCGTCATCGGTAAACATTTGTATGGAGGAGTGTATAACGTCAGGCATGTCATTTACGAAACAAACAAACAACAGCGGGCCCAATACATTGCCCTGTGGTACCCCGCTTGTGACAGACACTGATGATGATTTCGTGCCATTAATCACCACACACTGCTTGCTGTCATGGAGAAAGTCTTCTATCCACTTTAGGACATTTCTCCGAATTCCGTACCCTTCCAGTTTGATTTTCAGCCTTTCCTGGGGTACACTGTCGAAAGCCTTGGCAAAATCTAGGTAAATATTGTCGATATTACTACCCCGTTCTAGAATATGGGTCCAAATATCAAATACCTTGAGCAATTGTGTTAAGCAGGAGCGCCCCGGCATAAAACCGTGTTGGCAATCCTTTGCAAGGTTATTTCGTAGTAGATGTTCCATCGCAGCATCTATGATAATACTCTCAAGTACTTTACATATTATGCTGGTCAGGTTCACCGGTCTATAGTTGTTCGTGGAGTGACGATCGCCCTTCTTGAAGATAGGACTCACATAAGCCACTTTTCATTCACTGGGGACCTTTTGTTCATCCAGGCATTTAAAGAACAGGATTTTCAGGTGCTCAGCAAGCTCGTTGCACAACTCTCTTTGCACTCTAGGATGCACCTTGTCAGGGCCGGGACTCTTATGGACCTTTAGCTTTGACCGTATATTTCAAATACCATCTTCTGTGAACACAATGTGGGTCAGTGCTCTGTCGAACGGTCTGTCCTCAAACGAAGGAAGGTTAATCGCATCCTCTCTTGTGAACACCGAGGAAAAGAAGCTGTTCAATGCCTCAGCTTTATCCTGGTCAGAATCTGCATAATTACCATCTTCAAGCCTCAGGTCTGATACTCCTACACGCATTTTTAATTTCGACTTTGGATAGCGGTAAAAGGCCTTTGGGTTTGACTTGAGCTCGCTTGCAACCAGCCTCTGGAACTCCTTTTCAGTCCTTCTATATCAGTGGTTCTCAACCTTGTTTGCCCCATGCACCCCTTTCACCATATGTCAGAATGTCATTCCCCCCTCCTTTCCAAGATTGTCTGCCTCAAAAAGTGCATTCCAAATAATATGCATATAATACTGAAAATCCTTTATTTTTTCCATATTAGTACATTATACATTTACAATTTTACCTGGATTATTTTTATAGTGGAGTTTTACAAATTAAATGCCACTTGAAAATGTTGATGGATTTATAAAACTTGAATAAAAGAAAATATTTTTTTTTTATTTATAATGAATTACTTAACAGACCAAACTGAAGCATAATGCAATAAACAAAAAGTTCAATAGAATACCAGGATATTGTAAATTTGTAATTAATTTTATTCAGATGAAGATTACAGTCAATGAGAAACCTGTGATTGTTTTTTCTTCGCCAATTCTGGGATACGCGGAGGAGTGCTTGAAAGGGCACAACGCAGGTCATTTTCTACCTCTAATCTACTACGTTGCTTCGTTTTAATTTGCAACTGAGTTGAAAAGCCTGACTCACAAAGATTTGTCGACACAAACGGAAGCAATGCACGGATAGCTCTTTCTGCCACTTTTGGGTAGGAATCGCACATCAAGGGCCAAAATTCTGTGATTGATTTCTCATCGACCATATCTCTTGCTCCTGAATCAGTTTTCCCCCCTCTGAAAACCTGAATTCCACCCCTGGGGGGAATTCCCCCCTGGTTGAGAACCCCTGTTCTATATTCTATCTTTGTTTGGCTTCTGGGTCTTGCATACATCCTCCTGTCCTGCTCATCATTTGACCACGTCTTGAATTTCTGGGTTTTCTTATAGTTCTTACAAGTGATCGTAGGCCCTTCATGCCCGGTGGCAAGTCCGGAGACACAGTTTACCGAGGCGTGAAAGTTCGAACGCTCGCGCTTGGCTCGCGCGCAACCACGGTCCGGCTGACAGCGCACAGCGACATCGTTTTCCAGATGGTCGTGGTTGTTATAATCAAGGTCGTGGTTGTTATAATCATGATCGTGGTTGTTGTAATCATGGTCGTGGTTGTTATAATCATAGTCGTGGTTATGATCATAGTCGTGATTGTTATATTCATTGTCGTGGTTGTTATAATCATGGTCGTGAGTGTTATAATCATGGTCGTGGTTGTTATAATAATATTCGTGGTTGTTATAATCATAGTCGTGGTTATGATCATAGTCGTGGTTGTTATAATCATAGTCGTGGTTGTTATAATCATGGTCGTGGTTGTTATAATCATGATCGTGCTTGTTATAATCATAGTCGTGGTTGTCATAATCATGGTCGTGGTTGTTATAATCATAGTCGCGGTTGTTATAATCATGGTCATGGTTGTTATAATCATAGTCGCGGTTGTTATAATCATGGTCGTGGTTGTTATATTCATGGTCGTGCTTGTTATAATCATAGTCGTGGTTGTCATAATCATGGTCGTGGTTGTTATATTCAAGATCGTGAGTGTTATAATCATGGTCATGGCAGTTATAATCTGTTATAATCATATTCGTTATTGTTATAATAATGGTCGTGAGTGCTATAATCATGGGTGTGGTTATTATAATCATGGTCGTAGTTGTTATAATCATATTCGTGGTTGTTATAATCATGGTCGTGGTTGTTATAATCATGGTCGTTGTTGTAATAATGATGGTCGTGGTTGCTATAATGATGGGTGTGGTTATTATAATCATGGTCGTCGTTGTTATAATCATATGCATGGTTGTTATAATCATGATCGTGGTTGTTATAATCATAGTCGTGGTTGTTATGATCATGGTCGTGGTTGTTATAATCATGGTCCTGGTTGTTATAATCATGGTCCTGGTTGTTATAATCATGGTCCTGGTTGTTATAATCATGGTGGTGGTCGTGATACCTACAGTATCTAATATACTATAAGAAGGAATAGAATAAAGGTTACAATATTTAGTTAAAGAAATATTCGCCATAAGGAGAGGTTAAAATCATAGAAAAATTATTATGAATCACCGATGATCATTCCCAGATAAATTATATTATGAAGAGAAGTGACCTTGATTCTGGTTAGATTAGTCACCATCTGCTTAAGTCATCACCTGTGTTAAATCATCATAGTCATCATCTACGTTAGTCAGTCTTAGGCCCATCTCACATGACTGACCGACCATCGATGTTCTTTCCGCGCGAGGGTGTCGAGTCTTATTATTTGCGCTGGTGGATGTAAGACCTCCTACCCTCACTGACGCAGTTATGGTCAATTTGGTGTTTTTCTTGTTTATAAATGCCTTCTAATCTGTTTCAAGTCTATCCGTCCTGTCTATTGCCATCCCAACTGTCTGTTCGTCTGCGTGGTGTTTGAATGTAAGCCCGTCTGTACTTGTTGTGTCATCTGTCTGTCATGTTAGTTGCCATATTGTCTATTTGTGCATGTATGAATCTGTCTAGTTTTGTCAACCTCCTGTCTGTTTTACTGTCTATAATCACCCTGTGTCTATTGTAGTCATCTTCTCCATGCATTCCTGTTATTATATTTTTATCTCTTCTCTCTTGTCCACCCACAGGAATAAATATACACTGTAGCTGGAAGGTCGTCTGGTAACGTTGAAACTGCGCATCAAAATGCATAATGAAACTCAGCTCGCCCCATCTGTTATCTCCAGCTATTTTCTGTTTCCTTTCTTTATTCTTCTATTTAATCATCTTCCTTCCTTTACTAATCCAAACAACATTAAAAAAGAGTAGGCTAAGAAAAAATGTGGGGGGAGGAGGAGGGAGCCATACGATAACTGCAATCGTGGGTTGACAGCGCCCAGCGAATGAGGGTGCGCCAAGTCTGTAGACTTGCATCGCCTTCCAGCGTAAATAAAATGGTTATGTAATGGCTTCCTAAAGAAACCATCGATATGGGACCAGATTTGTTCCACTGTACGAATTTTTTGCTATTTTTGCACCAAGTTTGATGAAAAACGATTGTGCCGTTTTGGCTGACCAGAGCAGACATACATACACACACAAACACACACGCCTAGTCCTATAGTACATTAGATAGTTCTAACTGGAGCATACTTGTATGTGGTTGGTTGCTTGGCCTAAGTGAATACAATACTGCTGGGCCAAATACTCAAAAGTATTTACAGGTCTGTATCTCTTTGTTTACCCCGTAATTCGAGTTACAGTCTCCGATCAGTATATTAAAAACAAATATTTGGCAGCGGACTCAGTAAGTGAGTCAGTATTCGAGGTCGTAACTTACAGGACCTCCTTAGGTGCTGTAACACGTTCAACCAGGATATAATAGTCACTATTTCCCGATTGCATAACAAAAATTAATAATATATGTTGTAATAAGGCTTGTTAGACTTTACCATAGAATAATGAAGAAAATGCTTTGTACATCAACATACTAAAATACAATAATACAGTTTGTCTTTTTATTTCATTTCTTTCTTTTTTTACGATAAGAAGAGGCTTGGGTGTTTCTATTTGTCGCGGATTGGAAGAGACGAAGCTTTTGTCTTCTTACAACTTTTCAATTAATTTGTACCAAAATGGAAGCTTTTTATTGTCCACATTTATGGTAAAAATATCTTTTATGACTGATTAAATTTGCAGATAGACCATATCTACCCATGACTCACAGTTCAATAATACCTAACCCAATCTAAGTCCATTATACCAAATAAAAGGGGGGGAGGGGGGTAAAAATTTACATTGGTATAGCATTTTTTTCCTTAGAAAAAGAATTATGTTCATAGATTTTTTATCCAATACATTCAGTTTTGAATTTTTTTTGCTACAAAATTAGTGAAATGTATTTTACCCTAACAAAACCTAACCTTACCTAATCTTACCTTTCCTTATCTAACCTAACCTAACGTTACCCTACCTAACCTAAGAAAGCAGTAATGCACATGACAAACAAATAAGTTTTCTCGAAAAATTTTAGTATCTTTTTTTTTAAATGCATTTCAGAGACAACTTTTTATAATCATATCTCCAACATATAAAGGTTAGGTTAGCTGGTTAATATATACGGTGGGACTTACCTGCGAATGAGTTATTTGCATTTTTTTTATTTTCTTGCTTTATTTCCATCAGTGAGTTCTGATATGGTGATCATTTCTTGTACAAATGTCTCGCTTTGTTGATATTTAGGAGCCTAGGCGCACACTAATTTGTCTTACCAGCAGTAAAGAGCCCGCGCTCTGCTGCCGCGCTTTTCCCTGGGCTCGGCAGTTACAGTTTCAGCATGACGCGTGGATGTTGTCGCCGGTCATATATCAAGTTATATCGATGTATTTTGTGAATTTAGGGATAAAGACAACGAGACCCTCCGATTGTTCAAAGACCACGGCATTGTTCCTCTAAATAGGGACTGTCCACACTGCGGGAATCCCTGTTCTTTCAGACCGGAAAGAAATTTGTTCATCACTTCCTCAGCGCTCGACGTTTCCCGCCATCACAATATCACTCTGCTGCCCGGGCTGCATAAACGCCAATGCAGCCGCATCAATTAACGTTCAGAAAATACCTCAAACTTCACTATATCATAGTAAGTTCTTTCTGTTTAATTTACCGGAAGGAGGCAGATCCCTCCCGGTAAGAAAGTTAGGTAAGGTTAGGTAGGTTTGTTTGAATATGTTGGTTGGTCTGTTTTTCATACCAATACATGTTAAGTTTATTTTAGAAATATCCATTTTCTAACACATTTGTACAAACTACAACAGTGTCCACTATAAAAGCAGAGAAAATCCGACATTTTTATATTCGTTTTCGACCAATTTCGGCTGCGAGTTTGGCCTGAATAATTACCGGTCAGGTAAAGGTTGGGTTAGGTTAGGTAAAGATTAGGTTAAGGTTAGGTAAGGTAAGGTTATGTTAGGGTAAGGGACATTTCACTAATATTTTTGTAAGAAGATCAGTGATGCAAATGTTATGAAATTTTACTCTCTCTCTCTCTCTCTCTCTCTCTCTCTCTCTCTCTCTCTCTCTCTCTCTCTCTCTCTCTCTCTCTCTCTCTCTATATATATATATATATATATATATATATATATATATATATATATATATATATATATATATATATATATATATATATATATATATATATATATATATATATATATATATATATATATATATATATATATATATATATATATATATATATATATATATATATATATATATGTATGTGTGTGTGTGTGTGTGTGTGTGTGTACTGAGTCTTGGCCAGTGATCGACTAACTCTATTCTTAAGGCCAGTCCACACGATCGAGCAGTGCCCGGCGGGCACGCGCTAAATGCTCGTTATCTGGCAAAATTGGCGGGCAAACCAGCGGAGTGCCCGTGCCCGGCGTCGAGAGAAATCATGGTCAGCCTGCCTGATGGACAGATAACCGGTGAAAATAGAATCCATGCTGAGAAACTTATTTTTGAGGTTCTTTATCTGGGGAAACTAGGCAGGCTTTCCTCATCAACGATGATTATAAGAGTAATCTATTGATTAAGGGTGTTGGATAATTTCAACTATCGTTATGTCCTTAGTGGCAAACACACAATGATAATTGTGTGCTGTTAAACCTGGTACTGTGGTCACTTTTTTTTTATTTACGTATATGCATGTAGGTATATAATTTTTGATTGACATGTCTTATTTTGTGGAGAGGGTCTTAAAATCTTTAATTGCATACTACATACGTTGGGGTGTATGGAATTATTATGTGAAATAAAGTTTGTCTTTATACAAGTTGTGTCAATCATCAATATCTTATTTGCAAACAACCTAGTGTCCCAAACAGGTCCATCATGTATCACATGTGTATGGGAGGGTTATCCCCTTCACAAATACTAATATGTTTTAATATCAATTTTCATTATTAATTTTCGATAAAACAGGAAAACCGACATTCCTATAATATTGTCATTAATATTCAACATTACACAAGCCTGCAATACAAGACACGAGTTATTATTGGAACCTCACGTGACTGTCAAAAACAGCTGATCACTACGCCACCGCTGACCTCGGGGGTCGGGTCCTCAAGTCGGTGAGGTATGAACGGAGATACTGACAGAACATATGCTAGCACTTTGTAAAACCTGAGTTAAGTACTGCAAATGTGATACGTACAGTATATGTTTCCCGGTCGGTCCAGATGTCCAGTGTATAACCAAATAAGCTTATGCAATGTACATTATTGGCCTGACAATAAACGGGAGATTGTTTATGTATTATGTAATGAGGACATTCGTGTGTGTTCTTCGTTCCTGCCGCTCTCCTCACTCTAGTCCCATAGCTTCCTGTCTATGCATATCATAATTCTAACATTATTCAATGAATTTTTATGTACTACAAATCTTACCTGCAAGTAATCTTCCTTGAGTACTTCAGACATGGCTTGACAAGTTGCAGGTATTATGCCAGACAAACTTTGTTTTGATATCCTCGTTCTATACTGAAGTGACGTGTAGCTGCACCCAGTTGAAAGATATATGAGCGTTGCCTCTAGACGAGCCTCTGCAGATTTACTCTCCCTCATATTGGTATCCTGTTTTTTTATATATGGTTCCACTTTCGCTAGAAGTTTGCAATAGCTGTTGGGGTCCATTCTCATGTAATTGGTGAAATCTTGCTCATGTCCATCTTGCAGTTCACGTAAAATCGTGGCATGACTTCCCAATACTTTTCTTCGACCTAACCACTCTTGGCACCATTCCCTTTTCTGCATTTGGTTCTTTTTGCATGTAGCAGCAATTATTATAGTACACAATGCTATGCTCTTCGGCGACCACCTACTAGCACCCGCCACTGCCGACCACCTACCGGCGCCCGACTATGACTGCCGCCAAACACCCCAGTGTGTACAACAACACACAGGCTTTGCCCGGTAAACGGGCAAAGCCCGCCGGGCACTGTTCGATCGTTCGGACGGGGCTTTACAGATCCCGACTAGGGTAAGCATCACCTTGAGGTGCCCCATAGTCATGTGATGCCTTGGGCCATGTGATGCCTTGGTCATTGAAGGTTCCAAGTGTTCCCTGAAGAATGCAGTGATGGGTAGGGAAACACCGGGTAACGCTGAAGTCCGTTTATTAAGCGATAGGAGAAATACAAGTGGTGACTAGAGTGTGCCATGCACGGCTCACACAGTCAGACTGAGACTGCCTTGCCATATGGCAGCCTCGGTGCAATGTTGCCACATAACACGTGCAGTGTTGCCACGTAATTATATACATAGATGCTACTCGGCACAGTAGCTT
Source organism: Homarus americanus (assembly GCF_018991925.1). Taxonomy (NCBI): domain Eukaryota; kingdom Metazoa; phylum Arthropoda; class Malacostraca; order Decapoda; family Nephropidae; genus Homarus; species Homarus americanus. The sequence goes on along the minus strand of NW_024725489.1, from coordinate 9,804,392 downwards.
ATATACAGGGTTGCTACTCGGCACAGTAGCTTAGATACATAACCTACATCTCCCTCCCCCCTCACGCTCATAGTCTTTGTCTTGAGCGGACTTCTTAGTCCTAAGTCGCTCCGAGCGTCGAGGTGCACTGTGGGGCGGATCCTCGTGAGGTGTAGGGGACTCGTCCTCGGTCAGGGGGCCAGCAGCAGGGGGTGGGACTGGCCGGAGGAAGCGGCGGTTCCTCCACCAGACACGGCCGCTCGGCATCCTGACATTGTAGTCCCGCGACCGGCCGACGCCCATCACTATGCCCACCTTGTCCCAACGTGTCGTCGTCGGGTCCTGGACGCGAACAAGAGCACCAATCTCCAGTGGCTGAAGAGGGCGGGCACGGTCGTCATACCGAGCCTTGGCGTCCTGGGCACGTGAAGCGGCGCGGCGGTCGCAGCTCTCGGCTCTGGTCTGCCACTCCTTCGCAAAGGCCTTGGCATGTGCAGGAACACAAGAGCGGAGAGGGTGACCATACAGGATCTGGGCAGAGGAGCGCCCTGTGTGGGTGGGAGTGGACGCGGGTTCTGGGCAGCTCTGTGCGGCAGTACCAGGCGCGTCGCTCGTTGATTCACGCACCCTGCTGGCGGTGTACCGAGCAGCTGGAATCTGCTCAGGAAAGTCTCTGGGCACCACGCCTAACTCCTTGCAGTGCTCCCACGACAACAAGGGTGTAGCGAGAGTAGGCTGCACGTCGATCCATCCGTGACACGACCTGTCGCCGTAAGTGATCTCTGCTTGAAAGGAGCCCACAGCGTCTGGCATCTGGGAACCGTCCGCATTGTAGTACTGCAGCTGCGGCGGTGGTCCCAGGTCGCGTTTGGTGAGGCCCAGTTTCTGGAGGTGCTTCAACCCAATCACCGTAGTATCAGCGCCGGTGTCCGGTATCACATCGATGTGACCCGACACACCACCGTGTGTGATGGCGACGCGGATGGTAGGGGAAGGGGTAGCCCTGGGGCGTGTGGTCGATTCCACCCTCCTGATGTGACTCAGCTGCTGCTTGGGGCTGTGTAGGCCATCTGAAGGGGGATGCGTGCAAACCACCCCGATGGAAGTGCGCTGCTTTCCTCCTCGTCTCGGGCTTTTGGGCTTGGGTTGGCGGCAGCACTTGTCATAGTGTCCATAACGACTGCAGGCCTGACACTTGCGGCCTCGTGCAGGGCACCTGTCTGTGTTAGACCAGTGGCCCTTACGTTCACATCCACGACACAGTGCGTCGGCGGCCGGGCATGTCTTGGGGCCATGCTGCTTTCCACAGTTGCCACAGGAAGCACTAGGCGGAGGCGTGGAAGAACGTGCGGCAGCCTTCACGTTGTTGCCCGCCCTCTTATCCTTCTTGTATTGTGAGATAGCTCTCACAGCAGGTGGGGCCCGTAAGGCAGAGGTGGCGGGCTTGGTGGCCTCGTACGACTGGCATTCAGTCACTACCACCTGGAGTGTGGAGGAAGCGTCCAGGGGGATGAGTCGCTGCACCAACTCTTCGTGCCTGACACCTGTCAAGATACCGTGCTTGATCCAGGCTTCCTCACATTCCCGGCTGTGCGCTTTGCAGACGTCGATCTCCTCTGACAAACTCTTCAAGCATACAAAAAAGTCGTCAAAGGATTCGTTCTCCGCCTGCTTGCAGCTGGTGAAGGCGCGGCGACGCAAAGCCTCGTTATTCCGACCTTTAATGTGCTCCTGTAAAAGGTCGAGCACATCCGTCACTGAAGATGTCGAATCGGGAAGCACTTGCAACGTGTGCTCCAAAACTCTCTGGGTCTCCAGCGACAAACACATCCGCAGTTGAATGAGCTGTTTGTTTGGAGGCATGCTGTCAAGGTCCACCATCGTGGAGTAATCTGTCCAATGCCACCTCCACTCACGAAAAAGCTGAAACGTGACGTCTGGTGAGAGGGCGGGTGGGGGTTGAACAGATGCCTTGGGAGCTGTTGGAGTAGCAAGAGTGCCTGGAGGACGCTTGTGTGGTGGAGGAGGGAGGGTACTGGCGCCTTGGTGCGCGAAACCTGCAAGTGAGGGAGGGTGGGTTAGCGCCAGGGTCGCCAATAGTGCATCAAAACGCGACTTTTCCTCCTCTCTTCGTGTCTCCTCCCTCTGAAGTTCCATCTCTCGGCATCGCTCGTCCCTATCGTCCATCCACCTCAGAATTGTGGCAATGTCCGTCGCTGGAGGTGGAGGATGAGAGTCTGCGCCCGGTGGAGGGGATGGTGGTGGGGAGTCGTGTCTCCCATCTTGACGTTGTCCCTTCTTACCGCCCATCTTGAACTGCGCTGTTTAGTATATATAGTGGCGCCTCATCAGCTCGAACCACATATATATGACATAAACAGCGCAGAAATAACGCATAGAGTCCACCGTTCTGTCCGTGAGTGAGTGCGTGCGTGCGTGTGTGTGTGTGTGTGTCTGAGAGAGCATTTCGTGGTGGCCTTAATGCCGGTGGCTAGAGCGGCCGCGGGGGTGAGACCGTCAGTGTCTCCCCGGATGTCACACGAGAAGGGTGTACGCCTGCTTGCTCTGTGGGTACCACAAAAAACAGGCCAATGTTCAACTCTCAGCTCTAGACACACTAATACACTGACACTAACACTGCCACCATCACTAAAAAGCACTGTGACGGCCCAACACTGCACATTGCGGTGAAACACAACACAACTCACTAAGAGTCGACGTGCACATCGCCGGCAGATGTAACCGTCGGCATTGTTCACACACTTGTAAGTCCACAGATCGTAGTCAAAGTGCCATGAAGGTTCCAAGTGTTCCCTGAAGAATGCAGTGATGGGTAGGGAAACACCGGGTAACACTGAAGTCCGTTTATTAAGGGATAGGAGAAATACAAGTGGTGACTAGAGTGTGCCATGCACGGCTCACACAGTCAGACTGAGACTGCCTTGCCATATGGCAGCCTCGGGGCCATGTTGCCACATAACACGTGCAGTGTTGCCACGTAATTATATACATAGATGCTACTCGGCACAGTAGCTTATATACAGGGTTGCTACTCGGCACAGTAGCTTAGATACATAACCTACAGTCATAGCCTTATGATCCATATGTGGAATCTATTATAGCAGGACTGAGAAACTGAGTCGTACAGGACCTGAGAAAATACTTCGTACTCGCAGCGCGTTTCACAGTTCATAGTCACGTGATCAAGAGTGAGGAGGGGTTAAACGTCACATGGCCCCATGTCTCATGATCTATCCATATGAAATCAATTTCTAGCTGGCCTGGGATACTGATGGTGTAATCCGTGACGTCAGGTCAGCCGATCTCCTATGCAGTATCGAACATGCTATTAGTTATGCTAATGTTCTAAATAACACTAATAGTTTAATTAAATACAATGTTGCTATGGCATCTTACAGAGTTGACAAAGTTGACCCGCCCCTCCACTATCTGCCAGAAATATTTTTATCTCATTCTTAGTCTCATTATAACAGTATCAACAGCTGGTAAGTTAGTCCCGTAAATTACATTGGTGTTTTGTAAAACATACAAATAATGCTGAAAACTCTCGCTACATATGGCAATCACTTCAATTCTTGCTTTTTCCCATTCCTCTCTTTTTTTTTCCTTTCCCTCTTTATCGTTCTAATACTTATATTGCTAACAATATCTATATACATCTTTTCTGCAGCTTTTTTGGCCATGTTGTTAGCCATTTCATTTAAATGAATCTCCACATGTGATGTAATCCGTACAAACTGCACAGTGCATTCCATTTCTTGCATTACGATTACCAGTCGTTCATTCGACTGCCGGACCCGGAGTTGTGAAGACCTGCCCACTCTCTGCTGCTATTGTTGGCCAACTTTGCTGACCGAAGCTTCCACTACTGACATCATCGACAACATCTCACGAGCGTTTTCGGTTTATCGAGCATTAGTTTGCACCTCCCCACTGGTGGTGTGAGTGACCCACACTCCTGCTGGAGAACACCTATGGCGTGATATTCCCGACGTGGTTTGAGCTCTTTTCCTTCTACTACTACTTTTCCTTGTTTCGCTCTGGCATAGGGACCTGCACCCTCAAAGGTGTATTCGTCTTGCGGTCGCCCCCTGTAACTGTTCATCTCCCCCTCCCCCCAGTAGATTGTGAACACGAAAGGGGGTTGGAGAGAGAACCCATCTCTCTGCCGAGTCTTTCCAGTAAAACCGTGATCGTGCGGATCCACCTGGAAAGAAGGTAGCAACCTCATCCATACCCAATAGGCACACTTAGCTCACATCTATAAGTGAGCAGTCACATACACTATGAAGTAGGTTTCCAAACGGGGCTCCGGGAGAGATGCTCAGGAACCACTCTACTACCACCCGGCCATCAAGTGGCTGTAGGGAGTGTTGAAATTCCTCTGCTACTTACTCAACCGGAATAGGTAGGCTCTGAACAACGGAAAACCTCTAAAGAAGAAGAAAACACTACTTAACCACCGGTTATGGAGTGCGTACGCCTTACTAACCCCCTCAACCGGTCAACACCCAAAATGCGGCCCAGTTTCCTGGCCTCCCTACGGCTGCACCACAGACCCCCGAGCAGCAGACAACGACAACAATTACGAAAAAGACAAAACAAGCACACACCAAGGCACCAGAAGGAATGATACAAGTATCAGACCTAGCCAAGGTACTGACAACCTTCGCGGAGGGCCTAGCCGGACTACTGGGCCACAAGATCCAGCCCACACAGCTCCAAATAATCATGGGGAGCGTCCTCAGCCACCTCAGTGGAGGACACCAAACTGGACGTTTCAGCTCCCCTGAACTGAACCACGACCCAGAAGGCAAAAATCACCACATAACAAGAGGATATGAACCTGATCCAGTCGGAATCAGACCTGAACATATCCATCGAGGATCACCAGAAGTCCCCGATGAAACAGTGGTGGAAAACACCAGCACCCTGAACATCAAAAACAGGAAACACCTCCTGCAAGAAGCAGCGCCAAGAACAATCATGCCATTATACTGCTACAAGAAACACTCCTACAAGAACACCACTGTATAAAATTTAGTGGCTACAAGACATACAGGAGGCATTTCAAGCAGGTGTCGACAAGAGGATGTATGAACTTGGTCAAGTCGAGCATACCCTCCTCCGAGGTCATATAGCAATTGCCATGTGGGGAAAACATTGAGACACAGGCCGTCAAAGTAACCCTCTAAGAATGGGAAATAACTGTCCACAACATCTACAAGAACCCAAAGGGCTCACTGGAGGTGACTCAATTATTTGCTTCGGCCGCTGACCTCGCCACACTCATAGGAGGGGATTTCAATGCACACCATTCTTTCCTAAGCTCGGTAAGCCCCACAAATGAAGATGGCCTACACCTATACACCACCTTTAAAGACACACCCGAGATCGCCCTCCTAAACACCGGAGAGCCCACCCACATTAGGGGAGGAAGGCTAGATCTAACCTTCGTCTCCAGTGCACTAAAGCCTTCGGCCTCCTGGCAGCTATACCCCACGCTGACCAGCGACCACTTTGCCACCCTAACAACACTGAAGGTAAACAAACTCGCCACGCCACCCCCGCCGAGATGGAGATACAATACCCAAAAGGCGGATTCGGAACTCTATAGGAAACACCTGGCTAAGAGGCGCGCCAAATCACAGCCGGCTGGTGCAGCACCCGTGGACGAGACAACCCTCCACCAATAGTTGGTCGAGGCGTTTCACCAAGCGGTAGAAGAGGCTATTCCAAAAACAAAACCCACATCAAGACAGTACAAGGATTACTGGTACTTCTGCCTCAGGGTGAAAGAACTCAACCACAGAGTGAACATGGCCAGAAGAAACTACAGAAGACATCCCACGGACACAAACAGACATCTCCTGCAAAACATAGTCAAGGATACCAGGGAAGAGAAGTATGAAATCAAAAGCGCAAGCTGGCTCAAGTGGTGCTCCGAACTGAACGAGCACACCTCCCTCGGCAAAATGTGGGCCCACATCCGACCGAGCAGCAACGAAAAACCTCCCGAGACATGCGGAGGAGATACAACGGCGTCTGCGACAGACCAGACTCCAGATGATCGAAGAGGTCCTGCAATGTTTAAGATGACACCGACAGACCCTTCAACCAGCAAGAACTCCAGAAGTCGATAAAACGAGGCAAGGACACAGCACCAGGGGGCGACAGTATAACCTACTCTATGCTTTTCCATGCCGGAGAAGCCGGGCATGAGGCGTTGCTACAAGTCATCAACGCCTCGTGGATAGCACAGAGACTTCCACTGGAATGGAAGAAGGCAGATATGCAGCCCATTCCGAAGCCCAGAGAACCAGACAAACCAAGACCCATCTCTCTCCTTAGCTGCATAGCGAAGACGGGAGAAAGAATGGCTCTCAACAGGCTCAAGTGGAAAGTCGGCAGCCCACACCCTCACATTTTAGCTTACACCGAGAACACTGGCACAAGCAACAACATTGCCGAGATACTCAGCATAGTGGACAACAAACCAGCTTTGGTGGTCTTCCTCGATATGGAGAAGGCCTTCGAACTAGCAAATCCACTGGCCATTATAACGACGCTCGCCGAAAAAGGCGTCAAAGGAAGGTTGCTGGGGTGGATGCAGAATTACCTTACACAGAGAGAAGCAAGAGTACGCTTTTAGGGGGCAAGTTCAAGCTACAGGGTCCACGAAAACGAAACTCCACAAGGAGGCATCCTCAGTCTAACGCTATTCAATTTCCTGATGGAAAATCTAATCAGACTACCTTTAGACAAACAGCCAAGCTCCTTTGCTATGCAGATAACTCACAGCTCATAGTAAGAGGAGCAAACAGACTAGCCAACACGCAACACGCACTCCAACTTATAGAAGAGGAGTGCAACAGACTTGGACTCAAGATAAATCCAGCCAAGTCGAGAGCGATGGTTATCTGCACAGAAACACCAGACATGATGCTCTCCATACAAAACACTCCGGTAGTCTGGACCAACACCCACCAGTGTTTTGGAATCTGGTTCGACCAGAAACCCACTTTCAAGCCACAACTCGAGTATCTCAGGCACAGGACGAAGAGCAGACACAACATAATGAGGTCGCTCACCAGCACAACCGCAGGAGCGAACATACACGTGCTCAAAACCTACTACACGGCCGCCATCAGATCGCTGGTAGATTACAGTACTCCAGCACTCATTGGACTAAGAGAAGACCAGATAGCTAAGCTAGAAGTTATCCAAAATAATGCTCTCAGGACCATGCTCGGAGCACCCATGTGGACCAGAATTTGCAATTTGCAAATGGAAACTGAACTACCAGCCCTGGCAGTACGAGTCAAGCAGGTGACAGCCGGACTCCTCGCAAATATATGTAGTTTAGATAAGCCCACAGCTGCCAAAACTCGAATCAGTGCCTCCCTCCACCTCGACCACAGAGCGCGAGAGGCCACCTGGTCGCAAAAGGCAAGCGAGGTCATCAGTCACCTGCAAGCAGAAACACTCGTCAAGATCAACCAAGACATACGAGACAAGGACTATGTAGTTCCACCACCATGGAGCCCTCCACTAGCCACATTAAAAATCACCGAACTAGGTGATAGCAAAGCCAGCCTCCAGAAGGAGGACCTCAAAAGAATAACTCAGGAAGCCGTAGCCACCGAGACACTCGCTGATGCAGCATCATACTTCACAGACGTCTCGGTGGACCCAAAACATCAAAGATCCGGATCGGTCTTCTACACCCAAGGTCAGACCCTCCTATGGAGACTTTCCAAAGACTGCTCCACCCTACAAACAGAGTTGGTAGCAATCTCAAAGGCCCTACAACACGCTGCAACAGAACAAACAAGTCCATCATAATTCACACGTACTCGAAAACGGCCAAGAGACAACGTCCACATCATAACCTCGATCTTCGCAGAGCGACAGGACTTCCAAAGAAAAAATCGCCTAGTCGTCTTACACTGGATTCCCAGTCATGTAGGGATCGGGGGAAATGACATGGCAGACGAAGCAGCCAAGGCAGCTGCACGATTAAGAAGCGTACACGTTCAGGTTCCAGCAAGCATGCAACCGATTAAGAACCACTACCAAGCTCCACATCTAAAAGAGCTTCCTTAACGCATTCAACGATGATTCCCAATCAGCCAAATGGTACCTGGTGGCTACAAAAGGGGAACCACCATTCGCGGACACGAAAAAAAAAAAAAAAACCCAAGTTAGCCTTCATCGACTACGACGAGGGTAGAAGTGCACCTGGCAGGCAATCGGAAATGTCGTCAGGGAATGCACCTACTGTCAGGAGCCAGCGGTCAACCTACTGGAACACTAACTCCTCGACTGCGAAGTCACTCAGTCTCCGAAACAGAATTCGAAACTTCCAAGAAGAACACACAACACAAGCGTCCACTCTAACCCGAAAGGACCAAACAAACCACATTCACCACCTTCTCCGGGTCATCACAAGATACCCACCACCCAGATAGGTTAGGAAATATCCTCCCTCACAAGTGTGGACCCCAGTTTGGGGGGCGCGCCACTCCAAAACTGACCACGTCCAAGAGTGGGGGTTGGTGGTAAGCGCTCACTGACCGATTGTCCGCTCAAACTTGCAAACCTGCAGTATCCTTTCCTATCTGTAGGGAGGACAACCTCCATCCCCAATTCCCAATTCTGGTCTGGCTGCTCCAAGGGCTCGAGCCAGAACCACCAAATGGGCAGCCTACAGGCAAAGGCCCGTGTCGGACTACGGTCCGACAATATCAACAACAATAACACACCAGTCATTTGCAGATATTAACAATATACAAGTTACATGGATTTTTTCTCTGCAAGGTTTCCAATGCACTTTTTACGAACAACAAAAATACGTTTCCTTACATTTCTCTATATCAACCTGCACTCCTTCACAAATTGCGTGTAGTCAGCCAGCGTGGATTAGATGTTGTCACTAATTTTTTTACAAATATTTTCATCTGCATAACACTCATTAATTAAATATTCCCTTATTAAAACACCACATTCCGCTTGACCGTTATTTAATACTCACCCATCACAATATACATGTACAGTGTTTCGCCTGGGAAAACTATTTATTTTCTCTAAAAAGACCTTTCGTAAATAACTGGGATGCCAATCTTCTTCTTTTTTTTCCAAGCTGTAAAATTTCTACTTTAATGAATCCTTCCTGCCATGGTCCAAACCTTAGATAAGTTTGTAATGAAATGCAATATTTATCTACTCTATCTCCATCATAATATTATATAGCCTTGCATACTTGGACACATTGTCAAGATTTGTACTTTCATTTAAGCACATTATTGTACGGGACAAGCTAGTATCTCGTTCTCTCCTGATGGTCCTAAGAGTAGCGGCTTTACTCCATGTTCTATACTTGGTAGATCCAACTCCGTTCTCATTATTTCAATTCTAGTGTTACGTTGACAACCTAACACGATTCTCATGGCCTCGTTTGGTGTCACTTCAAAATTTTGAAGCTGCATAGTCAATAACAACGTATAGTACTGATATAAACCATCCTTAAAATAGGAATACCTGCGCTATTTCCCTTCCATGCCAAGTTCTTAAAGGCCTTAAATGTCCTTTACATGCATTCTCCAGGTATTGCATCGCACGTACTTTACTGTTGGACTTATACCCAATGTTCATCAACTTTTTCTAGCCTTAATCCATTCAAAAATTAATCCACTTGTTGATAATTTCTAACCAGATATTTAGTTTTTTCATTGTTAATTACAAGGCCTCTTGCATGTTTCTCATACCATTTCACTGTAAAAGTATATCATCAAAATATATTGCAACCTGAGTGTCTCCAGGAAATCCGTAGCGAGCCAATATGTTTGTAAACGCCTTAGTTAAGGACGTTCAGGTGACGGGCAAGTCGAAGGGAATGATTGAAACCCGTCTTTTGACGCATTCAATATTTATTGATGTGGTCAAAACCTGCAGAGAACAAGGCGTTCATTAGTATTACATGGTGATCTATTTGATACATAATTAGTTAGTCTCAGACGATTTCATCTTATTTATAATTGATTATTAAGCATAGTGACATGATACAAAGTTCATAACTCTATTATTCTTAGTTACGCTTCATTCCGCATTGTCTTATTTCTCCAGATAAGGCAGAAACGAGTAGGTATAATTAGTCCACAATATTTCAGTACTGAGGGGTATGTCATCACTTTGGCTGTACAGTACCTACAAGTGCAGGTCAATGCGAACCAGTATGGTGTTCCAAGGGACAATAGTACTGTGTAAATTGTTCCATCACAAAAACTCGGCCAGGATTGGGAGTCGGTGTTTACCTCAGAGGGCTGGTGCTGCATGGTCCTCACAGCATCACTTGAGAAGGGGACCTGGATCATGGAGGCCAGGCGGCCACGCCACCCTTTAAACCATACACTCAGCAGAATCAGGGCATCTTGTTTGTGCAGGTCGCGGGGATGCGGCGCCGTGGTCACGGGCTGGTAGATTGAATGTTTGCTCGGGTAAGGCAACGCCAGCACTGTAGTTGAAGACAGCGGCGATAACACTCCCGGCGTTGGGCAATCGCCCAAGATTTACGGTGTGGCGTGTTCAAGGAGGCATACACGGGTCACTGGCCTTGAGAACTCCCTAGATATGGTTTGCACAACCACCTGGGCACCAGATCGTCAGCTCTTGGAACCACTGACGTGACCATGCCCAATGGCCATGTGTTACGAGGAAGATTTTCTCAGTGACGAGGACAAGGTCGCCTTCCTGGAGATTCCGGGTTAGTTCTATGTACTTCTGTCTTTTGCGGAGTAGTGGAAGGTAATCCCTCACCCAGCGTTTCCGGAAGCGGTCTGCTAGAAACTGCACATACCGCGAGTGTCGTTGATATGAGTCCTTCAGAAGACATCCTCCCAGTTACAGGTCAGCGTGGGGGCCACCGTGAAGGACGTGGGCTGGTGTAAGAGCTTCCAGGTCTCTCACGTCGCTCGAGGCAGGTGTGATGGGTCGACTATTTATGATCGCTTCCACTTCACAAAATAGCATCTGCAGTCGATATTCATCCAGGACTTGGGTCCCCACAATTGCTCTGAGAACCTTTCTGACTTCAGATTTGCCATTCCCAGACTCCTCCCATGTGTGAAGCCGCTGGATGATTGAATATCCATTCTATACCTTTCTTCTGAAAGTGTCTTCCAGTTCTCTCATGTCGCTCGACGCAGGTGTGATGGTTAGACTATTTATTATTGTTTCCATTTCACACTGCAACCGATATTCATTCAGGAATTGTGTCCCCAGAACTGATCTGACAACCTTCTGACTGTTCAAATTTGCCATTCCCAACCTCCAAACGTCGTGCTGCTTCCCTTTCTTCCCCCTTTGTGAAATACGCCTCCAGCATTTCAGTCACAGTTCGTCTCACTTCTGCCATCATGTTGGACCCGGGATTTTGGTCAGGTGCTGAGCATTCAGGTTCAGGGAGAGGGTGACCCACCTTCAGCTTCTATTGCCGTAAAGTCGTCGTCGTTCAGGTCTGGAGGGACAACTTCTACCTCTAGGTCTCAGTCACGATCGCCCATGTTCACCCTTCCCTTTCGTTGCTCTGGATCCATTTCCACAACCTCTTGTCATTTTATTGATATTAATTTACAGCTCCGGTTTGGTCTCAAAGTTTGTTCGATGAACCACTGCTCACCGGCTGTATTTGGTGGTGTAGCTCGCTGCTTGTATTTATATTTGACGAAAGTAGGTCACTGCTTGTTGCTTGTGGCGTTACAAGTGGCACTTCACTGCCGGTTGTTTACGGTGTTACAAGTGGCATTTAACTGCCGATTGCTTACGGTGTTACAAGTAAATTTAATCACGCTTCTCGTGTACTTCGTTGAGTTGGTTATTTGTTACCTTAAAACCGGTGGTAATGAATCAATTTTCCTTTCCCTCGTAATCTCAGTAGCGGGCGGCAGCTCTGCCTTTCGAAAAGGAACACTCGCAACCTGTGGTCCACACTCATATGGCAGTGTCCCGACCAGTGCTGATATAATGTATGTTTTCCAATTTAAGAGTACAGGTATGCAATACCAAAGGAGGACATGAAATTCAGATATCATTTGACGATTTACCTTATTTTTACGTAAGGTTAGTAACATATTAATTCATTGCTGATGCAGTAGAAAAGGCGATGAGGTTGGCAGGTCAACGGATATGGTCATTCTGGCACCATCATGTTGTGAAAGCAGAAGGATTGTACACTGATTAGTACTTCTGAGGTTTTCGTCTGGCAACCACTATGTAAGGCTCCTTATATCATCGGCTAGTATCGTCTCACATTTGGTCTAATTGTATTTGTTATGATAAATTATTTTATTTACTTCCTTTGGATAAGTGTTCCATGAACCAGTTTCGTGCCTTTTCATACATAGAAAACGGAAACTGGTATCGCTCAAGATAATCTACTTAATATTTCTTAATACCTTGGATCACAGTTATGTCAACCTGTAACAAATTAACTCCGACTAAATTGTCTGTGTATTGAATCTCATAGTGCAATCTTCCTTTAGGATGACTGTTTACTAACATCTTTGGTGTTGCTTGTGAATTAAGAGGCTCTGATTCATGTAGTCATCAGTCTGTCTTGGTAATTGGTGTAATGACTGCTGTTATTACACACTCAATAAAAAATAACTAATATCCTTTATGTGGATTACATGTATGTGCAAGTAAACCGATGTTCAACTAGAGGTTCTCTGGAATACCGCTATATTTGGTGAAATCCTATGCATACCACATGGGTGCACGGAGATTATTTAATGCTTGTGAGAGTCATCGTCTAACATATTCTCAAAAACTGACATCTCCAGGTTATGCCTCCTCGTCCCCATTTCCAAGAAGATTGGCTAGCGAAGGACGTTTTTGCTGTTGACTAGCTTGAGTGCCAGGAACTCCTACCAAGGCATTTCGTCAGGTTTGCCATAAATACTTAAGTGCCGAGACATCATCGTTGAAATGCCATCGCACCTCACGACAGCCTACGGGTATGAAAGAACTCCTCAAAGCTAGCACCTCTGCTCCGGGTGGCAGTTGTTGTTGTTGTTAAGATTGTCGGACCGTAGTCCGACACGGGCCTTTGCTTGTAGGCGGCCGTTTTGGTGGTTCCGGCTGGAGCTCCTGGAGCAGCAAACCGGATTAGGATTGGAGGTGGTCCCACCTGCAGATTGGAAGGATACTGCAGGTTGCAAGTGTGAGCGGACCCCCGATCAGTGGACGCCTACCACCAACCCCCACTCTTGGACGTGTTCAGTTTCGGAGTGGCGCGCCCCCCGAACTGGGGTCCGCACTTGCTGGGAGAGGATACTTTCTAAGCTATCTGGGTGGTGGGTATCGTGTGATGACCCGGAGTAGGTGGTGAATGTGGTCTGTGTGGGCCTTTCGGGTTAGAGTGGCCGCTGGTGTTGTGTGTGCTTCTTGGGAGATTTGAGTTCTGTTTCGGAGGCTTTGTGTGACTTCGCAGTCGAGGAGTTAGTGTTCAAGTGGGTTGGCTGCTGGCTCCTGACAGTAGGTGCATTCCATGACGTCATTTCCGATCAACTGCCAGGAGCACTTGTACCCTAGTCGTAGTCGATGAAGGCTGACTTGGGTTTGTCTTGGAGTTTTCTTGTCAGCGAAAGGTGGTTCCCCTTTTGTAGCCGCCAGGTACCATTTGGCTGATTGGGAACCAGCGTTGAATGCGTGAAGGAAGCTCTTTTTGATGTGGAGCTTGCTAGTCTTTCTAAGGTGATTCTTGATCTGTTGCACGCTTGCTGGAACTTGGATGTGTACGCTACTAGAACGTGTAGCTGCCTTGGCTGCTTCGTATGCCACGTCGTTTCCTCCGATCCCTACATGACTGGGAATCCAGTGTAAGACGACTGGGCGGTTTTGGCTTTGGAATTCCTGTAGCTGTGCGAGGATCGAGGTTATGATGTGGACGTTGTCTCTTGGTTGACTGTGTTGCAGCGCCTGCATGGCCAATTTCGAGTCCGTGTGAATTATGATGGACTTGTTGTGTTGTGTTGCGGCGTGTTGTAGGGCCTTTGAGATTGCTACCAGCTCTGTTTGTCGGGTGGAGCAGTCATTGGAAAGTCTCCATCGGAGGGTCTGACCTTGGGTGTAGAAGGCCGCTCCGGATCTATGATGTTTTGGATCCACCGAGCCGTCTGTGAAGTATGATGCTGCATCAGCCGGTGTCTCGGTGGCTATGGCTTCCAGAGTTATTTTTTTGAGGTCCTCCTTCTGGAGGTTGGCTTTACTATCGCTTAGGTCGGTAATTTTGAATGTGGCTGGTGGAGGGCTCCATGGTGGAGGAACAACGTAACCATTGTCTCGTGTGTCTTGGTTGTTCTTGACGATTGTTTCTGCTTGCAGGTGTCGGATGACCTCGCTTGCCTCGTGCGACCAGGTGGCCCCTCGCACTCTGTGGTCGAGGTGGAGGGAGGCACTGATTCGAATTTTGGCAACTGTGGGCTTATCTGATCTACAGATTTTGGCGAGGAGACCGGCTGTCACCTGCTTGACTCGTACTGCCAGGGGTGGTAGTTCGGTTTCCATTTGCAAATTGCAAATTCTGGTCCACATGGGTGCTCCGAGCATGGTCCTGAGAGCATTATTTTGGATGACTTCTAGCTTAGCTATTTGGTCTTCTCTCAGTCCAATGAGTGCTGGAGCACTGTAATCTACCAGCGATCTGATGGCGGCCGTGTAGTAGGCTTTGAGCACATGAAGGTTTGCTCCTGCGGTTGTGCTGGTGAGCGACCTCATTATATTGTGTCTGCTCTTCGTCCTGTGCCTGAGATACTCGAGTTGCGGCTTGAAGGTGAGTTTCTGGTCAAACCAGATTCCAAGACACTGGTGGGTGTTGGTCCAGACTACCGGCGTGTTTTGTATGGAGAGCATCTTGTCTGGTGTGTCTGTGCAGATGGCCATCGCTTTCGACTTGGCTGGATTTATCTTGAGTCCAAGTCTGTTGCACTCCTCTTCTATAAGTTGGAGTGCGTGTTGCGTGTTGGCTAGTCTGTTTGATCCTCTTACTATAAGCTGTAAGTCGTCTGCATAGCATAGGAGCTTGCCTGTTTGTCTGAAAGGAAGTTTGACTAGATTTTCCATCAGGACATTGAACAGCATTGGACTGAGGATGCCTCCTTGTGGGGTTCCGTTTTCATGGATCCTGTAGCTTGAGGTTGCTCCCTGAAAGCGTACTCGTGCTTCTCTCTGTGTGAGATAGTTCTGGATCCACCCCAGCAACCTTCCTTTGATGCCTTTTTCAGCGAGCGTCGTTGTAATGGCCAGTGGATTTGCTAGTTCGAAGGCCTTCTCCAGGTCGAGGAAGACCACCAGAGCTGGTTTGTAGTTCATTGTGCTGAGTATCTCGGCGATGTTGTTGCCTGTGCCGGTGTTCTCGGTGTAAGCAAAGATGTGAGGGTGTGGGCTGCCTACTTTCCACTTGAGTCGGTTGAGAGCCATTCTTTCTCCCGTCTTCGTGGCACGTTTGCTCATTGTGGTCAGCCTGGCGGCGGAGCGTTTGATCAACCTGATACGTGTTCACCCTGCTGGGGCCACACTGAGCTCCGCGGCGAGGGCAGCTGTCCTTTTCGCAGCGATTTTGACAGAAGATGATGCCATTCAGGTGATCTTAGTGTTTGTTTCCTCTTCTATTCTAGCCCAGAATGTAATGGCACTGCTCAATAAGTGGTCGTGTAAATCTGTCCCAAGTAAGGGTGGCAGAAACCTTGCTCATTTAGCAGCATGTGATCTCACAATCTTCACTTGCAAGTATATCCAAATAAATTTAATATTTCTTTTAGCTTATGTGACCACCTTGTTGACCTCAATAAGCGAATGTTCCCGATTCCAAGACAGCCGCTCAAACGGCAACGAAACGGAAATGGTGCAACGTCGTCGTGCAAGCTTTAGGGGAATGTGCAACTCAAAACTTGATTAGGAAACTACAAATAAATTTAGTGTAATTATTGACGAAAGTACCGACTGTTCAGTAAGTAAATCGGTGCAATGATAGTGAAGTATTTTGATCCGGAGAGATGATGACATAATAGCGATGCTGGATTTGATTGGCGTATTTGACGGTAATCAGGGTTCGACTGGTGAAAATATATAACATGATGTTTCAGTGCCTCACTACACATGATATACCATTGAACAACTTCATTAGGTCTGCTGCAGATACGGCATCAAACATTACAGGCGAATATAACTGTGTAACTAGCAAAAATGAAAGTTCAAATGCTTGGCATTACCATATTTAAACGTGTTACACATAGTATGCATCTCTGTGCCAGCGAAGCAGCAAAGACCTGGCCACGTACTCGTGAAGATATGTTGAGAAATGTGTGTATTTACCTTTCCCATAGTGCCAAAAGGAAATGGAAGTTTTGGAATTCCATGGTTTTGTCAACTCAAACCACATAAATATTCCATGCCTGTGCCACGACGTGGTTGTCACTCCATGAAGATGTTGCAAGAATGCTCGAACAGATTCAGATATGCCCCCGAGGGGGCTAGTTTATTGGGCACCCCTTTACATCCTGTGCAAGGTGAAGTGCAGAAGCGATTACAGCGCCCATCTGGAAAGTATGCAAAGTTCATACTTGCCTTTATGACTCGTGCATTAAGGGCGTAGAAGCCTGAAGGGTCATAGGTTTTGTCAAGTTACATAAAGGGAGAGAATGATGAGTGTGTGGGAGGAAAATTCTCGGTACATTTCTTCTGTTTATGGCAAAGCGTGGCAGGTCCCTAATAATGTCAAGTGCCAGGTCTATTACTAGGATGAGGGATATCAGGTCAGGGAGGGAAGAGGTGTTGTTTACAGCTGGGGACCTGTAGGAGGAGGTCATAGGGCAAGTGAGGATGTAGTGAGAGAGGGTGTGAGAGTCGGGTTGGCACAAAGTTTACAAACAGCCAGGCTCAGGGTTTCCAATGTACTCCCATAGGTACCTGTACCCTAGGCGCAGTCATAGTGGCATAGTGTGACGCTGTCCCGTTGTTTCAGGTGTGTCCAATTTTCTTCGAATGCCTCTCGTTGTGTGTCGTATATGCGAGATTGGAGATGATTCAGGGAGAGGTCGAGAGTGGCTTCAATATCTTTTTCTTGTGTAGCTTCTTTGGCAAGCCGATCAACAGTGACACAGGCAGTTATTCCTATATGTGACGGGATCCAAATATACTTGACACGGATGTCATCAGTTTGTTCTCGCCCGGCGACGCCGGCTAGGGTGTGTAGGGCGGCAGGGGAGGAGGGGGTGGGTAATTTGAGCCTCGCTAGAGCAGAAGTGCTGTCACTGATTTTAAGGAGGTTCCGGCATTCAGTGCGAACATAGGTCGCCCCCTCATGAATGCCCGCGAGGATGGCTATGCTTTCAGCATCAGTGGAGAAGGCCCAATTGTGAACCCTGATTTTCCTGCAGGCCTGGCGCTCAGGAATCCACACTGCTGCCCCAGCACAGCCCAGCGTGGTAACAGACCCATCACAGTAGACGAGGATAGGAGGGTGGAAGGTCTTAAGAGAGGAGGCGACATCATTAATCTGCTCGAGGCAGTAAGGTTTGAGCATACACTGCAGTTGGGTGGATTTACGACCAGGGAAGGTGTGAACGACAACATCAACAACTCGGGGAAGTCCACGGCGGTAGAGGCGGATGAGTATACTCGGGAGGGAGAGAGGTCGAGGGGGTGTAGAGGTAATAACGCAGGATGTCAGCAGCAGTGTGGACAGGCCAGTGTTGAGAGGGGGAGGGAAAAGTAATGGGGACAGTCCAGCGCAGGAGGGTGTTAAGATGTGAGTTTAGTGAGAGCGACAGGGGAGTCGGTTGCTCACTGCGAAGAAGTTTAACACCAAGGATGGCATTGAGAGCAGTAATTCGATCGCAAACGGGAAGCAGGATCAGTTCACGCTGCATGACTTCTATTCTGGTGGTCATAGGACAGCCGAGGATGAGTCTCATCGCTTTGTTTTGGATTTTCTCTAGGCATAATCTATGACAGCTCTGACGATGGCAATTTACATGAGACGTAGGACCCTCATAGAGGCTCCTTTGAGGCCGTGAGTGAGGGACTGGAGGGGCCTCGTTCGTTGGCGGCACTGGGAGATGACGTGGGCGGCGTCAGCGGAGGTGGTGGCTCTGGTAGTGGCTCGCAAAGGTAGACCAAGGTACCTATAGGTGCGTACTTGATCGATGTCTTGTCCTTGTAGAGTCCGCGGTGTCTGACGCCGGAAGCGTGAGATGAACTTGGTTTTAGTGTGTGAGATGACTTGCCCGAGTGTTTGATAGGTCCGGGCGAACGTGGAGAGTATGGGTTGTTCATGTTGCACTCTAGTAATTTGGAGGAGAATATCATCAGCATAGCTTATGATGTGACCGTCTAGGGCTCGCTCAGCAAAGATGTCGTTGAGGCGGCAGATGGAGTTCATGAGTACATTAAAGAGTGTAGGGCTGAGTACACCTCCCTGAGGCATGCCAAGATCAAGGTCCCTGATCGTAGAGTAGTGGCCCTAAAATCTGACACGGGCCTGTCGATGGGAGAGGTAGTCAGCAATCCACGTGAGGAGTTTGCCCTTCACATCCATGTGAGTGAGGCCCTCAAGGATCACTTCACTGTTGGCTTTATCAAAAGCACGCTTGAACTCGACGAAGAGGGAGGTTTTGGCTGAGGTGTTTACCATGTAGTGAGCGATGCAGTGAGCAGTGCTCTTTCCGGGGCGGAAACCATAGAGGTCAGGGTGCAGGTGGGCTTCAATTTTCCAGTGGAGGCGGTGGCGTATCATGCGCTCCATCATCTTTGAGAAGCAGGAGATGAGGGATATTGGACGATATTTATCTTGTCTGCCCAGTTTAGGGACTGGGATGGTGGTGGCAGTCTTCTATAAGTGAGGCAGCTGTCCAGTATCAAAAGAGAGGTTAAATAGACAGAGGAGGGGGTTACTACGGGTGGCAATAAGGGCATTTAGCACATCATATGTGACGCCGTCATCGCCAGGGGCGGTGGACCGACCACGCTTAACAGCATTTAGTATTTCACACTGTGTGAAAGGCACGTCAGCGTCTGCAGATAGGTCTTGGTACTCGAAGATGCGCTGTCGGCGTTGTGGTTGCAGTGCGAGGGTGAGGTCTCGTACAGCGGGTGGTAGCGCGTCAATGGAGGCGGCCTCCTGCCACGTCTGGGAGAGCGCCTCAGCTCGGGCAGCTGGTCTGGGGTGGAGCACGGGTCTAGCGTTGGTGCCCCGGGCACGGTTAATGGTGCGCCATATATCACCTGTAGATGTAGACTGGTCAATAGAAGAAGCACAATCAAACCACTGCTTCTCTCGTGCGAGAGTGATGGCAGATTGGAGCTCTGTATTTGTGCGCATCAGGAAGCGTAGAGCAAAGGGGAGCTGGGAGATTTCTTCCGCAGGTCGACTGCTAGTCGGTGCCATACTCGGATAGACTTAAAATGAGGGTCACGGTTAACGTTCCACTGACTCCTGGGCTGGCGGTTAGGGTGGCGGTGTTTTGGGACAGGGTGGAGGAGGTCAGTGCATTGTTTGGACAGATCAAGGTAGAGTTGGTCTGCGGTGGTGACAGTGTAACCCTGAAACCATTCAGCAATAGTAGTGATGAAGGCAGGTATTTTGGCAGCGGGTAGGCTGAGCCTAGGGCCTTTGGGTGGAGCGGGTTTTCTCACGTTCTGGAGGGTAGTGTGGATAGGCAAATGGTCACTGTGGGGGGAGTGGAGGATGCGGGTGGATTGTGGGCGGTGAGGGTCAGAGTAGAGAACGATGTAGTCAAGTTTCCCTCCCCCGATGTGGGTGGGTGATGGAGGGCAGAGAAGACGTACAGGGTCATCAGTGGTTTGTAGGTAGGAGAGCCAGGAGTTACCCCGGGAGTTTGAGTGGGGCCCCTGGGAGCCGAGACTGGGGTGACGGGCATTGAGGTCCCCCACAAGGAGGGTGGGGGTGGAGGTGATATGGTGTGGTAGGACAGGTACAGTAGGGGTGGAGGGAGGCACATAGACATTGACAATATTGAGGGACATACCTTTTAGTGTGATTGTGATGGCATGTGCGTCGGTGGTGTCGTCATCAAGGGGGACGTCGAGAGGTTGGTAGGGGACATCCTTCTTGACGTAGATCCGTAGTCCACGTGCATGGCTTCGTGGTAGTCCGTCGATGCGGAGAACAGGAGTGGATGGGCTCTCAACACATGTGTAGCCACTGAGCACATAGGTACCAGCAGCACACCGCGTTTCTTGGAGGCACAGCACGTCGACGTCTTCAGTGTAGACGTAGGTTTTGAGGGCACCAAACTTGCTTTGCAAGCCGTTTATGTTCCAGGTGAGTACCTGCAGTCCTGTAGCGTTGCTATCCATTGTGGTGTATTAGACTGATTACCCCTGACGTGGACGGATGGGCCTTAGGTGCCGGCATGTCGGTGGAGTATGGGTAGCCGGGGGTGGAGTCCTCAGGTCCAATAGGTAGCCCTGGTGGAGACAGCACAGACACAGGAGCAGGCGAGGCTTGAGGTGGGTAGACAGGTTGAGGCACCACGTGACGTAAAGATGAGGCAGGGCTTGGCTCGGGGGCCCCAGTACACACAACCTGTGAGCAGGGGGGCTCACAGGGGGACTACCAGCTTGTGTCAAACCAAAAGAGGGGAGTGACTGGGTGGCAGCAAAGGGCAGGAGTTGGCGGTGTAGGTCGGAGATGGCGGTACAGAGTGTAACCAAGAGTTTCTCAACATGACTGGTAAATTCTTGGAAGAGGGACATGATCTGTGTCATGTCACTGGAGAGGGGTTGTGGGGGGGCACTGGTGGCGGCACAAGGCTTGACAGCGTCAGGGTAGAGACGGGGTTGTGGGGGGGCACTGGTGGCGGCACAAGGCTTGACAGCGTCAGAGTAGCGACGGGGTTGTGGGGGGGAACTGGTGGGAACACGAGGCTTGATAGCGTCAGAGTAGAGACGGGGAGGAGGCTCAGTAGTGGTTGAGTTAGGGAATGGTAGGTGCTGTTGTGGTGCAGCCTGGTGAAGCCAGGCAGGGGCAGGTGACCCAGTAGACTGAGGGGGGCGTTGTGGTAGACGCAGCCCTTGGGGAGGCCTCTCCCCTGGGACAGAAGGGCGACTGGGGCACTGCCGTGAGTCAGCATTGTGCCGGCCGCCACAGTTACAGCACCTGGGCTCAACTACATAGCCCACACCACCCCTATTAAGGTGGTCTTTGATTTTCTGGGCACAGGCGGCGGAGTTGTGGTTACGTGAGCAGAAGCGACATCTAGGACGATCACGTCGGCAGCAGGCAGTGAAGGTGTGACCCCAATGAGAGCAGATAACACAAAATGCAGGCCCAGGATGATAGGGCTCTGCATAAAGTGGTGGAAGGATTGGATGGGCTTCCACAGTGGTTGGACATACCCTTCCCTTCCACTTGACAATAACAGCAGCTTGTGGAGTGTGTCCCCGGTAATGTCGACGTATACTGAGTATATTAGAATTAAAGTCACGTGCATCTTCGATGTCAGCGTATAGGGGGAATCGTTTCACTAGGATGTGGCAACATTCATCAGCGTCTGCTGGAGGGGCCACTAGGACAACCCCGTCAAAGCCAACAGTACTAAGGGTTTTATAGACTTCAGGAGTCTGACACTTGATAAAGTTCCGGTTCTTACCTTGTCGGAATTGAATGTTGGGACCATGCTGTCTGCAGTACTTCATCATCCAATTAAACCGATCCTCGACAGATTTTAATGAGTCCTTGGGAAAGTGGAGATTCAGCTTACTTGTTTGTTTGGCAGAGGGCAGGGTGATAGGGTCCATGGCATTGCTGTTTCCACTGTGGCTAGTGTTTCCCATAGAAACATTACCGTCACTGTCATAATCACTGGGGTCTGACTCTTGAAGGGTGTTGGATTCAGTCAAGACCTGCTGTGTTTTATTCCCAGTTGAATTCTTTCTGCTTC
This sequence comes from Homarus americanus, assembly GCF_018991925.1. NCBI lineage: Eukaryota > Metazoa > Arthropoda > Malacostraca > Decapoda > Nephropidae > Homarus > Homarus americanus. The sequence continues at coordinate 9,782,430 of NW_024725489.1, read as the reverse complement.
CTTCTGTGTGTGTCGTCCTTTTCTTCCTATCATTCATGATCTCATCACTGTCGCTTCCTTCACTTTTCTTCGCCCTCTCGCCTCCTCTTCTTTTCTTTCTTACTAATCACTTCTTGAAAATTGTCTATCACTTCTATTGTTGTTGGCCGCGGATTGTCTGCTTCTGATTCACTACTTGAAAGCCTCAGGTCGTCTTCTAAGTTGTTCAGTAGGGCAATCTTTTCTTCTTTAGCCAAAGCCTTCATAGGTTTCTGCCCACCACTCTCCCCAGGCATTGTGCAATGCTTGTGTTCGGTCACAGGCGAGATGGAGAGGCAACGACGTCACTACCACGTCATACAACGTCACGCTCTTCGCACTGCGCATGCGCAGATGCGAAAATAACCAACCAGAGGGTCCAGGCAGAAAGTCCAGATATTTTATCTAAAATATTGTCTAAGTCCAGCAACTATAAATTTCACAAGCGACACTGTGCTTACAACTGGGCTCCACTGTAGTTCTCTAAACAGACTGAAGGTAGTCGTCTCACTAAATTCATCAGAATTGGGAATTATAGGGAGAGCTCACTCACAGCTTTTGTTGACGTTACACGGTGCGCATGTTGAATGAATGCTCGAACAGTGGCAACCCCTTCAAACTGTATTTCCACATCAGGGTAATTGAGGAGAGACTTGTGTTCTGCTAGATGAATTTTGAATTACATATTGCCGCAACTCAACACAATAAACTTGATTTTTCAGAGTAAAGCCCCAACTTTGCATTTAATCCGTGGTGCATATGTCAACTGCATCTGTTATTGGTAAACTCCTTTTGCCATTTACATAGTGCGTCAAACTTCAAATGCATGGTATTGATTCAACCGATGATTCCCTATATGTACCAGTCAATCAGATATATTCGGGATCGCAATTACATGCCACCTTCCAAAGGCTAGAGTATTATAAGATAAGCATGAACACTGACGAAGATGTGGTTCAGAGATTTCTAGTAGTAGTGTGTAGGGAAATAAAGAACAGATTCGAACTAAACAGTAAGTTGTGGTGACTGGCGGTATATTTACACCCCAAAAGAGTCAGCAATTTTTTAAATCTGTTATTAGCGCTTTAAATGAAGAGGGAGATGCAAAATATAAATGTTTTGGACATTAGCAATGGAAGTGTTGTCACTTCTAACGTCCACTGTTGATGCAAAGCGTCCTTTTCTAAGGTGAATTTAATTAAGGAAACAGAGAAATAGTCTTCGTATACAAACTGTAAATCCTCAATAACCTTTGAGCGAATGTCGTAATTTAATATTATTGTGGATATAACGTATTGTTACCACGTGTTGGCATTGTAATCGGCTGTGGTGTTCCCATGGTGGCCGGTAATAAAGTCACAGGAAAAAAAGTCACAGAAAAAAAGTCACAATTTTGGCTAGGAAAAAAAGTCACAGGAAAAAAAGTCACAATTAATTTATGGTGGCCGGTAATAAAGGTTAGGTTAGGTTAGGTTACCATCAGTTCTGCATATTCCTTTACCGAAACTGATTGACATATTAACCTTAAAAAATGTGAGAATTCGATAGTTAACTTTTCTTTTTTTCCTGTGACTTTTTTTCCTGTGACATTTTTTTTCAGGACCTTTTACCTGCGACTGTTTTACCCGGATCTTCGTTCCCATTATGTGATGGTGCTATAGTTGTTACCAGTCCCTTTCTTCTAATAAGCTTGAAGTCTTATGTTAAACGGTGATATTTTGTTTCCTAAGCGTTGTTGTTAGGTAGTAGGCAGCTATACTCTGGAACAGGGTGGTAATCTCGACAATATGTACCTAGATTTTGCCAAAGCTTTCGACAGTGTACCCCACGAAAGGCTAAAATTCAAACTGGAAGGGTACGGAATTCGGGAAATATACTAGCGTGGATAGAAGACTTTCTACAAGACAGCAAGCAGTGTGTGGTGATTAATGGCACGAAATCATCGTCCGTACCTGTCACAAGCGGGGTACCACAGGGCAGTGTATTGGGCCCGCTGTTGTTTGTTTGTTTCATAAATGACATGCCTGACATTGTACACTCCTCCATACAAATGTTTGCCGATGACGCCAAGTTATTTCGGGAAATCAAGAAACCAAGCGGACTGTGAAGAGCTGCAGAAGGATCTCTATGAGCTCCAGGAATAGTCGAAGAAATGGCTACTGAGATTCAATGTCACGAAGTGTAAGAGGATGCACCTGGGGCGTACCAACGGTGAGGAGGCGTATCATGTGTCCCTACGGGATGAAAAATCTGCACTATTTAAAACAATGTGAGAAGGATCGAGGTGTGTATGTTGACAATGAGCTGAATTTCTCGGGCCATTGCGAGACGAAGGTAAATCAGGCAAAAAATTATTAGGTCTTATAAGAAGGTCGTTCAGATATCTAGACGGTCCGTACCTCGTAACGATCAACAAAAGTGAAGTGTCTTGCCCATCTGGGGTACTGTCACCCTGCTTGGTCCCTCGAGATATGCTAGGACTGTCAGTTGGTTGAAAATGTTCAGAGGGTCCTTTTCAATTTTGTATTTCTTTATAGTTATTATTTATATATTAATAATATTATTATTACTATTTGTTGATTTTATTATTATTATTATTATTATTATTATTATTAAACATTATTATTATTATTATTATTATTATTATTATTATCTATCATTATTATTATTATTATTATTATTATTATTACTATTTGTGTTATTCTGCTAAATAAACTTTCAATATCAATATCAATGTCAATAAAATTCTACAAATTCTCGGAGAGCCAATTTCAATAAACTAATATTTCTTGACTGCAAAATGATCTGAGTAAAATATTTAAATTCTAGCATAGGTTATTTTTTATGTTTATATAAGCAACACCTTATTTAGTGAAGAACATATTCTACTTGATATTTGATATACTATAGGTGTTCTGCATGATTCATCAGTGTAGCGGTACGTCACTGGTGTGAGCGGATCAGCTGTTCTTATATCACTGGTGTGTTACAAACACACACACACACACACACAGTATAATCACTGGGAGGTAGCCTTGCCTCTCAGAATGAACAATAACAGTTCGTCTGCTCGGACCAGAAACCCACAACACCGTCCGAGTGTGTTGAATATTCGTTCTCTGGGTACGCGGGCTGGCTCATCGCAAACAAACACTCATAGCCCTGTGAAGCAGACGAAACTCTGACAATTCCTCAGATATTTGAACACTTCACTCAAACACACGGCACTCTACGTCACTGTTTCCCGTGCTGACGTTCTGACGACCTATGTAGTTCGCTGAACTCTGGCGTCCCGTGGTCCCTGTCGTCCCACGCTGAACTCTCGGCGTTGACGGCTTCATCGGTTTCTTTGTTCTCATGTAGTTGAGAATTCCCTTCGACGCCCCCCGTAATTGTTTGACTGCAAACGCCCTGGATTAAGGACGTTCAGTTGACGAGGCAAGTCGAAGAGAATGATTGAAACCCGTCTTTGACGCATTCAATATTTATTGATGTGGTCAAAACCTGCAGACAACAAGGCGTTCATTAAGTACTATGCCGATCTATACGATACATAATTAGTTAGTCTCAGACGATTTCATCTTAATTACAATTGATTATTAAGTGACATGATACAAAGTTCATAACTCTATTAATCAATATGGATGCACCTGAGGCGCCGATCAATGAGAACAGTATGGTGTTCCAAGGGACAATAGCACTGTATAAATTGTTCCAGCACAAAACTCGGCTAGGATTGAGAGCCGAAGTTCACCACAGAGGGCTGTGGACTGCATAGTCCTCACAGCATCACTTGAAGGAGATCTGCATCATGGAGGCCAGGCGGCCACGCCCTTTAAACCATACACTCCAGCAGAATCAGGGCATCTTGTTTATGCAGGTTGCGTGGGGTGGAGTGCGGCATGGGTTGCGGCTGAGTAAATTGAGTGTTTGTTCTGGTAAGGCAATGCAGCACTGTAGTTGAAGCCAGCGGTGACAACAATGTTCAACCATTTGTAAAGAGTAGGGTTAAGTACACCTTGTATGTATATTATGTGTATGTATACTATGTATGCTACATTTATATACCTATACCTCTAGTCAGCAGCGTGTGTAGCACCTGTTATCATGTCCCACACGCTTAGATAATGCCTGGCGACATCTGGAAGCTTCTAATGTATCACTTGCCACATGTCGCCTGAGAGGTCAAGAGAGAGGTCAGTTGACCCATAGATAGAGCAGGGGTACCTGCTCTTGCGCACCTCTGTACATTCCATCAAACAGAACCTACAAAACTCTACAGGTGTTTGTGTTTGCTCCTGTAGATAGAACTGAGTACCCAGAACATGTACATGGTACAGTAAGTTAATTGATTGGAAGTATAAGTGCCATTGTGTAAAGTCAAGACAGTAGACCCCAACCCGTCATCCATCAACCAACAGCGTCTCCCCACAAAAACCGTTTGAATTACCAACGAATTTTGAGCAGTGTTTCAGTGACAGCAAGTTCCTGTGAAGTGTTTTAAGTGCCTCAGTATTTGTGGTGTAAGTGTAACCTTGTTCTAAGGGATTCCCAGGTGGAAGGCTTGTTCAGGGCATTTTCGAGGAGCGGTGTCATGCATCCTTCTCCGGCTGTGTCTCGAGGTAAATGCCTCCAGCGCCACCGCCCGCCTCCGCCTCCCCTTCGCTTCCCGCCTTCGCCACCAGCCACACACCAACCCCGTGTACACACTCAGCACGAACAAACCGACTGCAGTCATTTCTTTATATATATTTTATATATGTAATTTACTTCTCTGTGTATTCAAATCATTTTTGTCTCAAATCTTGTTGATACGGCCAGACTGACCGGTCAACATTGATTTGAAGTACAACTATCAGATTAAGTAATTATGTCCTGGGCCCTTACATGGTGTGAACTCTTATCGCCCGGATGACTCAGACGGATGACAGCTCTACAGCTACAGAGATGGATGACCCAGTCAAGGAACAAGACGCTCCACCCTCTCCCACTACATCTCAAAAGTCCTTCCCTTCACCTCGCTCCTCAGCCTTGTGTCCAGAGGTAATTCCTTTAATGAAGTTGATGAGGGAGGAAAGGCGTGAGGACGAAGCTAGAAGACGTGTTGAGGATGAAGAAAGGAGACAAGCGGGAGGCAAGCAGAGACCTCAAGGAGATTGGAAGATAGTGAAGCGGAGCTTTGATATCGCCTCTGCTAACCCCAAATTCCTGGCTCTTCCACTGCTTCGGTATCGACTGGCTCAGATGCCTCGTCACGCCTTCTGTCGCCCCCAGCCCACCCAAAGCAGCTGCCCAACCCCCCCACCCATCTTGAAGCCTGATGTGACATTGAAGACCTTTTCATGATTGGCGGCAGCGGTGGAGTTATGCTACAATGGTGGATCTCTTGGGCTTGCCACAGCTTAAACAACTCATTCAGCTACGTATGTGTACTATACTTGGAAACGCAGCATGTCTTGGAACATACTGGGGGTTCGACAAGGCATCAAGGTCATGGAATGAAGCTTTGCATAGGACAAGGAATTGTTCCAGCTATGCAGGCAAGATGGAGGGCAGACTTATGACTCTTTCTGTTACGACAGGAGCTAGGAAGAGGTAGACATGTCGATAATCACCAGCAGTGCGAGGAGACCCAGTTGAAGTAGAAGATCCCCGATGAATTATTGGGGCGAGGTTTGTCCAACGCCTCACCTCCTCGACTCTTCCTCTTCTCTTAGGATGTGTTGTCAATATGTCGCTCCTATGAGGGCTGGAAGGTGTGCCACCTCTGCCATCGAGCTCCCCCTATAGCTGTACGGGCTATGTCCCAGTACTAAGAAGGACAAGCAGTCTAGCCCAACGCCTCGCCCACCACGCCCACGCCCGGCTCCCTTTGCAATAGCTGGGTAGGCAGCCTGAACCTGGGTGTGTCAGCTGCTGAGTCTACCTGCAACAGTTGTGACCACCGCAAGGGCCACTGGTCACTTACAGTACGGTGCCCAGCCAAACGCGTCAGTGCAATGTGTGCGGTTGTCTGGGCCACTAGGCCTCAAAGTGTTGCCCGACCAACAAACCCAAGGGGACAGCATCGGTTGAGCAACGTGCCCTTCCACAGTGAGCGCCACATTCCCTCGTCCGTCAGAGGCACGACGACCCTGGGCAACGCCCTAGCCTTATTAGGAAGTGTCTCCCCTCGCGTCCCAGGACCAAAGAAGTTCTCCAGCACGTCAGCGTCATCATGACCTACGGCAGTGTGTCATCCTGTCTCGGAATGCTGCCTTACGGCACCGCGCTCATGCTACTGCCATCGGTCCCCAGCATTTGCAATGCTTGGGGCTCTCTCCAAGTGATCTGGGAAGCCGCCTCCCAAGGATATCCACTTCAGGGCAGATGTTTCACAGATGGCCCCAGCCTAGGTTCACTCTATGCACATGTCTCCTTTGGCAACAGAATCGTCTGGCCTGGATTGATGTACTTAATGGTGTCCCCTAACTCCTTTGCTGTCCTACAGACATTGCCAAGAGATGGCCATCATCTCCCAGGACTCCCCCCAAAACCTATTCTTGAGGTAAATAATACGCCAACAGGGTGCATGAAGGGAGCAGCAACTACCCTGCTGTCGCCCTACCCCTACCTCTGGCCAGTGACACCTCTCCTTTGGCAGTTGTCCCTGCTGCTTCCCGTCTTGGCTCGTCTCGGCCAGTCACCGTCGAGCTGAGGCCACCAAACAACGTGCAAAACAGACCCAATGTTCTGGCCTGGCATCGACTTCGACATCTCAATGCTGTCCATGCATGGCCTCTGACCCTGCCAGCAGCAAAAAGGGAACCCTTCATAGTGGCGACAACCCCACCGCTCCTTTGAGTCTGTATCGTCGACTTTTTTCTGTGTGTCAGGAAAATCCTTCCTGATTTATCGTCGACCGTCTCTCTGGTTGGCCAGTTGTCATCACAGTACCAGTAATTACGACGTCTGCCGCCACCATCAGCAAGTTCGCCACTACTTCCGTTACATGGGCGTTCCTGTTAAGCAGCCTTCTGCGAACCGACGGAGAGCCCCCAGTTCGCAAACCGTTCTTTGCTGCGTTCCTTTACCGATGGGGAGTCCGGCATGTGAACGTGTAATCCCGTACCCGCGATGGCGTACGCTGAGGCTGCTGTCAAATCCCTGAAGCACCTCATCCTCAAATGACCTTCTGGGAATATTGGCTGCCAGGCCACTCAAGGGAATGCTCCTTGAACTCCATAACACACCCAATTACACCGGACTCTCTCCCCTGCCCAGGTCTTGCATGGACGCCTCCTCCGTTCTTGTGTCCCTGCTCACCTGGTCCTTCTCCAAGGGTGGCCGAACAGATGATTGTGATCGAAAAGAGCCGCCAAACGTGTTCAAGACGTGTCGCCCGCTACAACGACCACCGTTCTCTCCCCAAAGTTGAGTGTCAGCACCCAAGTCCGTGTTCAGGACCCGACCTCCCAATGTTGGGACAAAGTGGGCGCAATGTGGGTCTCGGCGGTCACGGGACTACCAGGTGCGGTTAACCAGTGGTCGTGTGTGGTGGAGAGGAACCGCCGTTTCTCCGCCCATAACAACGCTTTCTGCTGACCCCGCCACCGGTGTTGAGTCCCATATCCTCCCCAGTGATCAAGCCCCTCGACGCTCAGAACGGATCCTAAGAAAAGGTCCCTCAAGACTTTCTATAAGCGTATAGGAGAGGTGTCATGTATATTATGTATGTTGTATGTATACTGTATGTACTCCATTTATAGACATTGCTTGTATCTAGTCAGTAGCGTGTGGCAATGCCTATATCGTAACCACACCGCTTAGATAATGTAGCACCGGCGACATCTAGGCTGCTAATGTATCACTTGCCACATGTCGCCTGAGAGGGTCAGAGAGAGGGTCAGGGTGGCCTAGATAGAGCTAGGAGTACCAGTTCTTGCACACCTCTTCACATTCCATCAAAATAGAACCTACAAAACTCTACAGGGTGTTTGTGTTCGCTCCTGTAGTTACAACTGAGTACCCAGAACATGTACACATCTCCCTGTGGAGTCCCCAACTCCATCTTTCTTCTGAATACCAAGCCTGAAACCATACTCTAGCGATTCTGTTTAAGTAATCCACAGTTCATTTCAGCAGTTTCCCAGAAACCCCAAAATTAATTCCTCAAGTATGACTTTTATTTTCAAAGGCCCCTTTAATTCTACAAAAGTCCTGCATGTAGCCTTGAGTTATTCAAACACTTACAACAGTCTGCAGTACTTCTCCTGACATGAATCCATGTAAATTGGGCACCAAGACATTTTTCACTTTATACAACAACCTATTTAATACTATCTTTACATCATGTTACTAAAACAAGAGGTCAAAGATATTGGACGAAAATCTCCATTGTTCTTTGGTATAGGTACTATCGTTCACAAAAAGTCATGTCCATTACCCAGCCAGTGAGGTTTCGAATAGCCTTGAGTCTGAAGTTTGAAACAGCTGGGGGAAATGTTATGGTCGGTCAACAGATGTCGCCCACTGTGGGAGGGGGGGGAATAGAGGATGTAGGGTTCTAGTAACAGGCTGTGTGTAGGTGGAGCATAACATCGTGAATTCAGCAAACACTGATAACAATAAGAATGTCATGAAGATAGTTAATATTATTAAGCATGGTGAGACATTGTAACGGTAATAAAAGCATTACAACGACCATATCTCTCTGCCTTTCATGGCACGACGGTGAAACTGATAGGCACATTAGTATTATTTCTCCGTGACTACCAGTAATGGTAGTCGCGGAGAATTACTATGTTGTTACCAAGGTTGGCGCCACCCAGACCGGGGAAGGAGGTGATATTGAACACTGAAACATGCCGAGGTCTCATTCCTACCATCGTCGTCACCAACAGGTAAGTCACATTAATTTGTCAGCATAGCCCATGCGTCCTTATACTATTGCAGGGTGTCCCATGAGTGACAGCAGATATTTGTAGAGGTGAAAGAATATGTGATATTGAGTTGAAAATCTTCTACAACATAAGCATTTTTCGGTTTACTTTAGGCGTGAGGTTGGTTGTAAAATAAGCAGCAAAAATTTTGCCATGTTATATTTTATTTTTTCCAATTGCAGCCATACTGTGTGCTGTTGTAATCCTTATTGTGGATTACATAAGGCCTATTAATAGCATGAAAACCCATTTGAAGATACTGTAATGTTGCATAACTTGCATTAAACATAATACGTTCACGAGTTCAAACTCCGAACCTAGCCTCCCCCGCCTCTAACCCACCCAACTATTAAACCTCATAATTTGAGCATCGTCGGTTACCACACTTAAACCCACCCCCAGACCATCCCCCACCCTCCTCCCCCAACTCGTCCTCATCCTCCCCCAAGACTAACGTCAATCGAACATTCCATCCCATCACATTACCTTCCCTGCATTCCCCCAACCCCTCAACCCCCCTATTCTACCCATGGCGACGAATTGACTACTGTAATGAACACCAGAACTGACGACATGGCTCCTCCCATTTGCATTTAGAGTTACCGGTAGTAAGGATAACTGAATATGAACTTATTTAAGACCAGACTTGACCATTACTGGCGTAAGTTTAGATACATTCATTCGAACCGGTGAATATTCTTTGTAAAAAAATAAATTTTAAATGAATTATTTATAGGAGATAATGAAAATTGTCAAAGAAATATGTACAGCAGTGGAAACCATATATTTTGATTATCGGCGAGGCTAACTACCTATAAACAATTAATATTTGACGATTGAAAAAGTCCTCGGAAAATGAACCAACAAGTCAATAGCTAAAAATGATCAAATCATCAGTTTATCCTTGGTCACCATCAAAATATTCCTCCTGACATCACGAAACTATTCTGAATCGTCCAAGAATTGGGCATACGCGATAGACGCATGGCCAACTCATGTCTTCCAATGGAGCCCCACCAAGGTAGTCAATTTTGGTCATCATTTAAAAATCAAATTCTAGAAGCCAAAATATTGTGCCTTTTATAGTTCAAAACTTAGATTAGCAAACAAAAAATGAATTGAAATAATCCTCACTCACATCATCAATTATACCTAAAAGTTTCAACAGTATTTCTCTCAACAAATTAAAGAGACTTATTAGAATTATTCACTTGATATTAACTAAATCTCTGCGTAAGTACATGGGATTATATATTTTATAAGTTCTATAGCTTGTGTACAATATGCAGAACATAACATGAACAGGCTTCCGTGATAGTTTAATTTTTGGTTTTGGACTTGTACCACAAGCGTGAGGACAAGGCGCTCCGGCTCACTTCCCCTAGACATCATAGACGGTGGTTTGCTCATTGTAATTTAACCCATTTCACCAGACGAATTCTACATTTTGGCTCATATTATTGTAAGTAGGGGCATATTGATTGTCGCAGTGCTTCTGGTATAGATTGCGCTGAAACACATTAGTGTTCTAAGAAATTATTATGTTATTTCTGCTGGCGCATTTTGATAAACAAATTAGATATTTTTGTGTCAAACAATTGAATTATGAAACATTGAAATATTTTTTTCTATTTGGTCAGATAGTGTGAAGATGCTCGCACTGAAGACAAGAAGTCAGTTGTCAACCCACTTAAGCCTGTTAGTTGGTGAAGGAAGGAGCTTCCTGTATCAGAACTTCCAAACAGAGACATGCTAAGATAGGGTTACTCCTTCGAGAAAAAATGCAAAGGACAGAGGAACTATAGAGATAAAGAAGAACCTGGAGGATAGCCTCTTCGCATCAATGACAAAAAGCTAATGCACTATTCAGTTCACCGGTGATTAATCAGTGTCGAACTATTGAGCTAAACTAACGAAATTATAAATAAAACAGCAGTTGGAAACATCACTTGGTAAAGGAAATCTCACAGAAAATGAATTTCTGCACACACTGATACCGTTTGACATTTTGAGACTCCGTAAGCGCTAAGAAGGGCTGTACTATGTTCTGAATCCAACTGTTTCACCAGGTAAGAGAGAAAAATAATTCCCATTGGGATTGTGGTTGTCCTGTGAAAAGAAGATCCCTTGTTTTAGAGTTTCTTAAATTATAAAGGCACAGAGGACAAAGGCATAAGGCCAAGGAAGTATGCACGGGTTCACAGATTATCTGAAACAAAAAGAAGCTAGATTTGCTAACGCAAGAAGAGAGAACAAACTGAGAGAGAACAAAAGAAGAAAAATGAAGAGTGAAGAAGCCATCCAAAAAGAGAGAAGAGCTGTGTCAAGATGTTTATCACTTTGATAGTTCTTCTGATGAACAGGAAGCCAAGACTGATGATAGCTCCAAAGAGCTATCTGAAAACCTTATTGCAAAGAAAAACAAATAATAAACACAAGAAATATTTCAAACATTGCTTTAGCTGGTATTCTGCCATCATGCTGACTTCTGTGAGGCTGCAGAAATGCAACTGCTGCTGAGAAAATTTTACCAAATAGGAGAAGACTTTGAGACAGATCATAATAAAAATTAGAAGATACAAGAAAAATAATGATTCATCAGCATGTGAAAAGATTTGGGTTTAGGAGGGCTCTCTCCTGTCTTTTGTTTTGATGGAGGAATAGATGACACAAAAGTTTTTGCTAGAAGTAGAGTGGGGAGTGAACAGAAAGTTTCCAGGTCTCCATCAACAAGAATGACTCACTTCACCTGTCTCCAGTTTCTCCGGTGGTCGGTTTTGTTTCACTTTGCTCCCGAAACTGAAGTAGGATGTGTATGAAACATGCAGAGGTCACAAGCGATCATATTTTATGTTGGGTTCAGAGGAGGGACTTGCAGTTCACTGCAGGTCAGTTGGGTGAGACCAACTGCAGAACAACAATTTGGATGGCAGGGGTGTAATGACGCATTTAGAGGAAAAAACTAGGAAGAAGACTTGCTTTGATTGTGGTGATTTACATATGAAGGAGCTAATTATCTCATCCAGAACTTGATGGTCCTATTAAAGAGCAACAACAAAAGTGGTCAGGTCCCTTGGCATCATGCTGGATGAAGCAAACATAACTAGAAATAAATACGGAACTCTCTAAAGGTCGAAGTTGGCCCTTCCGGCGTTGTCTTGGAAGGAGCCATCAAAGATCCTCAGCACAGATCAACTTTATGCTTAATGTATTGCCTGCCAATGATCAGAAGTGCTCAGTCATTGGCTCTCTGGAGATTGACCACAACACAGCTGTTGTTGTTCTGGTTAAGCTCTCGTTTCTGCAGGATTTGGATTTCCAAACACAATTGTGCGCAAAGTGCTGAAAGAACTGAGGTTAATTGTTGAATTTATTATTGGGAGCTTATCTTCCCCAGTGGTTTAGTGTGAACTTAATCCTATGTGGGTGGATGGGCCTCAATCACCTTTTTGGTTTCACCAGCCAGTAAGAACACAGAGGAAGGTAGTGAGGACATCGTTACTCCAGGTAAAGAAGGTCCGCTTGGTGATGCAAGTTTGACTAGAAGCAGTTTTTGGTACAATGCTTTGTCACGTACCAATCTCCTAAACTGAGGCTGTAGTAGAGGTCATTCTAAAGATTAGAGGAACGCTAATAGATGACGACCAGTTGGGGAGACTGTTCGTTTATTCCAAGAAAAGTTCCCCAATAAAACGTCATGCCACCCAAATGTCGAATTGGGTTGACTGGAGTTTTTGGAAGTTCTAGAGCCACCATTAGACAACAAGTCTAATCCAGCTGAAGAATTGAGGAAACCAAAGAAAGACTCCAATGCAGGTGCGATGGCCTTTCCCACACTCAAAGTGTGTGGAGAGATGTGTGAAAATATAGTATGAAAAATAAAAGCTTATAGAAATACAGAGGCGAGAAGGTTACATCAAAATAAAATATAAGAAGACTATTGATATTAAACCTAAAGCAAAGAGAGTATGAAGGCATTGGTTACTAAACAGACTACGGATAATAAAATATAATACCTGAAACTGAAATGAAAATACAAGGTGTTATAAAATTGTCAAATATGTACATATTTAAACCATTTGATGTAGGTAGGACTGATATAAAAAATTTTTGCCGTTGAATATTATTCTATGCTAAAGACTGCTAACAAATTGCTACCAATTATCGATTTTCAATTTAGCCAGTTCACCCCTAAATTGACACTGAATCTCTATACCACCCAGGCGTTCTACAACCGTCGTAACACAAATAACAGTCCAATATATTCACGAAATGCTTTCATTTATAACTTTACCGAGCAATGTGCTTCACTAACCCTACAATGAAAGATATTTGAAGAGAGACCCTTCAAGTTCTAGTTTTAACTTTTGGTAAAATACTGTAATCTTCCTCCAAACAATATAACACTAACATAGAAACACAATATGTTAATCTGAATCCCTCTGTCCAGCCTCTAGGAGACCCAAATGGGTGTCAGTGGTCTGGTTAAACTAATTCCGATGATGGTGATGATGGCAGTGCGAATGTTCATCACAGCCGCAGGGTGGTGGTTGAGGTTGGGGGAGGATTCACTTGCAGTTCATTATGAATACATGAAATAGAAGGGTTTCTGGGCAGTTGATCTTTCAAAGATTTACCTAAACGTTGCGCTTTATAATGATTAACTCGTAAGGCCATTACCATTAATTTATCAGAGAAAAGCTCGCATCAGTTACCACAAATATTAAATAGCCTGTACATTTCAGATATGCCCGCAGGACGAAAAATTGCCGGCAGTGATTGCTGAGCGAGCTAAATCATCGGGATGTGGAGAGCCAGGTAACTGTGTCAAACATTGTTTTTGAAGTGGGGAGGAGCACCAAGACTGTTTAGGGAGGTGGATCCGCTGGGAGGAAGAGGGTCTATATTGAAAACCTCAAGGGAGGCCACGAGTAATGCCTGGTACATGCCAAGGGATCATGGCAGCTGCAACTGCATATCCAGAACATCAGTGGAGCATGGGAAATACGGGGCCTCAACGTTATCATGATGACGACGAGACGCGAAGCCGATCGACTGCCAGTATTCCAGTGCCTGGGCGTGCCAACACCTACCATGCAAGGAGGTCAGACTGGCTTTGCATTGGAACACCTTCCACATATAGAGGAAGAAATACTGGAAACCATTATATTACCGATGGAAACGGTGTCGAGTCAGTGGGAGCCGAAGCAAGGCAGTGCTGGCGCTCCCCCAGAGAAAACACATCAACATCACGTAGTGAGTGGTAGGTGTCAGTGTCATTCAGTGAGTGGACACATGGGCCAGGTGAACTGGTCAAGATCAATGTCCTTTTCATCAGTGAACAGTGCAGACATCCTGAGCAAGTGCTGTTCCTAGAAAGTCCGTATGCAGAATTCCAGCCCCCACACTATCAGGGTTGGTTCATGACAACAATCCATTCATACCAGCAACATAAAGTATGACCACCTCCAGGATCACCCTGAAATTGGAGGTCATCAATGACTGGCCAACATTAGATGTGATATTAATCCGATTGAACGATGGGGCCAAGGATGAAATGTGATTGGGATATTGTATAAGCTTAAATATAAAAAAATAGAGCCAAAGCTTATGACGCAGGGGAGAGTATATACGCTGACAACTAGGTGTGTGCCTGAAGTGACGACGTCCCTAATTTATTGATGAAGTCCCTGAATGCGATGTGGGTGGCTGGACCAAATACATGATGTATTGGTGTATTGTCATGGATTTTATATTGTTTGTAAATACAATTAATATATATTAACTCACCTACAGTTATCTTAAATATGTCTTAATGATGTATTAAACTATATCGTGCATGAAAATTCATAAAGGCAATTTAATGTTACGAACAGGCCAGTATACAATGATCTGTATGACACGTCAGGAATGTGTTATTCAACACAATAATTTAGAAGTTACAACGGCACATCATTGGAAAATGTCATGATAAAACTATAATACATTTTAATTATAACTGGTTACCTAAAAATATATGAAGCTTATATTGTAAAGGCCAAACAATGGGAAACTTTCTGAAGAATTGGAACTAGATAAAGTCTGAATACTATTTTATAATACTAATAACTTTTTCACTCCGCTCTTTTTAACATAAGTATATAATTATATAATATTGCATATTATGACAAATATTTATTAAGCAAAGCATGGGTAGAATATGAATAAATATTACCATAATCCCTTTGTCGGAATAACAACAAAATTGTGAATTGGTCGCTGAGTAAAACTAGCTGACCAAGGTCCTTCACCCTGATCCTTGCATATTTCACTTTTATCCTTAATATATTCCATTCTTTAAAGTATCAATGTGACCTGAGCGGCAATAAGCACCCAGGACACTGCACCTGTTCCATAAATTCGTAACCATAAAGAAACAACTGTAAGACAAAACGTAGTTAAAAAGGTAGCTTGAAATTATGGTGGTATAAATAGTAAATAAACCTGCCTCTCATCCAGCTCCCACCTCCTCTAATCCCACCCCCCCAAGCACACACTACAGACTCAGGCTATTCGAAACCTCACTGGCTGGGTAGTGGACACGACTTTTGTGCACGATAGTACAATTATTGGTTTCTTCCACTTAAGGAGGATACATATTAAACAAGTCTAACAGGGGCCCTTCTCTAATACCAGCCAGACAGTTAAGGATATCATATGTTATTCCATCATCACCGGTGCGGTAGACTTTCCCTTTTTAATCGCATATAATAACTCGACTCTCGTTATAGGAACACACAAGTGATCGTGGGCCCTTCGTGATCGGTGGCGAGTCCGGTTGTACAGTTTACCGAGGCGAGAAAGTTCGAAAGCTCGTGCTTGGCCTGGCGGTCCAACTGCCGTCAGGCTGACAGCCAACAGTAGGCATCGTTTTCAGATGGTGACAGTTTATCGAGTAAGTGAGTGTTATAATCATGGATTTATAGTTTTGCTATAATCATGGTCGTGGTTATGATCATAGTCGTGGCTGTTATAATCATAGTCGTGGTTGTTATAATCATGGTTGTGGTTGTTATAATCATAGTCGTGGTTGTTATAATCATGGTCGTAGTTGTTATAATACTGGTCGTGGTTGTTATAATCATAGTGGATTTATGATGATCATTGTAAATGGCTGTTATAATCATAGTAAACAGTTTGTTATAATGTGAATCTCGTGAGTGTTATAATATTCATGAACAGTAAGTTTGTTATAATCATATTCATTAGTTGTTATAATCTGTAATGGTCTCGTGGTTGTTATAATCATGTTCGTGGTTGTTATAATCATAGTCAGGTAGTTGTTATAATCATGGCGCGGTTTATTTATAATCATAATGCGTGGTTGGTATAACCATAATTGTGGGATTGTTATAATCATGGTCGTGGTTGTTACAATAATGGTCGTGGTTGTTACAATAAGGGTCGTACCTGAGACTAACACAGGTAGAATAAACCCCACACCTTATCTTTAATCTCAATAAACCCAGATTAACCTCCCCTAATCAACAGGATTAGAGACCATTAGGATTGTACCACCAATACCGATACATTTCACACTGGATTAATAACAAAACATTTAATCACATTTCCAATAGCTAATGTCTTACAGATATCTTATCAAGTTGTGAGTCTTACATGTCTATATAATTATGTTTTATTCTTACAAATATTTAAAGTTCGTTGTGTATTGTATGGTATGGTATGGTATGGTATTGTATGGTATTGTACTGTATTGTATCCGGCTGACAGCGCATAGCGAATGAGGGTGCAGCAAGTCCGTAGACTTGCATGGTTAATTAGGGTGCGCCAAGTCCGTAGACTTGCTTCGTTTTCCATCGTAAATAAAATGGTTAATTAATGCCTTCCTAAAGAAACCATCGACATGGGACCAGGTTGTTCCACTCTTTGAATTTTTTGCGATTTTTCCACCAAGTTTGATGAAAAACGATTGTGCCATTTCGGCTGCCCAGAACAGACAGACAGCTAGTCCTACTATAGTATCTAATACAAGTGATCGTGGGCCCTTCGTGATCGGTGGCGAGTCCGGTTGTACAGTTTACCGAGGCGAGAAAGTTCGAAAGCTCGTGCTTGGCTAGCGAACAACCGCCGTCCTGCTGACAGTGTACAGCAACATCGTTTTCCAGATGGTCGTGGTTGTTATACTCTGGTCGTGGTTGTTATAATTATAGTCGTGGTTATGATCATAGTCGTGGTTGTTAAAATCATAGTCGTAGTTGTTATAATCATGGTCGTGGTTGTTATAATCATTTTCGTGGTTGTTATAATCATGGTCGTGGTTGTTATAATCATAGTCGTGGTTAAGATCATAGTCGTGGTTGTTGTAATCATAGTTGTGGTTGTTTTAATTTTGGTCGTGAGTGTTATAATCATGGTCGTGGTTGTTATAATTATATTCGTGGTTGTTATAATCATGATCGTGGTTGTTATAATCATGGTCTTGGTTGTATAATCATGTTCGTGGTTGTTGTAATCATAGTCGTGGTTGTTATAATCATAGTCGTGGTTATTATAATCATGTTTGTGGTTGTTATAATCATGGTCGTGGTTGTTATAATCATGGTCGTGGTTGCTATAATCATAGTCGTGGTAGTTATAATCGTGGTCGTGGTTCATGTAATCATAGTCGTGGTTGTTATAAGCATAGTCGTGGTTGTTATATTCATGGTCATGCTTGTTATAATCATAATCGTGGTTGTTATAATCATGATCGTGGTTGTTATAATCATAGTCGTGGTTGTTATAATCATAGTCGTGGTTGTTATAATCATGGTCGTGCTTGTTATAATCATGGTCGTGCTTGTTATAATCATGGTCGTGGTTGTTATAATCATGGTCGTGGTTGTTATAATCATGGTCGTGGTTGTTGTAATCATGGTCGTGGTCGTGATACTTACAGTATCTAATATACTATAAGAAGATATAGAATAAAGGTTAGAATAATTAGTTAAAGAAATATTCGCCATAAGGAGAGGTTAAAATCATAAAAAAAAATATTAGAAATCACAGATGATCATTCCGAGATAAATTATATTATGAAGAGAAGTGACCTTGATTCTGGTTAGATTAGTCACCATCTGCTTAAGTCATCACCTGTGTTAAGTCATCATAGTCATCATCTACATTAGTCAGTTTTAGGCCCATCTCACATGACTGACCGACCATCGATGTTCTTTCTGCGCGAGGGTGTTGGGTCTTATTATTTACGCTGGTGGATGTAAGACCTCCTACCCTCACTGACGCAGCTATGGTCAATTTGGTGTTATTCTTGTTTATAAATGCCTTCTAATCTGTCTCAAGTCTTTCCGTCCTGTCTATTGCCATCCCTACTGTCTGTTCGTCTGCGTGGTGTTTGAATGTAAGACCGTGTGTACTCTTTGTGTCGTCAAATCTGTCTGTCTTATCCGTTGTTGGCGTGTGTCTGCCTGTTTGTCTAATGTGAACCAGTCAGTCAGCTGTCTGTCTGTCATGTTAGTTGCCATATTGTCTATTTGTGCATGTATGAATCTGTCTATTTTTGTCAACCTCCTATCTGTTTCACTGTCTATATTCACCCTGTGTCTATTGTAGTCATCTTCTCCATGCATTCCTGTTATTATCTTTTTATCTCTTCTCTTTCTCCATGTACAGTCACCCACAGGAATAAGTATACACTATAGCTGTAAGGTCGTCAGGTAACGTTGAAACTGCGCATTCAGACGCAGGACGAAACTCAGCTCCCCCCCACCTGTTATCTCTAACTATTTTCTGTTTCGCCTTCTTTATTCTTCTATTTACTCATCTTCTTTCCTTTATTAATCCAAACAACGTTAAAAAAAGTAGGTTAAAGAAAAAAGTGGGGGGAGGAGGAGGGAGCCGTATGATAACCGCAATCGTGGGCTGACAGCGTACAACGAATGAGGGTGCGCGAAGTCCGTAGACTTGCATCTTTTTCCAGCGTAAATAAAATGGTTATGTAATGGCTTCCTAAAGAAACCATCGATATGGGACCAGATTTGTTCCAATCTACGAATTGTTTGCGATTCTTCCACCAAGTTTGATGAAAAACGATTGTGCCGTTTCGGCTGCCCAGAATACACACACACACACACACACGCCTAGTCCTATAGTATATTAGATAAACCAATATAATATAATATAAACCAAGTGAACGCACAGGTATAACTTCCGGATATCTAGTGGAAACTCACATCACCGGTAACAAATATTCATTATCACACTCAGTTTTAGGAAGAGGGCCAACACACTGAATGATTACTTTTGCAAATAGCTCATCAACAACAGGTACAGGTTTTAAAGGTGCAGGTGACAATACTTGATTGGGCTTACCAGCTAACTGGTATACATGACATGTATGGCAAAAACCTGCTATGCCTGAAGAAACACTAGATTCATAATGGCTCTCTGGTTCTGATACAGCCCTAGCAAATAATGGAATCAACTACTGGTCAGACTTTTGAGCAGAAATTAATATCTCTCTTGTGACAGGAAGGCTACTGAAATCAACATTCACATGATCCTGAGAATCTGTCTTTACATCACTTGACACATCACTAACAGGTTGATCCACTAAACCTGCATCTAATAGCTCTGGCTTAACATCAAACAGTCCATTCAAATCATAATCAGGCAAAACATCACATTGATCACTCACATCTGTCCCATATGTCACCATTTTAACTTGACTACGGGTTACAGTATACTGCCCGATTCGGGGGTCACTAATTCTAAGGGGATAACTTAACTCTATTCTTATTTTTAAAGTCGCTGCCA
The DNA here is from genome assembly GCF_018991925.1 of Homarus americanus. Lineage (NCBI taxonomy): Eukaryota > Metazoa > Arthropoda > Malacostraca > Decapoda > Nephropidae > Homarus > Homarus americanus. The sequence goes on along the minus strand of NW_024725489.1, from coordinate 9,762,679 downwards.
CCAGACCCCCCTGGACAGTTTGTAGCTCGTTAGGTAGCGGGCAGAGTAAGCTAGGCACTGGATTGGGTTTTTCATTGCATCCCGTCACAATACAAAAAGAGTTGGCCTTCATCAGAAGAACAACTATTATGTTCATTACACTTCACAACAATACACGTCTTACATCAAATAATTACTATTATCATCTTAATTCTTCATAACAACCCATGACCTCCTTACCTCGGTCATTCCTTCTTACCATAACACCCAACACAACAGACTGCACCACCTGTGAGAGTATAGCATCACATGTTACATTACAGCACCACATGTTACATTACAGCACCACATGTTATATCATAGCACCACATCCCGGGTACACTCCACACCTAAAAGTATGGAACTCCTTGGTATTCTTAGGTACACATACCAGGTACCTCGTTCAGACTCTACTCTTGCGGAGTAGATGGGATACTTCCCAAGTAAGCATACCAGTACTGGTTCCACGCCTGGTATTATTAGGTTGCTCCACGTAGCGACCGCGAATCTTCTCAAACATACAATTATTTTCTCCTATCCTGGGTGGTGATATGTAGGGTATCCACAGATCCACAGTGGAGGTGCATAATGGTCGTAAGCAGACACACCCTGCATGGTGCGTTCCTCAGAGTGGTGGTAATGGCGACGCTCTGGAAGCGTGCATACCTGTTTTGATGAGAGAGAGGTTATAACTGATGAAGGCCTGATGGGCTCTTATCATCACACACTAGTACAACTAATACTTCACTTTATAACATCAGGCAAGGTTTCAAGATGTAAACAACTGCTAGATAAGTCTTTTTAGGGCTGAATGAAGCACGATGGAGTTCACTGACCTGTTTTGATGAGAGAGCGGGTATAACTGAGCGCGGTGCCCCGCATCTCTCACTGAACTAGGCCTACAGATTCCAATCTTTAATTTTCATTTTGATATTATTCTGGTTTTCACATGTACACTTTCCTATCTATTGTGACCTTATGCCTTATAATTATACACCTTAATCCTAAATTACATACTAAAGAAAGGATCTGGTTTGCCAGTTCCTGGGGAAATTAATTGGGCTATATCAATAACTCAAAACAGTAGCCTGGGGCGGAATGGACGCTAGCATCGAACAAAGCCTTGCTTCGTATTTTCATGGCGTGGATATATCCACTTCCCTTCAATCTGTATTTAGGGATCCTCCCCTCACACGTTGCAATCATTGAACACATTCATAAGATTCTCTGATCATTGCATTGTTCGTGGTTATTCGTCACATGAGATAACGAGGTGTATTAAGCTCACACCGAGGCATACAAGATAATTTCTTTGTAGTATAGTTTCTGGATCACTTCCAACACTTCGCATAAGTCTGATACATTTATCCTTTTTCCAGATCATTGTTCTCTTATATTTTCATCTGATACCTGCGGTAGCTATGCTCACTAATCGTTCACAGACGTAAATAGTATGACCTTCAAACACGATCTACACTTATCCCTTACAGTAAACTAGTCCGCATCAATTGGACCTTCCCCAATCATCCTATGGATACCTTGAGTTCTCTTTAATTCTATGAGTACATACACTTAATATTAAATGACCGCACCTTGGTACAATTCGTATAAAATAACATACAGTAGGTGAGTTATCCTTTACCAACGTTTCCCCTTTTCTGTGACTATACAAGTGCGGTGGATTTGGATGTTAGGTAGCGTAATATGAATTAAAGAGATATTAAGGATGACAATCATGTGCGCAGTACAACAGCACCTGAAGGGAATAACCCAACACAATTACTCACAAGGTCTGCAGCAGGGTTATTACTCAAAGGTGGGGAGTACACAACTGGATCCAGAACAACAAGGTTACCAGCTATATCATTTCCCAAGAGGAACGTTACTCCTTCCACTGGCAAAACCTCCTGAACCCCTATTGTAACTGGCTGAGACAAAAGGTCCGTCCGAAGATACACTTTACACAAAGGAACGCAAGTGGTTCCACTAACTCCCCGCAACACAACATGCTCATCAGTATAAACCTCTTCCACAGATGGAAGAGTACTTTTCAACAGAATACTAAGTGAAGCACCAGTATTCCTCAAAAATACTCACAGGGACAGCAGGACTACCCTCGGAGACGGACACAAAACCAGGAAACTGAAAGGGCTGGAAGAAATCCTTAGGATCCACGCAAACTGGGTCAGAAACCACAGCAACAGCATCTGCTGAGACAAATGCAAAATTAGCAACAGGCGTTTCATGGGACTCCTTAGCTTTGAGCTTAGGACATTGGGCAATAGAGTGACCAGGCTTTCTACAATAAAAACACCCAAAAGTCATAACCCCGCTAAATCCATTACTACCATGACCATCAGAACCTCTGCCAACATTCTCAAAGGAAAGTTTATTACCTATGGTACCAAACGGGTGCTTACCACCTTGAGCTGGAGTCACGGCTTGGCCTGGAACCTCATTAACTTTGTTTATGAATAAGACTGAAATTTTCCGCTAAAATGGCAGCTCTTTCAATAGTTGTAACTTCCTTCTCACAAGAGTACATACGGACGTATGTGGGGACACCTTTCAAATACTGCTCTAGTGCACCAATTCACAAATTTCATCATAGGTTTTAACTCCAATAGCCTATAGCAGGGGTTCTCAACCAGGGGGGAACTCCCCCCAGGGGGGGAATTCAGGTTTTCAGAGGGGGGAAAACTGATTCAGGAGCAAGAGATATGTTCGATGAGAAATCAATCACAGAATTTTGGCCCTTGATGTGCGATTCCTACCCAAAAGTGGCAGAAAGAGCTATCCGTGCATTGCTTCCGTTTGTGTCGACATATCTTTGTGAGTCAGGCTTTTCAACTCAGTTGCAAATTAAAACGAAGCAACGTAGTAGATTAGAGGTAGAAAATGACCTGCGGTGTGCCCTTTCAAGCACTCCTCCGCGTATCCCAGAATTAGCGAAGAAAAAACAATCACAGGTTTCTCATTGACTGTAATCTTCATCTGAATAAAATTAATTACAAATTTACAATATCCTGGTATTCTATTGAACTTTTTGTTTATTGCATTATGCTTCAGTTTGGTCTGTTAAGTAATTCATTATAAATATAAAAAAACTATTTTCTTTTATTCAAGTTTTATAAATCCATCAACATTTTCAAGTGGCATTTAATTTGTAAAACTCCACTATAAAAATAATCCATGTAAAATTGTAAATGTATATGTACTAATATGGAAAAAATAAAGGATTTTCAGTATTATATGCATATTATTTGGAATGCACTTTTTGAGGCAGACAATCTTGGAAAGGAGGGGGGAATGACATTCTGACATATGGTGAAAGGGGTGCATGGGGCAAACAAGGTTGAGAACCACTGGCCTATAGCCATGTGTTGCGCAACTTATTGACAGTGTGACCATATTCGATATATGACTGATCGGACAATTTGAATGTATTTCAAAACTTATCTCTATATGACTCTGCTGTCAATTGGTAAGATTTCAAAATGGCTTCCTTGACCACAGAATACTCATTTTGCTGTGAGCTGGTTAGGAACAAGTAAGTGGAACGGCCTTTACCAACAAGAGCAGACTGGATCAGCAAGGGCCAATACTGCTGAGGCCAGGAAAGGGATGTGGCAATCTGCTCAAGTTGGATGACAAATTCTTCCGGATCATGTTCGTCAAAATTTGGCACAAACTTTGTCACTTTAATTACATCAAACTTGACGTCACATAACTCCAGAGTAGCTCTCTTGTCCAACAACTCTAACTGGAATACCCTTTCTCTCTCTCTATCCACCCTTTCTCTTTCCTGTCCTCCATTTCTTTTTCCTGCAACCTTAACTTCATTTCCCACTCCAGCTTATCACTTTCTAACTGCAACTCTATTCACCTTACTGACGGATCTTCCTCCATCTCACACAGTTGGACTGCAGATTCCTCCAAAATTGACTCTTCCACCAAACTTCTTATTACGGCATTTTTGACAGTTGCCTTTTTCCAGTTTGACTTTATCTCTGTTTTATAATGCTTAGTCAACGAAAACCAAACATCTTTACGAATGGTACTACACTCCAAACTTAACACTGAAGGTTCAGCAATGAACTTCGCTAAATCAAAAGGCTTCATTTTAAACACATCTGGCAACTTACCGACAAGTGGAGAAAACTTGTATCCAAAAAATATTCGCAAATTTCACTCCTGATGATTTTAACTAGTTTTAACTTAATTTCACTTAATTTTAACCAAAGTCTCCCGGACATAGACCCCCATTTTGTTATGCCATAACTTATCAACTTGAGTTACATTAAAGATTAATATGGCAAATATGCCATAACAAAAAAAAAAAAAAAAACAATTTGCAACTCAGCACAACTTAGTCCAAGGTTCAATCACAGCCCTCTCTCTATCCCAACAGTTCAGGAGTAAAGGTTTGGAATTATACGCATTACAAAAGATTCAATTAAAATTTAATAACAAAAATTTACCATAATAAATGTGTAGGTTTCATAAGATTATTTAAATCAAGAGAATAAAGAATCAACATAATCCTGAGTAAACCACTAATATATGAAGAGTAAATAAACAATAAACTACTTTGTAATATCACCATTGAATGCACTCTACACAAAATAAATAATAATAGAGCAGCACTGAATGGATAATACTCAACTAACCTAAATATGAAAAGGTATCCACCACTGACAAACTGAGACATTTTCCTTCTCCCAAGGGCAGCCAGTGACTGACATCGCTCCATACTCCCGGGAACTACAAGCCTAAAACTAACAGTAATCACCTCCTACATTAAGCTGCAAAAATACCTACATACATACAGAAAAATATTTTATGTATCAAATACCAGCCCTGCTCACACATCATTATGCGAAATTATATTTACATAACTTGTGGGTAACATACCTAAAAGATATTTCACTATGCACAGTGCAAAGCACCACTGTACATTACGCCATGCATAACAGACACATCTTTTCAAACTACAAATATGATAGTTTTATATTAATTTTAATGATGACAAAGACACATCTTTTCAAACTACAAACATGATAGTTTTATAATAATTTTAATGAGGTCATAGACACATCTTTTCAAATTACAAATGTGAGTTATACAGTAATATTTTTTTCTTTTAAGTCAGAAGCATCCAATTTTGCCATTGTACATAATATACTCTCCATAAGGCATTGCAGACTAGGGCTTGAGTAGATGTTCAATGGCAGGTGTCAACTTTCAAAGTTTAGTATTTACATACATATGCATATAACATGTTTAGGTTAGTGTATAGGTTTTTTCTGCGAGTTTAGCTTATTCCTAGCAGAGCTTGGATGGTGTGACCGAGCTATGCAATAGCCCCTGTCTTATAGGCAGAAGTATTTATATAATTGGGTTAATTACATTTGATTTATATACTCTATCACCCTCTGTAACTTTCCACTTGCTATGAGGTAGCATGTTCAATGCACATGATAAGGTGTGCCCACGTGAAGTCGCGTCACTTAGTGCTGAGCTAAGGCATTAAGTAGCAGGCTTTCTGGCCACCTCTTGCGGCAGTAGTTTGATATCCTTGACTAGAGGAAGACGCTATTGAGAGCCATCGTGGATGGTTCCGGGTATTACAAGAATTGTCACTCAACACCTCACACCAACTTTCGATGATGCTTACCGAAGTATCAGAAATAGAGTAACTCAAACAGCTAGAAATGTCTGACGTAGGTATTATACAAATAAGCTCCAGTCAGCATCAGGCGACGGTAAGAAAACCTGGAATGTCATAAATTTTATTCAGAACAGGAATACTCAGCCTTCGGCCCCCCCACTCAGCTTTTATGATAAATGATTCAGTTATAACGGAACCCTCCCCCATTGCCAACCACTTCAATGAATATTTTATTAATGTTGGCAAAAATCTTACAGAGAGCATCCCTGATCACCATGAGGAATTTAGAGCCTACCTGCAAAACAGACAGCAAAATGAGCTGTTCTTAGCCCCTATCACAACAGATGAATTACTGGCCATCATAAAAATGTCCATAGATGCAGCAGCAGGCGAAGACAAATATACCAATGAGCATCATTAAGAAAGTAGCCCACTTATTACTACCTGTCCTCCTACACATTTGTAACTCCTTCACTAGTGGTGTCTTTACGGATAAACTGAAAATTGCTAAAGTTCACCGAGCATATAAATAATCTGGGGACAAAGGTCTCTTCAAGAATTACCGCCCCATATCAGTCCTCCCAGCCTTGAGTAAGATACTGGAAAAGCTAGCATGTACTAGACTAAATTTCTTCTGCAATGCCAGACTCCCAGTTTGAATTTAGAGCTAGAAGGTCGACGGACAGTGCTCTGCTATCCTTTACTAATGACATCTTAAATTCCTTTGATGACAGTTAGTTCACAGTAGGTACATTCTTGGACCTCTCTAAAGCCTTCGATACTGTCAACCATACCATCCTCCTTTCAAAGCTTGAACATTACGACGTTAGGGACCTGTCCCACAATTGGTTAACTCATATCTGTCCAACAGGATGCAGTATGTCTACTATAATAATCACCAATCTGACTCCTCGCCAATCTTGTATGGCGTCCCCAAAGGTTCCATTCTCGGTCCAGGACTGTTTTTGTTGTACATAAACGACATAGTCCACGCCAGCACACTCATAAAATACAACTTATTTGTAGACGATAGTAATCTCTATGCCAGCAACTCAGACCACCATTCCTTGATGAGAACTATGAAAACTAAATTGACTAAAGTCAGGACCTGGGTAATACGTAATAAACTGACCTTAAACCTTGAGAAAACCCACTACACGATCTTTCACATAAGGAAAAACTTACCCCCAGACTTGGATCCCCTGTACCTCGGTATTACAGTCCTCAAACGCGAACAAAATACTAAATTCCTCGGAGTTATTGTTGATGAGAAACTTAACTGGAGAAACCACATACATGCCATTCACAGTAAAGTCAATAAACAGTGCGGTATCATTTATCACACTCAACAGTCACTCACTCTCACAGCAATGAAAGAGATCTATCATGATCTTGTTTACTAACACCTGATACACTGTCACACTCTATGGGGGGCCTCTGGCTCTTCAAAAACACAATCTCTGGCTACTGCACAAAAGAGAGTTGTACGGATCACACAAACGAAAAATTTGCGACATTGAAAATGTAAAAATTCGAAGATATTAACACCTACTGCTGTGCCCACTTTGTTTACAAATCTATCAATCACTTGCTTGACAATAATTATTTCCAGTTCCGGAATAATCAGAGGTACTAAGACCACCCCCATGCGCTCCTCTCAGTCCCAGACCTCCATAAAATATCAAGGTGTGAAGGTGTGGAACAACTTACCCCACCCATCTGAGCAAAGACTACGCTCCCTTCCTTTAAATCATCTCTTAAAAAATATCTATTGTCTAAGTATTAATATTTCTTGTAACACCTACTATATTTACAGTACCTGCTTTTATTGTACCATCAAAACCGTTTTATCGGAAATTATCAAGTAAATAGATAAGAAATTACCATTGCAATAAGGATATTTGCCAACTAGACATAATCCTGACAGCTCAGTCCTCTTGTTCAACCTTATTACTGTACAACCCATGTTGTACTGCTCCCCCATTATACTTATATTTTTCAATTCCACTGTAATTTATGCTTATAATATAAATAAAAAAAACAAAAAAAGAACAATAATAAATAAATAAAATAAATACATATTGAAGTGATAACCGTGGTAAAATTATGAGATGTTTTTATTGCCACCATGCTATTGTACTATTCCAGATGTTACTAAATGTTACATAATACTTCCTTGAGATAAATATATAGTATATATCAGGTGCCTTAAAGAGAGCTCAGGTTCTCAACCGGTTCAGCCATGTTAAAATTGTTATTATTATCCACTCTGCATCTGTGTGTTTTTTCTGGCTAAATAAACTGTTTCGATTCAATTCAATTCAATTCAGTAATATTTGTATCCCAATCTTAGTCTCATTATAACAGTGTCAACAGATGGTAAGTTAGTCCCGTAAGTAACACTGGTGTTTTGTAAAACATTCAAATAATGCTGAAAACTCTCCCTACATATAGCAATCACTTCTCTTCTTGCTTTTTCTTATTCCTCTCTTTTTCTTTTCCTTTCCCTTTTTATCGTTCTAATACTTACATTGCTAATAATATCTACATACGTCTTTTCTGCAGCTTTTTGGACCAATTTGTCAGCCATTCCATTTAAATGAATCCTCACATGTAATGTAATTCATACAAACCGCAGAGTACATTCCTTTTCTTGCATTACTATGACCAGTCGTTTACACATAGTAACAATTTGAAAGTTACATGGATTTTTAATCTGCAAAGCGGCTTTAGTAAGTTCCTTTACTCTGCGTTCTATACTTGGTAAATCTCATTATTTCAATTCTAGTGTTCCGTTGACAACCTAACACGATTCTCATGGCCTCGTTTTGTATCACTTCAAGCTTCTGAATAAGCTTCTTACTGTACATTATAAGGGTGGGAGCTGCATAGTCAATAACTGAACGTATAGTACTGATATAAGCCATCCTTAAAATAGGAATACCTGCGCCATTTCCCTTCCATGCCAAAGCTCTTAAAGGTTTTAAACGTCCTTTACATGCATTCCCCATGTATTGCATATCACGTACTTTACTGTTGGACTTATACCCAATATACGTCCCAAAGTATTTGTAAACATCAACTTTTTCTAGCCGTAATCCATTCAAAAATTGATCCACTTGTTCATAATTTCTGACCTGATAATTAGTTTTTTCATTGTTAATTACAAGACCCATTCTATATAACAACCACGACCATGATTATAACAACCACGACCATGATTATAACAACCACGACCATGATTATAACAACCAGGACCTTCATTATAACAACCATGACCACGATTATAACAACCAGGACAATGATTATAACAACCACGACCATAATTATAACAACAACGACTATGATTATAACACCCACGACGATGATTATAACACCGACGACCATTATTACAACAACTACGACCATGATTATAACAACCACGACTATGATTATAACAACCACAACCATGATTATAACAACCACAACCTTGATTATAAAAACCACGACCATGATTGTAACAACCACGACTATGATTATAACAACCACGACCATGATTATAACAACCACGACCATGATTATAACAACCACGACCAACTGGAAAACGATGTCGCTGTACGCTGTCAGCCGGACTGCGGTTGCGCTCGCCAAGCACAAGCGTTCGAACTTTCACGCTTCGGACTCGCCACCGGGCATGAAGGGCCCACGATCGATATATATATATATATATATATATATATATATATATATATATATATATATATATATATATATATATATATATATATATATATATATATATATATATATATATATATATATATATATATATATATATATATATATATATATATTTATATATATATATATATATATATATATATATATATATATATATATATAACAAAGAAGTATGTCTTTGTGTTTGTGTGTTTGTGTCTGCGTGTGTCCGCACGAGAATCTCAGAAACTACTTTACCGATCTGTAGTGATGATGGATGGTGTTATATGTAGTGATGATTAGACAAGAAAATATTAATAGTTTAATGCTAAAAAAAATATACTTTGCTGTACCGTTGTAGTGGAACTTACATACACCGTTAATGAAATATTGATGGAAGAAGAAGTTTTGGGGAGTGAACAGTGAGACAATGTGGAGCTTCCCGGAGGGTGGCGTCCTACCGTGACCTAGCGAATGAGCCGCCCTGACCAAACTTGGCATGGATAGCAAGTGTTTCCTTGCTTCTCTCATGGACAGTTCTATGTTGGATGCTCCAGAGTGGGAACTGGCAAAAATCTGTACATACTTTCTGCTAATGGCAAAACCAAAAAAGTGGTCTACCCTAATGCACTGCAGTGAGACAATGTAGAGCCTCCCGGAGGGTGGCGGCCTACCGTGTGTATCGGCACGAGAATCTCGGAAACTACGTTACCGATCTGTTGTGATGATGGATGGTTTTATATGTAGTGATGATGGATGGTGTTATATGTAGTGATGATGGATGGTGTTATATGTAGTGATGATGGATATTATTATATGTAGTGATGATGGGTGGTGTTATATGTAGTGATGATGGATGGTGTTATATGTAGTGATGATGGATGATGTTATATGTAGTGATGATGGGTGGTGTTAGATGTAGTGATGATAAGACAATATAATAATAGCAATTTAATGCTAAAAATATAGTGGAACTTACATACTTACATACACCGTTAATGAACTATTGATGGAAGAAGAAGTTTTGGGGACTGAACAGTGAGACAATGTGGAGCCTCCCGGAGGGTGGTGTCCTACCGTTGCCTAGCGGATGAGCCGCCCGGAGGGCGGCGATTCTGCTAGTATATATATATATGTGTGTTATCGCCACGTGCCGGCAACATGTTGAGTAAAGAAACTGTTTACATTTCAGAATAGCTTGCTAAGCGAGATGGAGTTGGTTGCAGCTATGTGACTGCCAGAGGACCAGAGTCTCGCCTGCTACCGTCGAGACAGCATCTTGATTTTTCGTTCAGCCAACATCTACCAGAAGGATATTATATTTGTTATCGTTGGTCAAACCCTAGACCCCAAAACGTGAGTGTGATTGTGAACTATTAAATCATCTAAGAACTCTAAATAACTTTAATAAGTGTATTTATGTACTGTATATTGAACATATTATACAAACTGTGTCCTGATGTATCAGCAGTTGTAACATGTGAGTTATATTTAAGAGGTTAATAGGTTATGTTCTGTATATTGATCGTTCTATTCAAACTGTGTGTCCTTATATACCAGCATTTGTCATATGTGAATTATTTTTTAACAGGTTTTGACCGAATTATACTTATCGCGTCAACGACAAGGGTCTTATTTTCCTGCGATTACAGTCAAAACGTGGGATAGGACTATCGTGGGAGCAGCTGAGGATCGCGTCATCGCAGGGAGCGGAAGGAAGAGGACCTTTATCAGAAAAGACTGGTCGTTGTATCAATGTTGTTCGGACGATCACGCGCGAGTGATAGTGTTCATTGTGGATAGCCACATCGGCCATCGCGAGAAACTGGTGTCAGGAAAGACTGATTTCGGTGCCAAAATTGTTCGGACAATAACGCTGGAAAGTTACTGATCAAAACGTACAGCCAGACTAGGTCGCCAAGTTTAATCAGTAGCTGATACTGGTGTATGTGTGTGTGTAAATAAGAAATAACAACGAGGGTTGTGACAGCTAAGTAAAGTTGTATAAGTAAGGGCTCTGCAGTAGTGTTTGTGACATCAGCTATGTAACGAGTCCCTACATTGACTGTGGGTCTCTGTGGTCGTGTTAGTGTGACATCACTCGTGCGTATGGCACGTCACGTGTTTGAGGAACGTCGCTTGTACGTATGGCACGTGTTTGTGTGACATCACTGCTGCGTATGGCACACGCTTGTGTGACGTCACTCGTTTGTATGGCACTGTTTGTGTGATATCCGCGATCGTGGGACGCCATCATAAGTAGTAGCTGATACTAAGCGTTACTGCATACATTTATCGAGCAAGACAGATCACGCTCGCTGTTGTGGCAGTCATGGACGTGAAAGGGAATTAGTCAGAAGTGGGGAGCGTGTCCGACGTGGAACAAAGAGACACTGTCGACATAGAAACCAACGTCTCACCCACCCGGCCAAGGCAGAGTGAGATAAACCTCTCTCCCGTAAACCTGTCTCCTGAGAAGAGAAAGGAACCACCAGTCGAAGGGATTGAAGGAAAATTATGTGAGCAATACCAACAGATGCAGCAGATGTTCGCTCACATGACAGCGATGATGTAGAACGTCACCGAAGGTATGAATCTACTACAAAGTAAGGGCAGCACTCAAAATCACGGAAAGGTGTTATCACTACCAGAGACAAGACCTTCCTCTGAAACTGAAATAGAAACTGATGAAGAAACGTTATATACTCCAAGAGGAATCCCGGCGCTCTCCTTAACCACAGAGCCGGGAACATCTCACCAGAGGGAGCGCGGAAGCACTTCCGAGCATCAAGCTCGCTCACCGAAACCACTAGCTTTGATGAAGGACCAAAAGGACGACCCGCCTTGGAACTTGTAGTGAATACTGGGAGTTCAAGAGAGTCTTCCAGCTACACGTTGGGATGGCGCAGATACCTGATGCTTTGACGCTTTGCGGGGATGCCTGCAAATTCAAGATCCCAAAGTGAGGTACAAGGAAGCATTGGACATATTAGAGAAACATCACGGCAACAAGCACACTTACGTCTGCCAGCTAATAAAGAAGGCCCTGCGAGGTCCAACTGTGAGATAAGTGACGCAAAGGGCCTCCAAAAGTTCTCAGACGAACTGGGGAATTGCTTGAGGAACTTGAAAGTCTTGGGAGAACTACGTTAGATTGACACGTATGAATTAATAAGCACGTTAGCTGAGAAATTCAAGGGATAGATAAGGGATGACTATGTGGATAAGGCGCATAAATACAAATAGAAGTGGGGTATGCCTCCTGTAATCGAGTGGATGTTGGAATTCACGATGGATATTGTCGACAAGGAGGAGGAGGCCCCAAAGGGACAAGGACAGGAAGAACCAAGCAGAATTTATGCCAGAAGATGGTATGTGGTATAGATGGTTGCTCTGGACTACACTTGAGGCTTCTGCACTTCACGGGAGTTTTGACGAGCAGTGGCAAGGCGTAACTGGGCGAAGTTGAAAAAGGATAACACCAGACCGGCTTCCAAAGGGTGAAGAGAGGAACCACTGTGGGCGTACCAAATAGACATATCACCTGACCACAAGCAACCTAGAATGAGTCAACTTAAGGCCATTATGCCACCTCCGGAATCGGCAACTAGTGGAGTTAAATCATGGAAGATCGAAGCCGGTACAAGCACCATGGGGAAAAGAAATCCACATAGATAGGTCAGGGAAGCCATAACCAACAACGGAATTGATGATCAGCGTGAAGAACCCAAAGATTGCGAGTTCTGACTACAAGGGTACAGCAGAGTCGCACTTCCAATAGTGAAAGTCAGGGTGGAGGAGAAGAACCAAGAGGGGAGAGGAGCAGTGGTCACCGGAGCTCTATTGGATTCAGGCAGCAACCGATCATATTGCATGCGTAGTCTAGCTAACTGGCTGCAGGCAGAGGGAAGGCCAGTATCCCTCTCCATTGGCACGATCATGAAAGAAATAAGTAGTGTAATCACCGAAGAGATCAGTGTGAAAGTGGCTAGCGTAGGAGTGAGAAAGGGCCGATCCATCACTATCCCCAAGGTCATTATTGTTGAGAATCTACCGTCTTCTCTGAAAGCGTCGGTCGCAGACACCCTAGACGTAACCATGTGGGAACACCTCCGAGGTACTGCGCTACGCCAAGCACCGAAAAGAGTGGATCTCCTGGTAGGTCTAGATGCACCACAAGCACTAGCACCATTAGAAGTAAGGACCGGTAAGGACGGAGAGCCGTTTGCAACACGCACCCTTCTAGGTTGGACTATTAATGGACCGTTTGGAGTGGTGAGCCGTGATTATGCCGTGATCAACCACTTTGTAAAAATGTCAACACTTAAATCGGACACAAATCTGGAAAAACAAGTGAGGCACTTCTGGGAATGCAACTTTGCCTTCAGTAACAATGATTCTGTATCTGTCGAAGACAAGAGAGTCCTGATGCAGTGGTCAACGTCAATGACTCAAGTGGACGGACACTACCAACGTCCCAGCCCGTTTCGTCATGAAGAACCGAGACTCTCAGACAATAAGAAACTTGCTGAGCAGCGATTGGCGAGATTGAGAAAACGCCTCCTGAAGAACCCAGGGCTCTCTCAGAGGTATAAAGAAGAGATGAGACGTCTAATTGGTGGTGGAGGGTTGTCTCATCCGCGGGTGCTGCGCCGGCCGGCTGTGATTTTTCGCGCCACTTAGCCAGGTGTTTCTTGAAGAGTCCCCAGTCTGCCTTTTGAGTGTTGTATCTCCATCTCGGGGGGGGTGGAGTGGGGAGTTTGTTCACCTTCAGCGTTGTTAGGGTGGCGAAGTGGTCACTGGTCAGCGTGGGGTGTATCTGCCAGGAGGCCGAAGGCTGTAGTGCACTGGAGACGAAGGTTAGATCTAGCCTTCCTCCCCTAGTGTGGGTGGGCTCTCCGGTGTTCAGGAGGCAGATCTCGGGTGTATCTTGAAAGGTGGTGTATAGGTGTAGGCCGTCTTCATTTGTGGGGCTTGCCGAGCTTAGGAAGGGATGATGTGCGTTGAAATCCCCTCCTATGAGTGTGGCGTGGTCAGCGGCCGAAGCAAATAATTGAGTAACCTCCAGTGAGCCCCTTGGGTTCTTGTAGATGTTGTGAACAGTTAATTCCCGTTCTTGGAGGGTTACTTTGACGGCCTGTGTCTCGATGTTTTCCCCACATGGAAATTGCTGCGTGACATCGGCGGAGGGTATGCTTGACTTGACCAAGATCATACATCCTCTTGTTGACGCCTGCGTGAAATGCCTCCTGTATGTCTTGTAACCGCTGAATTTGAAACAGTGGTGTTCTTGTAGAAGTGTTTCTTGTAGGAGTATGATGTCAAGCTTGTCCTTGGCTGCTGCTTCTTGTAGGAGGTGTTTCTTGTTTTTGATGCCCTGAGCATTCCATGTAAGGATGTTCAGGGTGCTGACGTTTTCCACCACTGTTTCATCGGGGACTTCTGGTGGTTCTCGATGGAGATGTCCAAGCTCGATTCCAACTGGATCAGGTCCATGTCTTCGTGTTCTGTGGTTTTTGCCTTCTGGGCCGTGGTTCGGTTCAGGGGAGTTGAAACGTCCAGTTTCTTTCTGGGAGCTGTCGGTATCTTGGGTTCTCTGGTGGCCTTCTTCGGTGTAGAGTGTACCTCGGCTGTCACTCGTGTGAGGACCGGCGTGGCTTCCTCCACTGAGTTGGCTGGAGCTGTGGCGACTTGCCCGAGGACGCTCCCCATGAGTATTTGGAGCTGTGTGGGTTGGATCTTGTGGCCCAGTAGTCCGGCTAGGCCCTCCGCGAAGGTTGCCAGTACCTTGGCTAGGTCTGATACGTGTATCATTCCTTCTGGTGCCTTGGTGTGTGCTTCTTTTGTCTTTCTCGTGGTCGTGGATGAGACAACCCTCCACCACCAATTGGTCGAGGCGTTTCACCAAGCGGCAGAAGAGGCTATCCCAAAAACAAAACCCACATCAAGACAGTACAATGATTACTGGTACTACTGTCCCAGGGAGAAAGAACTCAACCACAGAGTGAACATGGCCCGAAGAAACTACAGGAGACATCCCACGGCAACAAACAGACATCTCCTGCAAGTCATAGTTAAGGATACCAGGGAAGAGAAGGAAGAAATTAAAAACGTAAGCTGGCTCAAGTGGTGCTCCGAACTGAACGAGCACACCTCCCTTGGCAAGATGTGGGCCCAGATCCGAAGGGCATCTGGGAAGGCAACACCACCACCACCAACTCATCCCAACCCAGAAGAGGAAGCCGAGAGACTTGCAAAACTGTTCTCTGACCGAGCAGCAACGAAGAACCTCCCGAGACAGGCGGAGGAGACACAACGGCGTCTGCGACAGGTCAGACTCCAGATGATCGAAGAGGCCTGCAACAGTGAAGATGACACTGACAGACCATTCAACCAGCAAGAACTCCAGAAGTCGCTAAAACGAAGCAAGGATACAGCTCCAGGGGCCGACAGGATAACCTACTCCATGCTTTCTCATGCCGGTACAGCCGGACACGAGGCTCTGCTGCAAGCCATCAATGCTTCGTGGACAGCACAAAGACTCCCACCGGAATGGAAGAAGGCAGATATACAGCCCATTCCAAAGCCCAGAGAACCAGACAAACCGAGGCCCATCTCCCTTCTCAGCTGCATAGCGAAGACCGGAGAAAGAATGGCTCTCAACCGACTCAAGTGGAAAGTAGGCAGCCCACACCCTCACATCTTTGCTTACACCGAGAACACCGGCACAGGCAACAACATCGCCGAGATACTCAGCACAGTGGACAACAAACCAGCTCTGGTGGTCTTCCTCGACCTGGAGAAAGCCTTCGAACTAGCAAATCCTTTGGCCATTACAACTACGCTCGCTAAAAAAGGCGTCAAAGGAAGGTTGCTGGGGTGGATCCAGAACTACCTCACACAGAGAGAAGCACGAGTACGCTTTCAGGGAGCAACCTCAAGCTACAGGGTCCACGAAAACGGAACCCCACAAGGAGGCATCCTCAGTCCAATGCTGTTCAATGTCCTGATGGAAAATCTAGTCAAACTTCCCTTCAGACAAACAGCCAAGCTCCTATGCTATGCAGACGACTTACAGCTTATAGTAAGAGGATCGAACAGACTAGCCAACACGCAACACGCACTCCAACTTATAGAAGAGGAGTGCAACAGACTTGGACTCAAGATAAATCCAGCCAAGTCGAAAGCGATGGCCATCTGCACAGACACACCAGACAAGTTGCTCTCCATACAAAACACGCCGGTAGTCTGGACCAACGCCCACCAGTGTCTTGGAATCTGGTTTGACCAGAAACTCACCTTCAAGCCGCAACTCGAGTATCTCAGGCACAGGACGAAGAGCAGACACAATATAATGAGGTCGCTCACCAGCAAATCCGCAGGAGCAAACCTTCATGTGCTCAAAGCCTACTACACAGCCGCCATCAGATCGCTGGTAGATTACAGTGCTCCAGCACTCATTGGACTGAGAGAAGACCAAATAGCTAAGCTAGAAGTCATTCAAAACAATGCTCTCAGGACCATGCTCGGAGCACCCATGTGGACCAGAATTTGCAATCTGCAAATGGAAACCGAGCTACCACCCCTGGCAGTACGAGTCAAGCAGGTGACAGCCGGTCTCCTCGCCAAAATCTGTAGAGCAGACAAGCCCACAGTTGCCAAGATTCGAATCAGTGCCTCCCTCCACCTCGACCACAGAGTGCGAGGGGCCACCTGGTCGCACGAGGCAAGCGAGGTCATCCGACACCTGCAAGCAGAAACACTCGTCAAGAACAACCAAGACACACGAGACAATGGTTACGCTGTTCCTCCACCATGGAGCCCTCCACCAGCCACACTCAAATTTACCGACCTAGGCGATAGTAAAGCCAACCTCCAGAAGGAGGACCTCAAAAAAATAACTCTCGAAGCCATAGCCACCGAGACACCGGCTGATGCAGCATCATACTTCACAGACGGCTCGGTGGACCCAAAACATCATAGATCCGGAGCGGCCTTCTACACCCAAGGTCAGACCCTCCAATGGAGACTTTCCAACGACTGCTCCACCCTACAAACAGAACTGGTAGCAATCTCAAAGGCCCTACAACACGCTGCAACACAACACAACAAGTCCGTCATAATTCACACGGACTCGAAATCGGCCATGCAGGCGCTGCAACACAGTCAACCAAGAGACAACGTCCACATCATCACCTCGATCCTCGCACAGCTACAGGAATTCCAAAGCCAAAACCGACCAGTCGTCTTACACTGGATTCCCAGTCATGTAGGGATCGGAGGAAACGACGTGGCAGACGAAGCAGCCAAGGCAGCTACACGTTCTAGCGTACACATCCAAGTTCCAGCAAGTGTGCAACAGATCAAGAATCACCTCAGAAAGACTACCAAGCTCCACATCAAAAAGAGCTTCCTTCATGCACTTAACGCTGGTTCCCAATCAGCCAAATGGTACCTGGCGGCCACAAAAGGGGAACCACCTTTCGCAGACAAGAAAACTCCAAGACAAACCCAAGTCAGCCTTCACCGACTACGACTAGGGTACAAGTGCTCCTGGCAGATGATCGGAAATGACGTCACGGAATGCACCTACTGTCAGGAGCCAGCAGCCAACCCACTTGAACACTATCTCCTCGATTGCGAGGTCACACAAAGCCTCCGAAACAGAACTCAAATCTCCCAAGAAACACACACAACACCAGCGGCCACTCTAACCCGAAAGGCCCATACAGACCACATTCACCACCTACTCCGGGTCATCACACGATACCCACCACCCAGATAGCTTAGAAAGCATCCTCTCCCAGCAAGTGCGGACCCCAGTTCGGGGGGCGCGCCACTCCGAAGCTGACCACGTCCAAGAGTGGGGGCTGGTGGTAAGCGTCCACTGATCGGGGGTCCGCTCACACTTGCAACCTGCAGTATCCCTCCAATCTGCAGGTGGGACCACCTCCAATCCCAATCCGGTCTGGCTGCTCCTGGAGCTCCAGCCGGAACCACCAAACGGGCCGCCTATAGGCAAAGGCCCGTGTCGGACTACGGTCCGACAATCTATACAACAACAACAACAACATGTAATCACAGAGGCTGATTGGACACGGGAGGAGACTGACGTTCTTGCGGGAACAGTACTCTGTAACGGTTTTTCTTCGCCATTGACCGCTGCATCTTGTGCGATTGCACTTGCACTTGTTCTTGCTATTCAAAGCATTGCAACATTTCATCATTCATCAATTCATTCTAAAAGTGGCTCTGTCACTTACAATTTTTGACACCTCACGAGCGCCCAGGATTGACAACCTTAGCATTCCCTCCCCACAGTTAGTGTGAGTGACCCACACAACTGCGAGGGAAGCGCTAACTGTTGTCCTTCCTGACGTGGTAGGAGGGCTTTCTCTCTTACTTCTTTTTTTCTAATACTTACCCTGGCCGAGGCACCTGCTGAATTTTCATAATTCAGTATTCGTGCTAGAGCCCCCCCAGTGGTGCGCACCTCACGGAGTGGGATTGTGTGTCTCCAGTGGGGGTCGGGGAAAACCTGGGCCAATCCAGCAGTGACGTCTGTGATCGTGCAGGCACACCACTGTTCGGGGGTCGTCCTTAAGTAAAAGTATTTTTTTTGCACTGAGGGCCTTGCATAACCTTAGTGCACCAAAACCATACATGTAATTAAACAAGCAAAGCTGTACCCAAGGGGTGGTTCCCAGCCACCCCAACCATGCCCTCTGGGAGGGGAAGCACCAAGCCCCCCTCTGCTCGTCCAGGCAGGGACAGGCAGAGGCGGGAGACCAATCATGACCCACGACTGCCACGACCAACGACAAACTCAGACAATGTAACGGCTACCGACCAAACTACTCAACAAAGACGAAACATACAAGTATCAACTGAGAAGGCCCGAGTAATCCACTTTCGGACTATTGACACGTCTACCTCGTTTGACAAAATTAATGGATTCATCATACAGAAGGCCATTAAGGATCAGATAGGGGACGTGGAGAAAGTCCGAAAGACAAGAAAAGGCGAACTCCAAGTTACTGTTAAAGACGCACAGCAAATGAGGGACGCCTTGAATCTTAAAACTTTTCATACAACAAAAGTGGAACCATATATCCCAGCATTTCTCAACACCTGTAAGGTTGTAGTTAACAGCTACGAATTTCAGGGGATGACTAATGACGAAATTAAGTACCACATGAAAGATCAAGGAGTCGTCGATGCTTACGTATTTAATAGGAAGACCACAGACGGTGAACGCAAACGATCAACTACAGCAGTACTCACTTTTGAAGGACTTGTTAGGCCCACTCATGTCTTGGTAGGATATGAGAGGGTCCAGACCAAAACATACATTTCATTCCCAATGCGTTGTTTCAACTGCCAAAGGTTTGGACACACTGGTAAGGCCTGCCGTAACACCCAGGTATGCTCCAAATGTGCTCAGACCGGACACAGGGACGATGACTGTACACAGACGGAGGAAAAATGCTACCACTGTTCCGGTCAGCATGCTGCCTCAGACAGGAAGTGCCCTTCCTACCTGAGGGAGTATGAGATCAGTAAGGTGAGAGCAGAGAAAAATTTGGACTACAAGGAGGCTAAGATGCAGGTGGAGTTGTCCTTGCAGACACCAACACCTGGAATGTCCTTTGCATCCGCTGTATCCAAAAATACCTCACCTCCCAAAATGTGCACCACTGGAACGCAGACTGAGACCAAGACCATCGCAACACAGACTGACCCCACAATCACCGGTTATTCAACCAAAGACGCCAAAGACGAGAACACTAATACAACTATGACCAATAACGAGACCCAAACTAACGAGTTATACCAGACCCCAAAACCCCAACAGACTCACGACCCTATCTACCCCAACGTAAGGAGGAGATCGTATTCAATAGAATGCATGATGAGAAAATCAACACCACAACCAATCATTCGCCTTTTTGAAAGGCACCCGGGGCAGGGAGCCCCTGCCGAGCAGAGTACTGGCTCTTTGGAGCCGGGAGACTGCTCATCTGATGAGGGGGATCCTTCCAAGGACCCTCTTTCCCCCCCATATACAAGAGGAAAGAAAAATAAAGCCCAAAACGCTGACCATATCAACTCTCAGATTTAAAATTCAGTATCATACAGTGGAATTGCAGAGGTGCTAGGAATAAAAACGCTCAATTTCATTTACTAATGTCATTATTCCGGCCGGACGTTTTTTGCCTACAAGAGACGCTACTTGCGGGTCACGACGACCCACCTGTATTCGACAACTACACGTCCTACAGGGGAGACAACCTAAGGGGGGTAGCCCTATACATTCGGAGTTCATTCGCCCAGCAAAGAGTCAGTCTGAACGTGAACCTGCAGGCTGTGGCGTGCAGAGTTAAGATTCGGACTGGCTATGTTGCCATCTGTTCACTATACTGTCCTCCGGGCGGGCTCATCGACGATGGTGAGCTTGAGGAGCTATTTAACCAACTGCCAGGAAAGAAAATGATCCTCGGCGACCTCAATGCTCGCCATTTGCGGTGGGGCAGTGTCCGGAGTGACGGGAGGGGAGAGCAGGTGGCTGCAGCTATACTCAACTCCAACTTGTCTCTTCTGAATGACGGTAGTGCGACTCGAGTGGACGAACGATTTGGCACAGCGTCAGCTATAGATCTTTCTATAGTTGATGCTGCCTTGCTATTAGATTGTAAATTTTCTACATACGACGACTCTCTGGGTAGCGACCATTTTCCGATCTGCATTTCTTATGAGTGTGGCGCCCCAACGGCTACTCCCGAGGTGCGCTACAACCTTAGGAAGGCAGACTGGAGGGCCTACTCAGGAGCCGTTCGTATAGACACCATTGGACAAGACATCAACACCAAAATTACACACATACAACAAGCTATAATACACGCAGCAGACTTAACAATTCCTAAGACTTCTGCAAAAACCCACAGGCCTGGAGTTCCATGGTGGACACCAGACTGCCGACGAGTGGTCTGTGAGCGAAATAGGCTATGTCGTTTATTCAATAGAATTCCATCACTTGTAAACTTAATTGAATATAAAAAAGCTAGAGCCAAGGCTAGGAGGGTTCTCAGGGAGTGTAAGAGAGAGTCTTGGCGGGCGTTCGTCTCCACTATTAACAAGGATACCCCTTCCTCTGAGGTATGGTCGGCTATAAACCGGGTCAGATCCAAAGGAGGAAGGAGTTTTATCCCACAGGTGAGTAGTGGAGGGCGGATTCTCGACGAACCCCAGGCCATTGCCAACACCCTAGGCCAGAAGTTTGCAGATGCCAGTAGCTCCACCAATCATGATCCACGCTTCGGCGTGTTCCGTGATCGTGCCGAGCTCTTGCATCTCGACTTCGAGAACGGGGACGAACAGGGCTACAATCGAGCATTTTCCCCAGAGGAACTTTCCTTTGCTATTAAAAGGGCAAGGGCTCTACTCCTGGACCTGACGGTATACGATACGAGATGATTAAGCACCTTGACCAGGGAAACCTGGACAAATTGCTAGAAGTGTACAATGAGATCTGGACGTCCAGAACGTTTCCAAACTCATGGCACTTTGCCCATGTCGTACCGATCCCGAAGAGGGACAAATGCCCGAACAACACCAACTCATTCCGTCCGATTTCGCTCACAAACTGTCTGTGTAAGGTCATGGAACGTATGATAAAGCGTAGACTAATGTATTTTTTGGAAAGTAACAACTTATTGAATGATCGACAGTGTGGTTTCCGCCAAGGTAGAAGCACACTAGATCATTTAATAAGTCTTGAAACTGACATCTCAAAAGCTCTTTGCAGTAAAGAAACATTAATTGCAGTATTCTTAGATATAGAAAAAGCTTTCGACATGACATGGCGGACTGGCCTCATGATGAAGCTCCACGCCTTGGGTCTGAGAGGTAATTTGCCAATTTTTATTAGTAATTTTTTGCAGGACAGGACTTTTTCCGTCAAATTAAAAGGTAACGTAAAATCAGACACATTTGTCTTTGAAAATGGAGTTCCACAAGGTAGCGTTTTGGGCCCAATTTTATTCCTTATAATGATTAATGATTTCCTATCACCAGCCCCCAGCTTAAGTGACCTCAAATTCTCCTTGTTTGCTGACGATTGCGCAATCTGGCGCTCCTCTCGAGCTGAGAGGCTATCTGCACAAAGGGTGCAGGCTGGCCTAAAAGCCGCGGAACAGTGGGCAATACAATGGGGATTTAGGTTTTCAGTTGAGAAGACAGTAGGAGTAGTCTTCACTAAGAAACGTAACATTAGTAATCCAGTATTAAAATTAAATGATACTCCTATTAAATTTCAGACTTCAGTAAAATTTCTTGGTGTTCATTTTGACCGGAAATTAACGTGGAAAAACCACATTAACGAACTTGAAAGTAAATGTCTTAAAGTCACAAACATCCTGAAAGTTTTATCAGGTACTACATGGGGAGCCGATAGGAAATCTTTATTAATGGTGTATAAGACCCTGATCAGATCAAAACTTGATTATGGATGCCAGTTGTATGCTTCGGCATGCAACACCACACTCGCAAAGCTAACCAGAATACAGAACCGATGCCTTCGTCTATGTCTGGGTGCCTACAGGTGTACACGTGTAGGTAAACTAGAGGTTGAGGCCCACGTCCCTCCACTTCACATCAGGAGGGACATGTTGACGCTAAGGTACGGGTTGAGTGCGGCTAGGAAGCGCGGCACAGACCACCCAGGTTGGTGTGCTGTTGCTAAATTCCGTTTCCTGCAGCTGCGTAGGTCCCCGTCCTCGGTTGTCCGCCTCCAGACCTTGTGCCAGGGTGCTGGTATCCATTTCGAAGACGTTGATAGATACGTTCCACCGTTGTGTCCGCCATGGGAGAACCCCAACTTCCATGTGGAAACATCGTGGCTTCCGGGAGCGAAGAATGACTTTCATCCTGAGCTCCTGAGGCAACTTTTCTATCAATTTCTTGAAGGATTCAGCGCCTATACTCACGTGTACACCGACGGGTCCAAGACTGAAGACAACGTCGGAGCCGGTATCTGGAGCAGAGACGGGGAGTGGAGCTCCCGCCTGCCGCGGCATACAACCATATTCTCTGCAGAAATGTTCGCAATAAGTAGAGCCATTGACATTGCAATAACAAGCAATGTCAATGATGTCGCTGTAATTTCAGATTCCATGTCAGCTCTTAAAGCAATTCAAGGTGGTGATACTACCAGCAATGAGATACAGGGCAACATTATTAATAAATTACATGAGTGTGCCAAGAGTATTGTGCTGGTGTGGGTGCCTGGGCATTGTAACATTTGGGGCAATGAACAGGCAGACAGATTAGCAAGAGCGACTGTGGGTCTCGGGGAGACAACTAATGTACCCTGGGAGACTCAGTCGTGTCTCTCCTTGGGGAAGACATATACATTTGGAAAGTGGCAACTTGAATGGACTAGGTTGGATCTCCACAACACCTGGAAGCCTAATATAGGAAACTGGCCCTCAGCATATAGGAAGAATAGGAGGGAAGAGGTCGTTCTCGCCAGACTAAGGCTGAACTGTACCTATCTGACCCACCTAGGGGCCTATCTTGACAATTCCTTCCCACCTATCTGTGCCACTTGTAACCTAATTCTCTCCATCAGACATATTCTGACTGAGTGCAGCCAGTACGAACCAGAGCGCCGGCAGCTGGTGATCCTAGCTGCCGAGCAAGGCTTCGTGCTGACTGTACCCAACCTATTGCAAGATAATGTCACCATAAGTGACGCAGTAATAACCTTCCTCAAGGAGACCCATCTTATCGGCATGTTATGATTGACACACGCATGAACTCTTTTTATATCTATTATATGTATGTAACCATGCCTTAAAAAATAAAAAAAATAAAAATAAAAAATAAAAATGAATAAAACAAAAATTAAAACATACAACATGAGAAACACATCACAAACCTTATCATTACATACAACACTCACATTTATCAAGCTAAACTGACACCCACCAACATATATTCAAACAAAAAGACACGGGCTACAAAAGACAAAATAAAAAATAATAAAAAAAAAAAAATCACAGAGAAACTAGTCACCTGACAAGCCATTTCATCTGGTCTGTCACTAACTCACCATCATATCACTCATGCATACCATAATTCATCCCAAATAAAACAACAAGAAGAAAGAAGTAACCAAAATACCAAGAACAAGAAGAACACAAGAATAACAAGAAAAGAAGAAACAAGAACATCAGATTAGTTGTAGCAAGAAAGAAGACCAAGATTAGAAGAAGAAAGAAGACATCAGCTTCGGCCGAAATAGCCTAATGGCGAAGAGGCCAGTAATCCCCAACATCAGTCAGTCAGTCTAATCGACGAGGGACATGCTGAGCGAGTCCCACATCAAGAACTCAGTATTGAACCCGGGAAGACCTGGTATCTCCTACACCACCCTGTGTTGAATCCCAACAAGCCAGAAAAGGTGAGAATAGGGTTTGATTGTGCAGCGGAATATGGGTCGATGTCGTTGAACAGCCAGGTGATGCAAGGGCCAGATCTTAACAACAAATTGATGGGAGTCCTCATCAGATTCAAACAAGGAAAGGTGGCACTCATGGCTGATATCGAGGCAATGTTCCACCAAGTGCGAGTAGTACCCGAACATCGAGATGTCTTACGATTCTTATGGTGGACGGACGACCAGCTGTCAGGGGCCCCCACTACTTACCGAATGACAGTACATCTCTTTGGAGGTGTGTGCCGGGTATGCGCTACAACGAACATTCCAAGATTAAGGGGAAAGTCTCCATTACGGCATCAAGAAAGTGAATCGTAACTTCTACGTCGACGATCTGTTTCTCTCAGTAGATTCGCAGGGGAAGGCAACGATAATTACCCATCGACTGAGACAGCTGATGAAGAAGGGCGGATTCAGACTTACGAAGTGGGTCTGTAATCACAAGGAAGTCCTCAAGGCAATTCCGCAGACAGAGAAAGCCGTGGGAGTAAAGGAAGTAATTTTGAAAAACGACAGGCTCCCCACTCAACGTGCGTTGGGAATCTTGTGGGACCTGGAAAAGGACGAACTAGCGGTCCGGGTCCAGATCTCTAAGAAACCGGAGACGAAACGAGGCCTTCTGAGTATGGTCAGCTCCATATATGACCCACTGGGACTCATCACTCTGAGTGTCATAAGAGCCAAAATCATATTCCAAGATGAGTGTAGACTAAGTGTTGGGTGGGGTGAACGAATGGTTGAACAGAACAGGGTGGCATGGCAAAGATGGCTGGATGAACTTCCTCACCTATCACGGGTTCACGTTCCACGGTGCTACCTCCGAACAAGCATAAGGAGCTGTATCGTATCTGAGAACCACGTGTGAAGATTGAACCCACCATATCTCCTTCGTGTGTGGCAAGGCCAAGCTAGCCCCTCTGGAGCAGCAGACCATACCTCGCCACTAGCTCTGCGCGGCAGTACTGGCTGCCAAGGCAGGCAAACAACTAAGGCGAGAGCTTAAATTACCTATAGACAGATCAGTGTTTTGGACAGACAGTACGGCAGTCCTTCAATACATACGAAACACCGACAGACGCTTCCATTCCTTCGTGGCCAATCGAGTGGCAATGATACACGAGGACTCCAATGCAGATCAATGACGCCATGTGATGTCGGCACTGAACCCAGCCGACGACGCTAGTCGTGGACTACTTGTAGCAGAGCTCAACGAGGAGGGCAGGTGGATTCGGGGACCTGCTTTCCTCTTATTGGAAGAAGACAGTTGGCCAAAGAGTCCATTGAGGATTCCAGACCTCACAGACGGAGACCCAGAGGTGAAGAAGGAAACCACGTTGCTGACGACGAACGCTGACCAGGGGGAGGGTACACTCGATAAGCTATGGGCCAGGTACTCCTCGTGGCATCGATTTCTGAAGAGCGTAGCGTGGATTAGAAGGCTTATAGAATGGCGGCTTGGGAAGCGAAAGAACAAACATCACCGAGAAAATCGGCTCCAGGTCAGCTAATTGGAAGAGGCGAAATTAGCCGTCTTAAGATTTATGCAAAGGAAAGGATTCCCTCGAGAACTAGGAATGTTACAACAGGGACAACCCGTGAGAGATAGCGACATAAGGCGGCTGGAACCTCATCTAGACATGGATGGATTGATCAGAGTAGGTGGCCGACTGAAACATGCCGCTCTCCACCCAGACCATAAGAATCCCATACTGTTGCCAAGGGACAACAGGATCACGGGGCTCATCGTGAGAGAGGTACATTCGACTAGAGCTGGTCACTCAAGACGGGAACACACTCTTGCCATATTACGTGAGATGTACTGGATACCTAAGTGTCACAAATTACTCGACTGCACAATACGGACGTGTGTGACTTCTCGGAGAAGCAACTGGAGGCCTACCCACCAACGCCAAGCCAACCTGCCAGAAGATCGAGTGAGCCCAGGAGTCCAGCCGTTCACCTTCACTGGAATTGATTGCTTCGGCCATTTTTTGGTTAAACAAGGACGAGCCTGGGCGAAGAGATGGGGATGCTTATTCACCTGCCTGACCACCAGAACCATACACCAAGAAGTCCTCACCTCACTAGACACCGACTCGTTCCTCAATGCTTAGACAAAATTCATCTGCTGTAGGGGACCTTCCAAGCGTATTCAGTCTGACAGGGGAACCAACATGATTGGAGCTAGCCGAGAGTTACGAGAGGCGGTGAGCGGCTGGAACAACAGTGACAAGGTCGGGAATGCCCTCCTACAGACAGATAGAATGGCAATTCAATCCCCCGACAGCCTCTCACATGGGAGGAGTGTGGGAGCGACAAATCCGCACTGTAAGGAAGCTCCTCCAGGGAGTGGTGGGCACCCAGACACTAGACGATGAGCTCCTCAACACTTTGTTCTACGCCGTAGAAGAGAGCATCAATGGAAGGCCCATCACCCCAGTGACTGACGACCCAAAGGATCTAGAAGCACTAACGCCGCTTCACATACTACGGATGAACCCGGAGACACTGTCCACCGGAGGCGATTGGTCCATGGCAGAAGAGTACCGACGAAGATGGAAGCATGCCCAATTCACTGCGGACCAATTTTGGAAGATGTGGGTAAAGGAATATCTCCCAACACTATGTCAGCGACAAAAGTTCTTCAAAACTCGCCGTAATCTCCACGCTGGGGATATCGTGATCATCTCTGGACAACCCCTCCCCAGGAGTCAGTGGATGCGAGGGAGAGAAATGGAGGCTCTACCGAGCAAAGATGGCCTGGTGCGAAGTCTTAAAGTGAAGACAAAGGACTCAGTGTTAATATGCCCAGCGACGAGAGTCTGCCCGTTGGAAGGGTTCGCAAAGTGAATCTTATGACATGCCATGATTTTGAGCAAAGCTCGACAGGATGAGTGTTATCGCCACGTGCCGGCCACATGATGAGTGAAGAAACTGTTTACAACTCAGAATAGCTCATTAAGCGAGATGGGGCTGGTATCAGCTGTGTGGCTGCCAGAGGACAAGAGTCTCGCCTGCTACCGTACAGACAGCATCTTCAGTTTTCGTTCATCCAACATCTACCAGGAGGATATTATATTTGTTATCGTTGGTCAAACCCTAGACCCCAAAACGGGAGTGTGATTGTGAACTATTAAATCCTCTAAGAACTCTAAATAACTTTAATAAGTGTATTTATGTACTGTATATTGATCATATTATACAAACTGTGTCCTAATGTAGCAGCAGTTGTAACATGTGAGTTATATTTAAGAGGTTAATAGGTTATGTTCTGTATATTGATCGTACTATTCATACTGTGTGTCCTTACATACCAGCATTTGTTATTATGTGAATTGTTTTTTAACAGGTTTTGACCGAATTATACTCATCGCGTCAACGACAAGGGTCTTATTATCCTGCATATACCAAAATCGCAAAATCGCTCCTATGAGCTATTATAATATATATATATATACATATATATATATATATATATATATATATATATATATATATATATATATATATATATATATATATATATATATATATATATATATATATATATATATATATATATATATATATATATATTAGGGTGGTCCAAAATATCACATATTTGTATACGTTTTCTCCACAAGGTTTATTTTTGTCCATTAGGTACAAAATGCATCCCAGAAAAAAATTGGATCATTTAAAGCATATTTAGAGGTCAATCCAATGTCCTCTTTTTTTCCATTTAGTACGTAATAAGGATTTTTCGGGGCTAGATAAACACATTATAAACACATTGTCTTTATTCAGCAAAATACAATTATAAGTTTTACAAATTACAAACTAAATAACTCTAGAACACCAATACACATTCTTTATTTGTATCCCTTCATCATAGCAGCTTTGCTTGCCGTTGGTAACTTCTTGCGATGAGCTGCAACAACCTGTAAAAGGTACTGCTTTTGGTCCTCATTTTGCGTTATAGACTCATTATAACGCTCTATGAGAGCAATTGCCCTCTCTGCGCTGTCATTCACCACCTTCATATTTATCGCACGATCTCTCATTGTGATAAACACTTCATCGTCTTTCCATGTTTTGGGATCCTTACTCAAGAACAGTTGTGCTCTTTCTTTGCCATCTAGTGTAAGAACATCAAAAATATCTAATGTACGCTCAGTAACAAATGAGGCCACATTACTGATAGGAGTTTCATCAGATAGGACAATACGCCTTGAAAAGTCCTGTTTCTTTGGGCACTGGAAGTTTTGTACCATATTCTTCTTGGTTTCAGTATCGATCCTGTCATCAAATAAGCTTAGACCGATAAGATGTTCTGATAGATACCAGAGATGTCGGCTAATTGCTGCTTGTGCTGCGTGTGCAACTTTCTCATGAGGATATTCCTTTAAAACCTTCATTAGCTGCAAATCATTGAATGGAGCTCGAACAGCCATTGGTGCTTCATGCCAGAATCTCACATACATTATGCTCACAAACAAAGCCAGTTGTGTGATATTGTTTTCTTCCCGTGTTGATAATGTGAATTGATGTTTGAACAGATAGATTTTGAGAGCATAGATTCCTTTTGCCATCCATCTTGCATGGTGTGTAGGACCAGGAACTCGAAAGGAAACCTTACTACTTGGCAGTCCACCAAGAAACAAAAGAGCTAGTTCTAGAAACTCCCTATAATCATCTCGTGGCTGATTATCCTGCAGGGCTACTGGCAAATATTCAAGCAACTCCTTCCTTAGAATTTGAAGCATTGGGTCCTCAAACATGCTTTCTGGTGCTGGAATGAAGTCATTGAGCGAAATGGACCTCCACTGCTTTTTGAAGCGCTTAAACAGAATAGTCTCAGGACTTCCAGTTGACCCACAGATCAAACTGAAGACATCGCTTAGCATAATTTCTAGCACATGGTGTCTGCATGCTATCCAAACAAGTTCCTGTTCCAGTTCATCTTCAATGCGGACACATGCTCCACGATGTAATCCTGTATTGGAAGCAAGTATGATGAGATATAAATGAAATAAGTAACTTCATCTGATTAATGGTAACCCTTGTCTGTGTTTCCTGTTTCAACCTGTCATTGTCAGTCCCTATGACTCAATACTTGACTCTTTGCCCTTTCCAAATAGGCAACTAGGCTATATACATTGAAATATACCCAATATAATGTGTTGTGTATATTAAGACTGTATCATGCGGACAAGAAAATTCAGTCCTACACTACAAGTATAATATGCAAAATGGATTGACCTCTAAATGTTAATGAATATGGATAAAATTTTACAGACCTTATCTATGAACCAAATGGACAATTTTAAGGCTTGTGGAGGCAATATATTACTACTTATATTTTTTACCATATAGTTTTGGACCACCCTAATATATATATATATATATATATATATATATATATATATATATATATATATATATATATATATATATATATATATATATATATATATATATATATATATATATATATATATATATATATATATATTTATTTATTTATTTATTTATTTATTTATTTTTTAAATCAAACAGTAAAAAGGGAAACAATGGAGCACCTTAGCTTTCGTATTTATCCAAGACATCTTCAGTGGCAACTGAATTACAATATTAGAACAGCATCTGAAAGCAGTGCACTTTTCGTTCATATAAGGAACAATAATCATCCAATTGACTAGGGAAATATGTGTAGCTTGTTAAAAAAATGCTTTAAATGAGAAGTTTGCGTGTCTCTTCTCCTGCCCATGACGCTATCTTGTTTATTAAATAGCCACTATTCATAACAAATTCTCAATTAAAGAAAATTTACTGCCTGTCATTTATATCTAGTATATAAGCAATACGATTTATCTACCAATGTTTTACTTACCAAAGTGATGCTTCAAAATAATTTCCACAAAGGAGCTGGTTGTATTGGGGTTGAAGCTACTTTTTTCCTGATGTCTTCTGCTGATCTGTCATGCCGTAGCCAGGATGTGACACATGGAGTAGGATTCCATAGAGCAATTGGAGGACCGTGTAGTTTAACAAACCTAAGTGCTGACACCCGAGTTATGTGAATTCTTGAGCCTGTTGGTGTTATTATCAGTTCATGTGACTGAATCCCCTCTCACACTCTGAAGTACTGCTGGGAATCATTTGAACGCAGTTTAAAAATGAACATAAATCCTGGGGGATGCGGTGTCCAGGATCCTCCACATAATCTCTGAAGGCATTTATTACTGAATCTGATGACAGCTTAAAACGCTTGCAGAGAGATGATACTGCAGCTTCTCCATAATTCAGTGTCATTTCAGCAGGCGTGTCTTTATCAAAGACACGCAATTCTTCTAATAGAGATGCATAGCTACCTTTGGGTAACTATGAGACTAGTAACAAACTGTTGATTTTTGATGGAGGAGATCTTACTGTTTCTCACTAATGAAACTGCCCCAAATACTCCCTTTTTCAACTCCCTCTCGGGCTACAAGAGTGTGTACCAGGTCGCTCTTTCAATACGTGTAGTGCCTTATGCTCTGATGGATTAGTTTGTCTGTGTACACAATCGTAGCTATGCGTTTTTGCAAACACTCTGATAGTAATTGAGTTCATACAATGTGTCATATATTAGAGACAAGACTAAAACAATCTGTTTTTTAAGAAATTCTCTTTAACATACCTTCATAGGATTTTCTGTCACATGAGGATCTTGTTTCATCCTTCATTGTCTTTTCAAATTTGAACATAATGGTTCATAGTTATGCCACACCGTCGACACTGTTCCAAATGAGCTGGCTACACACCTGGTGACCAGAACACGGCCTATTTTACGAATCTGTTGTTCTAGTTCAGCAAAACATTCAGTCAGTTGCCTCTGATTTAGAGGTGATCTGCTATAAACTTAGAACAATTTGTCCCAATCACCCACTGCAAGTTTTAATCTATGGTTTAGACAGTGCAAAACTTTAATACCAGAGTAGAACTCTTTGAGAAATGTAGTTACACCAGATTTGGCGCCCAGCATGACACTCGACCCATCACTAACAAATACTATACAGTAAGGTTCTGTTTCAAGTAAGAGTCATCAAAAAAATAATGAATGGATGTACCGGAGCGGCGCTCCGGCAGCACTGCACCCCTCTAGTCCATCAGTAATTTTTGTAGATCAGCTGCATAAAGAACGTTGCCCATTATTTCAGGCAGAAGCAACTCAGGTTATTTTCCTGCCAGTGGTCATTTACATGTAATATCCAGTCCTTATCATTACAAGAGCGTGTGTTAGATATGCGTTTGAATCAGGAGGTGGTTCAGTTTCTGAAAGTCGAGCTCTCAGTTGTCACTTTCGTAGGCATCAATACTTTCTTGTGACAATTTATGCAAAAAACAAATCCGGCCACACCAGCCATCCGGTAAAGTGTTCAGGGGCGGCTCCATTTATTTATTTTTTTTAAACCCGACTAATATCATTGGCATTTTGAAGCCGCCCTTTATTGCCGTCACTTAATAATAGGCTTGTCTTAACGTACTTCTTAACTTAAGGTCGGTGCCACCAGACCGCTGGGCAGTATGCGTATTGTTCTTTAGGTAGCTGCCAAAGCACTCCAGGCACTGTGAGTTTGTGTTTTGCATTTATCAAGTTGGGAGTGGATGGAAGGGTGAAACACCAACTAGTATCCACAACTAATTTATTTTAGACATTAAAAATATTGCATTCAGTCACAATAAAAATATAATTGACCTTCCCCAAAACAATTATTAAAGTCATTGCATCACACAAAAATAGCCACCTTCTGCAAATAATATAATTAATTAAGGTCTTTTCTCTCCATACAAAATAATTAACCTCCTTTCCGAGTTCATTCATTCTCCAATATCACCAAAATACTCAATAGCACCAAAATACTCAATATCACCTGGATAAGGAACATTCAACAATAGACACAATACATACAGGCAGTTGCGGTCTGACCATGTAAGGGGACAGACGTGTGCCCATAGGTACTGCTGTCCTCTCGATCATCACACAAAGGCCATCTCAGTCTCTACCTTCCCCTTCGACGGCAAGTGTTGCCAGTGATGGAGGGGCGGGGGGGGAGGGGGGTCGACTTAAACGCGCCAGAACAGGCGTCCCCGCTCTCATTGATACAGACATTTCTGATACGGATAGACATACTGCATCCCACACCCTGCAAGAGTCAGACCACAGTGACAGTGACAGTAACAGTCATGTTTCTATGGGAGACACTTGCATGAGTGGCAACACCAATACCAAGAACAGGGAGGTTCCCCTCGATACCCTCCCCTCTGCCAACCAACCAAGTAAGTTGAATCTGCACTTCTCCAAGGACTCACTGAAAACCGTCAAGGAACGGTTTAATTGGACCACAAAGTATTGGAGACAACACGGTCTCACCAGTCAATTCCGAAAAGGTAAGAACCGTAACTTTATCAAGTGTCAGACTCCTGAGGTCTCTGAAACACTTAGTACTGCTGGGTTTGATGGGGCTGTACTTGAGTCCCCGCAGTAGATGCTGAAGTCGAAGATGCTCGTGACTTTAATCCACGTAAACTCAGTATACGTCAACACTACCGGGGGAAAACCCCACAAGCATCTGTCATAGTTAAATGGAAACGGGAGGGAGTGCCCAACCATTGTTGAGGCTCACCCAGTGCTCCCTCTACTGTATGCAGAACCCTATCACCCCAGGCCTGATTTGTGTGAAATCTGCTCCCATTGGGGTCACATCTCCACCGCCTGCTGCCAACTTGATCGTTCCAGATGTCGCTTCTCCTCACGCAACCATCACTGCTCCCTCTGTGACCAGAAAATCAAAGACCACCTCAATGGGGATGCTGTGGGCTATGTTATTGATCCCAAGTGTTGTAATTGTGGTGACTGGCACAATGCTGACTCACGGAAATGCCCCAAACGTCCACGTCAAACTTAACCTCCCCCCAGCCTACAGGACAGTCTCCCTCTGTGTCTCCCTCCTTTATCTAAAGCAAGGCCTCCTTCTTCAACAATACCTGCTCCTGCCTGGCCTCACCTGGCTGCAATACAGTGTTCGCTGCCGTCTTCCAACTCAACTACTACTGGGCCTCCTCCCCGTCTCTACTCTGACGCTGTCAGACCTTTTGCTCCCACAGGTGTCCCCCCACAACCCCCCTCCAGTGACATGACACAGATCATATCCCTCTTCCACGAATTTACCAACCGTGTTGAAAAACTCTTTAGTACATTCTGTACCGTCATCTCCGACCTACACCGACTACCCCTGCCTTCAGCTACTTCCCAGTCACCACCCTCTTCTGGTTTGACACAAGCTGGTAGCCCCCCTGTGTGCCCCTCATGCTCACGACCTACTCCACTTCCACCTGGCATCACTGCTGGCGTGGCACCTGTAGGGGTTCTGGGTACTCAGTTCTAACTACAGGAGAGAACACAAACACCTGTAGAGTTCTGTAGGTTCTAATTGACGGAATATGCAGAGGTGCGCTTACAAATGCTGGTAGTCCCTACACTCTATATGGGTCAACTGACCTCTCTCTAACCTCTCAGGCGACATGTGGCAAGTGATACATTAGCAGCTTCGAGATGTCGTCAGGCACATTATCTAAGGGTGTGGGACATGATATAGGGCATTGCCACACGCTACTGACTAGATAAGTAATCTCTATAAATGGAGTATATACATAATATACATACACCCCTTCCCCCCCATACGCTCACAGCAAAGTTTTCAGTGGACCTTTTCTTTTGGATCCGTTCTGAGCGTCGAGGGGCTTGATTCCTGGGGAGGATATAGGACTCAGCACTGGTGGCGGAGTCAGCGGAAGGCGTTCTTACGGGGCGGAGAAAACGGGGGTGTCTCCACCACACACGACCACTGGGTAACCGCACCTGGTAGTCCCGTGACCTACCAAGGCCCATGACTACGCCCACTTTGTCCCAACGTAGGGATGTCGGGTCCTGAACACGGACTTGGGTGCCGACACTCAACCTGGGGAGAGGACGGGTGTGGTCGTTGTAGCAAGCGACGACGTTTTGAACACGTTCGGCGGCTCGGCGATGGCAATCCTCTATCTTGGCCTGCCACTCCTTGGAGGAGGACTAAGGGTGAGCAGGGACACAAGAACGGAGGGGGCGTCCATACAAGACCTGCGCAGGAGAGCGTCCAGTGTTGCGAAGTTCAAGGAGCTCCAGGTCCAAGGCCTCGCAGTCAATATTCCCAGAAGGGGCCACTTTGAGGATGAGGTGCTTCAGGGATTTGACAGCAGCCTCAGCGTGGCCGTTGGACTGCGGGCAATGGGGCGATGACAACACATGCCAGCCTCCCCATCGGTCGATGTAAAGGCCTGGGACTTAGGGATAGAAATCCCTTACCAGACTAATCAGGTTCTTAATAAAGGAAAGTCAAGGACCATGGTTTTCTGAGGAATAGCAAACAACCGTTTCAGATTGACATCTCTTTACTATAAAAAATATAACACAAAACTCTGACACGACTCAACAAACATCAAATAACAACGGGAGTCAAACAATTAAGTCAGTCAACAGTTAATGGAGTCAAACAATTAATGGAAGCAAACAATTAAAGAGAGCAAACAATTAATGGGAGTCAGCAATTAATAGAATCAAACAATGAACAGATATTCCCTAAAGGCAGTGGCCCTGGGGGGAAGATTCTGGAACACGGTGATCCACACTCAGGGTAGGGAAGCGTCCATTCAACTCCACACTCGACGGACGTCTTGAAATGGCAGGAGAACACCGGGGCACAGACGGATTGAGATGAACTGACGGTCGTGGTATGTGGTAGTGGTAGATGACCAGAGAACTGACAGTCTATAAGTGAAGGTCTGGGGACACAGCCCACGAGTCCAGGACCTATGATGAGATCACAGCCAGAATTTGACGAACAGCAGGGTAGCTAGATAGTGACTGTATGGCGACTGGGGTGGATCTGCCGGTGACCCAGATAGTGGCTGCCGTTCTCACCTCTATCCAACCGCCCCAAGTGTCGTCCGCACCAGCAAACGAGAGAGTTAGCAGCAGTAACGAGCAGGAAGATCGTTTCCGCCCTTAAACAGCTCCCCCAACAAAAATCTACTGTAAGGTAGATTAAAACTTAAGATTAGTACACAAAACATAATCATCTTACAGCAAATGCTTAAATACACATTGCACAATGAAGAAGGGTCACATAAAAGAATAGGTGGTAACTTGATGTCCAAAACGTAAGGCCGTATCAAGGAACTGCAAGTGGGGTCCACTTCAGTCCAGGTTTAAGTTTGGGCCTATTTCCAGTAGTAGTGGATTCTTCTATCTCGTCAGGTGTTAGCAGCAACTGGCAGCCGAGATCATCAGAGTCTGGCGCCCGACCTTCACAGGAACTTTTGCAGGATAGTGTCTCGACTGACTCCAGCTTGGGGACGTCGTCAAGGACTCGAGCAATGTGGGTCCTGCAATTATATTGCTTTAACAAATTAGCTTGATGTAATTTAGGTTTCTTAGAGGAAGGGGGTGAGAAAGGTCCAGCAAAATCTATGGCTATCCGAGAAGATGGTTCTGCAATGACGGGTAAGGGTTCAAGTGGAACATGACGGACTCTACCCTTGGCGGACATACTTGGGCACTGATCACAACTCCTACAAATTGCTCTAATATCCGCTCCCATACCTGGCCAGTAAAACTAATGAGCAACCTTCCTATAAGTTTTCCTACGAGAACAATGACTTGCTGGAGGGTTCTTGTGAGCTACATAGAGAATGTTACTACGACAAACAGCGGGGACAACAAGTAAAACCCGACCTACTTTGGCTGGTCGCTTGGATGTCACACAAGACCTGTGTAACACACCATTAATAGAAACAAACTTATAAACCGACCCATCTCTCACCTGATCCTCCTCCCCGGAAGTCACCTTCTCCCTTACCCGCTTCAGAGTGGCACACGAGTCTTGAAGCTTGGCGAACTCCCCGGGAGTCACAGTCAGTGGCAACAAATTCGGAAGAATCAGGGAATGCGGTCGTTTCACCTTCGCCGACCTTTTCTCCACAGCTTGGACCCTTGCTGGAGGTGTGGTGGCGTGTGAGGGTGGCGAGGAGACGTCGGCAGGTGGCGAGTCGTCGTCGTCGTCAGCAGGTGGCGTGGGCACTGTTGCTGGTGGCGTGGGGACTGGTGCTGGTGGCGAGGAGAGTTTTAAAGGTTCCGGGTCGTTAGGGTCACGAACACTGGGAATATTACCATTGAGAACACTGGCAAATTTAATGGGAGCTCTAACCACATTAGACCAACCAGTGAAATAGGGGCAACGCAGGTAGCACCTAACAACAGGGAACTGGTCAAACGACCTAAATAATCGGCGACACTAACCTTCGGGCAGCTGGAGATGTCAGCGTCAGGCAGGGCTTCCTCAGAGACAATAATGCAAGAGCAACCAGTGTCCCTGATGAAAGTAGATGCCCTAGACCCATTTATTGTTCCACTAACACAATAACGGGGGCAGCTCCTGTCTTCCAAGCAGAAGCCGACCTTGATGCTGGGCTGATGAGTGTCAGCAGTCTTGAAGGCGAGGGGATTCCTGGGACTGCGAGAACCAATGTGCCCTTCTTCTCGGCAGCTGTGACACCGCACGGCTGGTGAACTACTCCTGTGTACTCCTGGAGATGGTTCCTCGGAGGACGGAGGCTTCGCAATCTTCACTACAGGAGGGGAAGACTTGGGGTAGGCGTTGCAAGCAGACGCCCAGTTGTCGGCAAGATGCACAGCTTCTCCAAGCGTCGCTGGCTAGTGTTCTTTGATGAAAATTCTCAAGTCTGGAGGTAGAGAAGACAAAAACTGATCTAATATCATGAAGTTAGAGAGAGACTCAAAGGTTTCTTCAACCTCTGATGCCTCCAGCCATTGTTGAAACAAACGACCCAGGTGAATCGAAAACTGATGGTACGTTTCTCCCGTTCTAATCTTCGTTCTGCGGAAATCAACACGATAACCGTCAGAAGTCTTGTTAAATCCTCGCAAGAGAGCTTGCTTCAACAAGAAGTAATCTCGGGTGATGCCGGCAGACAGGGACGTGTAAATTTCTACCGGCTTACCACTCAGTAGGCTACCCAACCTTGCAGCATAGCTATCTGGGTCTACACCAAGCAGCTCAGCTACCCGTTCAAACCTAACAAGGTAGGAGGCGATGTCTTCTCCTTCACGGTACACAGGCAAGCTGGGTTTTACCATATTGTCTTGTATATGGCCAGAGGATTCTGGTCCACTTGAAGCATTAATCCTAGCTAGTTCTAGGTCCTTTTCTATCTGCAACTTAGCTAATTCGAACTCTCTATCTCTATCTCTCTGACGTTCCTCCAACTCTCTCTCTTTCTGACGTTCCTCCATCTCTCTCTCTCTCTCTTTCTGATGTGCCTCTCTCTCTCAACCTGGGGAGAGGACGGGTGTGGTCGTTGTAGCAAGCGACGACGTCTTGAACACTTTCGGCGGCTCGGCGATCGCAATCCTCTATCTTGGCCTGCCACTCCTTGGAGGAGGACTAAGGGTGAGCAGGGACACAAGAACGGAGGGGGCGTCCATACAAGACCTGCGCAGGGGAGCGTCCGGTGTAATTGGGTGTGTTGCTGAGCTCAAGAAGACCCTGGTCGAAGGCCTCGCAGTCAATATTCCCAGAAGGGGCCACTTTGAGGATGAGGTGCTTCAGGGATTTGACAGCAGCCTCAGCGTGGCCGTTGGACTGCGGGCAATGGGGCGGTGACAACACATGCCGGCCTCCCCATCGGTCAATGTAAAGGCCTGGGACTTAGGGATAGAAATTCCTTACCAGACTAATCAGGTTCTTAATATAGGAAAGTCAAGGACCATGGTTTTCGGAGGAATGGCAAACAACCGTTTGAGATTGACATCTCTTTACTATATAAAATATAACACAAAACTCTGACACCACTCAACAAACATCAAATAATAACGGGAGTCAAACAATTAAGTCAGTCAACAGTTAATGGAGTCAAACAATTAATGAAAGCAAACAATTAAAGGGAGCAAACAATTAATGGGAGTCAGCAATTAATAGAATCAAACAATGAACAGATATTTCCTACGGCAGTGGCCCTGGGGGAAGGTTCTGGAACACGGTGATCCACACTCAGGGTAGGGAAGCGTCCATTCAACTCCACACTCGACCGACGTCTTGAAATGGCAGGAGAACACCGGAGCACAGACGGATTGAGATGAACTGACGGTCGTGGTATGTGGTAGTGGTAGATGACCAGAGAATTGACAGTATATAAGTGAAGGTCTGGGGACACAGCCCACGAGTCCAGGATCTATGATGAGATTTTATTGACTGATACGTTTATTGAGATACAAAAAACATTAATACATCTCAAAGGGATGAAGTGACACTAGTCATCCCCACCCCAGTCCAGGAATGTCCCTCTCAGGACTCACATAAATCCCTAATATTTCATATAATCAGTTATATACATACATAGTTATATTCTAGATGCAAAATTTCTATATTTCTTTAATATTTCATCTATTTTCCTATTTTTAAACATCCACTCTATTTGCATGGAGACATTATTTATATGGGCATTTCTATATACATTAAGCAATGGGCATTCCAGTATATAATGTGGCAGGGTATGGGATCTGGGTGTTCTACAAACTCTACATTCTTTATCCTGTTCACTTCTCTCAGCTCCAAGTTCCCAATAATATTTATATCCTAATCTTAACCTCATATACACTGAATCTTTCCACCTACTCCTATCTTTCCCATATGTAAATTTTGTGTTCATGAGAACATGATGGTAATGTTTCATTGTTTCACTTTTCTCGTACATTTCATTCCTTTTGAAATTATCTTCTATTGATTATATTTTCCGTAATTTACTCCTTAATTGTTTCTAGATTTTAGTACATATTATGTCGATCTCGACCTTTTCCGTGGCTCTTTTTGCTATTATATCTACTGCTTCATTAAGACCAATGCCTACATGTGAAGGGACCCATACAAATTGAACATTATGGCCATTTTCCTTATTGTATTTACTAATTTTCTACATCAGTGGTTCTCAACCTTGTTTGCCCCATGCACCCCTTTCACCATATGTCAGAATGTCATGCCCCCCTCCTTTCCAAGATTGTCTGCCTCAAAAAGTGCATTCCAAATAATATGCATATAATAATGAAAATCCTTTATTTTTTCCATTAGTACATATACATTTACAATTTTACATGGATTATTTTTATAGTGGAGTTTTACAAATTAAATGCCAATTGAAAATGTTGATGGATTTATAAAACTTGAATAAAAGTAAAATAGTTTTTTTTTTATTTATAATGAATTACTTAACAGACCAAACTGATGCATAATGCAATAAACAAAAAGTTCAATAGAATACCAGGATATTGTAAATTTGTAATTAATTTTATTCAGATGAAGATGACAGTCAATGAGAAACCTGTGATTGTTTTTTCTTCGCCAATTCTGGGATACGCGGAGGAGTGCTTGAAAGGGCACAACGCAGGTCATTTTCTACCTCTAATCTACTACGTTGCTTCGTTTTAATTTGCAACAGAGTTGAAAAGCCTGACTCACAAAGATATGTCGACACAAACGGAAGCAATGCACGGATAGCTCTTTCTGCCACTTTTGGGTAGGAATCGCACATCAAGGGCCAAAATTCTGTGATTGATTTCTCATCGAACATATCTCTTGCTCCCGAATCAGTTTCCCCCCCCCCTGAAAACCTGAATTCCCCCCCTGGGGGGAATTCCCCCCTGGTTGAGAACCACTGTGATAGACCATCTATTTTTGTGAAATGATACACAATATTAAAAATATCTAAAAATATCTCCATGTAATAAATTAGAGTATTCTAAGCATATTTTTGTTAATATTTATTTAACATTCAGGGCCTTTCTTAAATGCCTAATAACTTGTAAAAATTATGATTTTTCTTAATTTTAAAGAACATTTTAACCCCTTTAAAATCAATTTGTAAACTCCTTGTGGCGCTGTGGTCGTCATCCCTGTTCACACGCAGAGGTCCAGAGTTCGATTCCTAACTAGTGAGGTATTATTTGTATATGGAAGTCCGCGTGCTATATATATATATATATATATATATATATATATATATATATATATATATATATATATATATATATATATATATATATATATATATATATATATATATATATATTTCAAGTAAATGGAAAAATTTTACTCGACACAGACATTAGTTCCAGTTACCGGTAAATAGCAGACGCTTCAGTGACGTCACTAGTGTTTACACTACACCAGCCGGTAACATTTGATGACATTACTTAAAGTGAATTGGCCTTATTTTAAAAAACCAAGGATGGTTGGTAAAGGACTACTGAGTCAGTGGGTAAGTGTCACATTTGGGGTACTGGTCTTATACAGCGAATAGAGCTCAAAAGCTACTTTTTAAATGGAAATTTGGGGGGCCGTCTTATGCACCCCGACGCCTTATAGGCCGAGATATACGGTAAGTGATCTGATGGTAGAAATATACATCATTCTCAGTATGGGTACCCCAGCACCTTTACCACAACATGCTAGAGCCTTCAAGGGCTGTAATCTTGCTCTACATTGAGTGAGGACATGATATATTTCTGCCTCTTTACTTTCACAAGTAAAGCCAATATACATTCCTAAATATTTATACTTTGACACTTTCTCAACAATTTTTCCATTTAGAAAAACGGATTCAGTTCCTCTTCCTTTACATTCACACTTGGTTTTTTCTTCATTGATAACTAAGCCCATCTTTTGAGAAAGAACACTAAAATTATTTAATGCAATCTGCAAATTTTGTACAGAGTTTCCTTGAAATAAGATGTCATCTGCATAAATGATGGTGACAACTCCTTTGGGATATTTGTGTGAGGCTATCTTGTTCATTAACACATTAAATAACATTGGACTCAATACTCCCCCTTGGGGAGTGCCTAGTTCAAGTGCTCTTTCCTCAGACAAACATCCCTGATACCATACACAGATGCTCCTTCCATGCAATTAGTCACCTATCCAGTGTAACAGCTTTCCTGATACCCCTAGAGCAGCCAGTTCATTCATAACTACTTCACTGTGAGCTTTATCAAATGCTCCTTGTAAATCCACAAAAACTCTACATCTGTCTGCATCATTTGATAAACATTTTATAACACAGTCTGAAGTACATTTCCCTTCCAAAAAGCAAATAAATTACAAGATATTTAATAATACTCTCTCCATCATCTTGGAAAAACAAGATGTTAAAGACACTGGCCTGTATCCACCAGTTGCCTTAGGGACAAGAATAACTATCGCTTTCTTCCATTCTGTTGGTAATCTACCCTCTGTATAGATCATGTTGAATAAATCTAATAATGGACTATTTTCCATACCAACTAAGCAGTTCAAAATTTCATAAGTCACACATCTTCGCCTCGTGCTGTAGATTTTCGTTTTT
Organism: Homarus americanus; assembly: GCF_018991925.1. NCBI lineage: Eukaryota > Metazoa > Arthropoda > Malacostraca > Decapoda > Nephropidae > Homarus > Homarus americanus. The sequence goes on along the minus strand of NW_024725489.1, from coordinate 9,720,317 downwards.
TAACAGTATTTAATAACTCATCTTGAGTAATATCTACACATGTTACATCACAAATATTAAGAGATGATGAAATAAATCTTCTTTCATTTTGCCACTCATCTAATGCTTCTATTGTCCTGTTAGGAAGGGAGGCAACACTAGCTGCTTTAGCCCATTTGTCAACCAGTTTATTAGCTTCTTCCTCTGGATGAGGATGACTAATAAAATTACTCCTTTATCCTCTAATTTTGTTAATATCCTGCCATATTTCTTTGAGATTTTTACTCTCCCCAATGTGCTGTGCAAAGTCTTGCCAATATTTCTCCCTTGCCTCCTTCCTAGCCTGCCCACATATTTTGGCTATATCCATGAAGATTTCCCTATCTTCTTCTCTTCTACCATTCTTTACCCAATCTTTATGTGCTGCCCTTAACATTTGTGTCCATCCCTTCAACATTTTGTCATTGGTATAGCAGTGTTTCCTAGCCCCATGTGTCTTATTATTTATCTTTTTCTGTGTTGACTTAGTTAAATATCTTTCTATCTCCCCAACTAAGTCATTATAAAAGCTATCCATACAGACTGGTGTATAATTTCTGTACCATTTCTCTATATTTTGGGTAAACACTTCTGTGTCAGCCTTGCTTAGTTTCAATCTCTTCCTCCTATATCTCACCTGTCTCTTCCCTAATGGTAATTGAACATACACAACAAAATGGTCACTGACTAGCTCCCTTATTATCTCGCATTCTCCCTGGACTCCCTGACTGCTTATCATGCAAGCATAGTCTAACCTTCCTCCTTTAATATGAGTCACTTCCTCATTTCCTAACAAGTAAGCATCTGGGTGATCTTGTAAAAATTGCCAAAATTTTATACCATTACTATTAATTCTCCCCATTGTTTCGAGTCTTGGATGTCGAGCATTAAAATCTCCTACAGCCAAAGTTGAGTCCAAAAACATGCAATCTGGTAAGAAGTTGAGGTCAAAACAGCCTCCAGAAATATACAAATTTGCTATGTTCAATTCTCCTTCCTTCAAATATAACTTTGTACAGACACTTTCTATTCCTTGTACTCTACTCGGGCTTCCAACTAGTTCTGCTGGTATGGAATTCTTAATGTATGTTGAGACCCCTCTTATACCTTCACCCGAATAGAGATGAAATCCCTTATATCCAGACAGTTTAAGCAGGTCGCCTTTCCTGTCCCCAGTCTCTTGAAGGGTAATTATGTCAATATTATTTTTAAGGGTAAGGGTAAAGTAATGTACATCTGTCACTCTATTTCGTAGACCATTAACATTCCAGGACATTATCTTAAGGCTAGCTAGATCCATGATTAATATTTACACATTTTATATCCTTTCCAATCAGATTCTTTAAGAAGGCCCAATCCTCCTGCACAGATTCCCATTTCCTCAAAGTTTTTCTTTATAAGCATCTTTACACTTTACCAACACATTTTTACAACTTTCAGTTGTTGCTCCTTGCACTACACAATCCTTTATTTTCCTCTCCTTCCCTTTAATACTTATTCTAAGCACTGAATTTTTCAAAAGCTTGAGCTCTTCACTTTCCTCTTTCCCTTCTAATTCTACATTATTCACAGCTTTGTTTTCCCTTTCTTTATTTATCACTGTATCAAGTCTTTTTTCTATCACTTCTATTTTCTGACCTAACTTTTGCAAAAGCTGAAACATCTTACGCACCTCTTCTCCCAGAATTTCTTGCACAGTTTTATCACTAACCTGGAGGGCTGCACCACTACTCTCACTTGCTACTTGTTTATTACTCTGTTTGTTCCTGGCATCAACAACTCTTCCGGCCGCAAGTGCAGTCCTTATCCTTCTTGAATCTTCATGCCAGGCATTCTCAGGGATCACTGTCTCCACTGTCTGTGTGCTCTCCTGCTGTCTTGTCACTGTCAAACCACAGCGTACTTCTTCAGTGTTCTCTGAATAGTTCCTTTGTTGGTCACTTCTCAAACGTGGCCTCATCTCGCATGCAATTGAACTAGCATTGTAAGTTTTACCACAATTACAACAACAAGGCTTCACTTTCTCTCCTGCATTGATCTTGTCCTTACAGTTGCTAGATTCGTGCCTCTTCCCACAGAATCTACAACGTGGGTCCAGTCGACAGCTCCAGGCCTTATGTCCCCATCTGCAACACTTGAGACACATTATTGGTCCCTCCACATATAGTGCCACCTTCCTATACCCTGCTCCTGTGAGAGAACACTTTCTCTGGAACCTTTCCTCTCATTAGAGCAATAACCTGGCTTCTCTCTTCGCCCCTTATTAAATGTCTCTTGACCCAAACAAATCTTTCGTCATCCAATAAGTATTCTGCATCTAGTATTACAGGGTACCTGAAGATTATAACCTTTGTAAGTAGTATGTCGCTCTCCTCTGGCAAAACCATCAGTAATCCCTTGTACCCAACAGTTGTCAAAATTTCCACAGCCTCCATGGTCCCCACTGTAAGATAAGGCTTGTGTGTGCCTTCTTTCAAAAGAGGTTCAAAGCTGCGATGCTTCCGTCCTAGTTGTACTGCCCATTTTAATTTTTCAAGGAAGGTCATCGGGCATGACTGTGGAAAAATGAATCTCTTCCTGACACGACCAACATTACCTTGTGTGTGTTCTTGTCTGCTTCCTTCAAATTCCATACTTTGCTCTGTTCTTGATCCATTCTCCACTATCTCCTTTCTGTTATTTCCATTATGATTACCACCCACACACGTTTTTTGTCCTAGATTTTTTTGTCTCTTCTCCTCTCTCACTTCTCCGCTTTCACTGTCCTCTTGTCAGCTTGTCTCCCTCATCCTTTTAGAAATTTCTTTCTTTTTCACTACCTCTTGTTGTAGCTGTATTTTCTCACTTTCGAACTTCCCTTGTGCTTCATCACTCGTAGTAGACTCATCACTACTCAACTCAAGGTCTTCAAGAACTTCGTCCAATACTATCTTTTCTTTACTCTTCCATGTAGAGTTCTTAAGCGATAATTCACTTTCCATGGGGCAATGTTGACATCCCACAACACCCAGCCAGGAGTGATGGGACCCCGAGCAGTTATTTTCCTGTGGTAAACAGTAAGTTCCCAACACCAAAGTTGCTTGACGATACTTATCTTATCCTCAGGTCCTTATACACAAGTAGGTAAGTCTATATATCCTTCAGATAATGTAATAGGCTCAAAAACATCCCAAATTTGGGAGCTAGCGCTCACAGCTATGTTTACCAGTGCCCGCCACCCAACGTGTGATGTATGATGAGATACACAGCCAGAATTTGACGAACAGCAGGGGAGCTAGATAGTGACTGTATGGCGGCTGGGTTGGATCTGCCTGTGACCCAGATTGTCGCTGCCGTTCTCACCTCTGTCCAACCGCTCCCAAGTGTCGTCTGCACCAGCAAACGAGAGAGTTAGCAGCGGTAACGAGCAGGAAGATCGTTTCCGCCCTTACAGTAGAGGAACGCAGCAAAGCCCAGGCTTGTGAACTGGGGCCCTCAGTCTGTTTGCAGGCACACAGGAACGCCCACATAACGGAAGTAGTGGCGGAATTTGCTGATGGTGGCGGCAGACGTCTTATCATTACCGCACTTGATGACAACCGGCCAACCAGAGAGACGGTCGACGATAACCAGGAAGGACTCTCCTGACACACAGAAATAGTCCGCCGATACAGACTCAAAGGGGCTGTTGGGGTTGTCGTTACTCATGAAGGGTTCCTGCTGCTGGCTGGGTTGAAGAACTTGGCAGGGCTCACACGCATGGACAGCATTTGAGGTGTATGAGTCGATGCCAGGGCGGAATACAGTCTGTCTTGCACACCGTTTGGTGGCCTCGGCTCCACGGTGACTGTCGTGAAGGCGAGCCAAGACGTGGGGGCGTAAAGCAGCAGGGACAACTACCGAAGGAGAGGTGTCACTGACCAGAGGTAGGGGTGGGGCGACAGCAGGGTAGTTGCTGCTCCCTTCGTGCACCCTGTTGGCGTATTTTACCTCGAGAATCGGTTTTGGGAAGTCCTGGGAGATGATGGCCAACTCTTGGCAAGGTGTGTAGGACAGCAAAGGAGTCGGGACACCATTATGCACATCAATCCAGGCTTGACACGACCTGTTGCCAAAGGTGACATGTGCATAGAGTGAACCTAGGGCTGGGGCCATCTGTGAAACATCTGCCGTGAAGCGGATATCCTTGGGAGGCGGTCCTAGATCACTTGGAGAGAGCCCCAAGCATTGCAAATGCTGGGGACCGATGACCGTAGTATCAGCGCCGGTGTCGGGCAGCATCTCGAGACAGGATGACACACTGCCGTAGGTCACGATGACGCTGACGTGCTGGGGAACTTTGGTCCTGGGGCACGAGGAGGAGTACACCTTCCTAATATGGCTTGGGCGTTGTCCAGGGTCGTCATGCCTCTGATTTGATGACTGTGGGCGGCCCTCACTGGTGGAAGGGCGCTGCTGCTTCCGCCGACCCTGTCCCTTGGGTTTGTTGGTCACTTGTCATAGTTGCCCAGACGACCACACACATTGCACTGAGTTTGGCTGGGCACTGTACTGTAAGTGACCAGTGGCCCTTGCGGTCACAACTGTTGCACGTAGACTCAGCAGATGGACACACCTGCGTTCCGTGCTGCCTACCACAGCTGTTGCAAAGGGAGCCGGGCATGGGCGTAGGCGTTGGGGTAGACTTCTTGTCCTTCTTGTATTGGGACATAGCCCATACAGCTGTAGGGGGAGCTCGGATGGCAGAGGTTGCACACCTGGCAGCCTTTTAGGAGCGACATATTGTCAACACATCCTTAAGAGAAAAGGAATAGTCGAGGGAGGTGAGGCGTTGGACAAGCTCCTCTTCAGGATCACCTGCTTCAACTGGGTCTCCTCGCACTGCTGGTGATTACCGGGACATATGTTTACCTCTTCCGAGGCTCTCTTGAGTCGTACATAGAAGGCGTCAAAAGTCTCGCCCTCCAGCTGTCTACAGCTAAACAATTTCCTCGTGCGTAGAGCTTCATTCTGCTGACCTTTGATGTGCCGTTCTATAACATCCAGTACCTCCTCTACAGACAATGAAGAAGTCGGGGGCACCTGCAACATATGTTTCCAAAGTCAGGCACATATGTAGCTGAATGAGTTGTTTAGGCTGTGGCAAGCTCTGCAGATCCACCATTGTAGAATAATCACTCCACCGTCGCCGCCACTCACGAAAAGTCTGGAAAGTCACATCAGGCTTCAAGATGGGTGGGGTTTGGGCAGCCGCTTTGGGGGGGCTGGGGGGCGTACAGAAGGCGTTGACAAGGTATCTGATCCAGTCGATACCGAGGCAGTGGGAGAGCCAGGGGCTTGGTTAGCAGTGAGGCTAGATATCAAAGCTGCAAACCGTTCACTATCTTGCAATCCCCTTTGGTGGTCTCTGTTTGCCTCCTCTTGTCACCTTTCTTCGTCCTCAACACGTCTTCTCGCTTCATCCTCACGCCTTTCCTCCCTCATAAACTTCATCAGAGCAATCATCTCTGAAGACAAGGCTGAAGGTCGAGGTGAAGGGCTGCGAGATGTGGTGGGAGAGGGTGGAGCTTCGCGTTCTGACTGGTCATCCATCTCTGTAGAGCTGTCATCCGTCTGAGTCATCCTGGCGCTAGGGACACCACTGCGTAAGGCCCGGGGCATAATTACTTTATCTGTATATTGTATCTCAAATCAGTGTTGACCGGTTAGACCGTCATATCAACAAGATCTGAGACAAAAAATTTATTGAATCCACAGATAAGTAACTTATATATAGAAAATATATATAAAGAAATAACTGCGGTCAGTGTGTTCGTTCGTTCGTGTGTGTATGTGTGCAACTGTGCATGGTGGTGTGTGGAGGTGTGGGAGGCCGGGGATGGGCGGAGGGGTCAGGGAGTGGTGGGGCTCAGAGAGCGCTGATCAGTTACCAGCGAGACACAGCCGGGGGAGGGTGCGCTGACGCACTTCTCATCACAAATGCCCTATACCAGCCTTCCACCTTGGGAATCCTTTAGAACAAGGTCACACTTTAGCACTACACACACGAGGGCACTTCAGAGGAACTTGCTGTCACTGAAACACTGCTCAAAACTCGTTGGTAATTCAAACGAGTTTTTGTGGGAGACAATGCCATTAGGAGAGCGACGGTTGATGGATGACGAAGCTTGGTGTCTACCAGTCTTAACTATACAGAACGGCACTTATATTTCCAATCACTCAAATCACTGTGCCATGTAGGTACTCTCTGCACAATGTAGGGGTTCTGGGTACTCAGTTCTAACTACAGGAGAGAACACAAACACCTGTAGAGTTCTATAGGCAGAGCGTGAAGCTGTTGTCTATTATCTGTAAGGGAACATATCCACGAGGAAAACTACAACATAAACGGGATTTTAGTAGCTTGTCATTGTGTCAGACCCGTCAGTAAACCATGAAGAATAAATTAATTGTTGGTAATAATATAATATTCTCGTGTGAGTAAGTATATACATTCTTCATTATTATGCTTATTTACGTAAATTACCATTCCCAGGAGGATTTAAGCAAAACGTTTACTATTCTTAGGTTGATCTATGCAAAACGTTTACTATTACCAGGTAGATCTACGCATAACGTTTACTATTCCCAGGTTGATCTACGCATAACGTTTACTATTCCAAAGGTAGATCTATGTTATTCCTTCACCGAGATTTATCTAGTCCATTAAAACTATTCCCAAGATAATCTACTGTACTTAGTTGTTCAACACGTTTACTATTCCTAGGTTCATCTACTAAATCCTTCACTCGGATTACTTTATTATTTGACGACCTTTGTTACAGTGAGGTGATCCTGGTAACACCTGTGATGCCTGGTGACCTAACCGAACCTAACCTAACCTAACTACAGTACCATCCCTCCCATGTGATACAGGGACACAAGGATAGGGGATAACATGGATACAGGAATATAATGATACATTACTAATCGTGTTGTTGAAATATAAAGCTAACAGCATAAAGGTAGCCAAGTTATGTGTAGTGTTGTAATCTTTTTGTAGTAACAGGAACTTGGCTACATAAAAAGTTTGTGGGTTAACTTTGCAAAACCCAAATGGTCCTTTCTCCATTTGTTTATAAAAACATATTATGCACAGTCATTAAGGATAACACCATAATTAACACTTTAAGCTGTTAGTGTAAGTGTAATGAAACACATTAATAATTATACTGTATGTAACTAGATTGGTAAGAATTTATAGTTGTAGGGTTGTAAAGTGAGGAAAGTTTGATAGCGTGGCCGATTAGTTCTTTAACAATTTCAATGTTTTTAGGGGAAATCTTCTAAACGGCAACTCAAAGTACAACTATTTATTATTTAACTGAATGACACAGACACATTAATAGATCATTATATTTACGTCACTAGACATTGACTCTCGGACAACAAACATGAAATGGATACACTTCCCACCTTAAGTAACTCACCCTAGTGGATCGCTCTGACAATGACTCACGTGTGACCTGAGGGAGGCCCAGCGGTTGGGGAAGCTGCAGGTGCTGCTTAACTATGTCTCCTATAGGAGACTCTACTAGCTGGAGACTCGGTGCTGGGGAAGGAAGTCTCCCTCTGGGAAGGAGCTGTCGGCCCCTTCCCTGTTACAATAATATTCTGAATGCCTCTTGGAAGGAGCTGCAGGCTCCTTATATTGGCGATGACAAGCCGGAAGATGTCGTCACTACTCTGGGTGTGTCTGGCCAGCTGACAAGTGTACTGGCTGGAGGGTAGCTTCTTGAGTAACACGGTCGTGACGCCGGGTTAAATAATGACGCGGAGGTGAGAACTCTGGGTCAATGTGACCGTGATCTCGCCTAATTAACACTAAACTGGTTAGATCTGGACAGCTGTGTTTGCCCAGATGCGTGGTCATGTTGCCGGTAGGTAAAGCTTCCTAATTATTACCACCCGGATGTGTCTTGGTCAGGTGAGTTTCTTTAACACAGTCATAACGCCGGGTTAACTCAGATACCTTGTGACCCTGACCTTCCTGGGTCACGTCTTAATCTCACTGTAGGGTGTGTCAACTTGTGTGGGTGTACACCTGCTCATCTACTTAGTGTTATATGTGCTGTTCTTTCTGGGCTGTGATATATGGTCTGATAAACAATAATTTACATTACTTGAAGACGGATCAACGTCCTACTCTCATGAAGGTTAAGTGATAACTGGGTAGAGAAGCAGGCTCTAAAAAGCTGGGTCAGCTTCTTTAGGAAGAGCGCCTGCCAGTGGAAAGTAGGGATCACATGATCACGTCATGATATCTCACAGCTCCTGGAAAATTATAGGAAGTGATAGAATTATATAATACATATGCATTAACCCATATTAATATAAGTACAACTGTCAATTAAACACAGGGTAATATAGTGTTGTTACCCAGTTTAAATTTATTGTAGCTAAACTTACATTAGGACAGCACACACCTTACTCAATTCACGTCATCAAAATTTCGACAAATCCCGTTTTGAGCTTAGCTGGTGTGTGTGTGTGTGTGTGTATATGTGTATAATAATAATAATAATAATAATAATAATAATAATGATAATAATAATAATAATAATAATAATAATAATGATAATAATAATAATAATAATAATAATAATAATAATAATGATAATAATAATAATAATAATAATAATAATAATAATAATAATAATAATAATAATAATAATAATAATCATAAACGGTTTATTAATTGAGTTGCTGCCGGTGGCTGAAAATATACAAACTTACATGTGATTTAGACATAATAATATACATTCAATACATTTACAGGGCTTTACAGTCCACAAATCAGGAGCTATTTATAATTTTAACAATAGATGGGATAGTGCTGTTCTTATATCTATTAGTGCGGGCTCTTATGGGATGAATTTTGTTGAAGTGGCGGACTTCGATAGGTGGGCGGGGGACTGCCGGTTTCAGTAGGTGGTGATGACGAGGATGGTGCAGTAGTCCACTTCCAAACCCTGCTAGTGCGTGGTGGTGGAGGTCACTGAGGGATGGCATTTCCAGGGTGGAGAGAGCGTTCTTGTAGCCCGAGTAGCCTGCGCCGATCATGATTCTGCAGGCCCTCTTCTTACCTTCTTAAGCTGACGTTGTGGGTAGAGTTGATTGAAGATGACCAGGCTCGTGAAGCATACGTTAATTTGGGGAGAATAAATAAGTTGTAGATAGTCCTCAGCTCTGGCGCGGGTGCCCCAAGTGACCTGAGTCGTCGTAGCATGTAGAGTCGGTACGAGGCTGCCTTAATTCTGTTGTTTACATGGGCCTTCCAGTCCAGTTTGTGGTCTATAGTTACACCCAGAAGTTGGGCAGCCTGCACTAACTGGAGAGGATGGGCACCTACTGTAACTGCTGGAGCTTGCACTGGAGTGGTGGCGGTATTGAAGTGCATGTCTACGGTTTTGGTGTGATCGATGGTGACCTTGTTCTCCATAGTCCATGCCTGTAGCCTGTCCAGGGTGGCTTGTAGTGAGGTGTTGTCCACTGTAACCCCCACAGTGCAGTCATCCACGTACTTCCACCTGTGAGGAGTGTCTCATAGAGCGTCGTTGATCAGGATTAGGAAGCGTAGTGGTCCCATCTTGGTCCCCTGGGGAACACCGCAGGTGAGGTGTTGGAATGTGGAGGCAGAACCCTGGTACCTCACTGCCTGACGACGCTCACTCAGGAAATCAGTGAGCCATGAGACCAGGTTGGTGGGTAGTCCTAGTGCAATGGCCTTGTTCTTAACAGTGCAGTGATCAAGAAGGCCAAAAGCCTTCCTGAAGTCAACAAGGGCAACGGCCAGTGATGTCTTACGTTTCTCCAGGTTCTTATGCAGAAAATCCAGGAAACTAACTAAACAGTGTGATGTAGAGGAGGTCCTCATGTTTTCATATTGCTGTGGATCAACTGACTGATAAACGCTAGCAAATGCCCACTCAAAAACAAAGTCTTCACAGAGTAGACTATGTATGGGGATAATCGAAACTGGCCTGAGGTCATTAGGGGACTGTGGGGTGGGGACCTTGGGGATAGGGGTAACAAATGCGGTTTTCCATTCATTAGGGCATTTGCTTTGTCTGAGGGATGCAATAATAATGGAAGCGAGGGGGGTGGCAAGTTCGACTGCAAACTCCATGTAAATTTTGATTGGGAGGTCAATTGGGGTTGTCGAGCGTTTGGATTTAAACTTCAGGAGTTTGTTGGCATTTCAATTGGTTGAACACCAGGAGGAAAGGAGGGAAGGGTAAGTAGACAGGGAGGAGAGTGAGGTCAAGAATGGGTAGGGTATGACATATGGTAGCAAAGTGGTTATTAATTTTCCCAGCTGCCTCCTCACTAGGTAAATGAGAGATAAAAGGAAATGTGGGAGACTGACAGTTAAGACCACAGAGATTCATTACCTTAGAGTACCACTGACCGATGCCGACCTCCTTGAGGCCGTGCACTTTCCTGGGATAATAAGTCTTCTTGGCTGACTTGATTTCCCAGATGACCTGGTTTCAGAGACTTCTGTACAGACGGTTGTTGGTGTAGTAGGCCTTGTTGCGCAGCTTAATTAGTCTTTTGATGCTGGGTGTAATCCACTGGACATCATCCGGGTAGATCCTCAGTGTCTTGGCTGAAAAAAAGTGATGGTAGGCTTTGGTGATAGTGTCCAGGTAATTATCCCACTTGTTCTGCACATCGTCTACCGTGATCACTTCAGTCCAGGGATACCGGGTCACCCATTGTCCGAAACGCCGCATGGCAGTCAGGGGTAGGTTGGTAAGTCCTGGTGGCAACTGGATGTCGTGAGATGGTAGGTGTGGTGACCACAGTAGAGACAGGTGGGTGCTCCGCCCCATGGGGGGCAGCGGCTGGGGGTGAAGGTAGTGGTTGCCGAGATCAGTCATGATGAGGTCCTGGGTGGCATTCCCATGTGTGGGAAAGTCAACTATTTGTGCAAGAGTGGAGGTGTTGGGTGATGTTGCTGATGTCTAACTCATTAAAGTCACCGCATATCACAAGTTGGCACATGGAAATCTGGATCTCAGGGAGTCAGCAGTGTCTATTAGATGAGTAACCAGTACATTAGCGGTAGGGGAGCGCAGGGGGGGGGGGTGTGATAAGCCACACAAACAATGAGGGAGGCAAGCTGGCGGGGGTGGAAGGTGGGAGTGACCTTAACCCATGAAGCTTCTACATCCTCAGGTACATTAACACCTAGGTGTGATGGCTTAATGTAACTGCGACGGTAAAGCACCACACCACCACCTCGCTTGTTCTTTCTTAGGTGGTGAAATAACTCATAGTTTTCTATGGCACAGATTTCAGGAACAATTTGCCACGCCTCTGTTATCGTCACAGTACCTGCACCAACTGACTACACTGAAACACTGACATCCGTCACCTTGTTGCATAAGGATGTAACATTGGACAGCAATATGGATGGTAGGCTGTACCATAGTCGCTGCACTTCATAGCGAGCACACTGTCTTTCTGACAGTGGCTTAACTTTCTTATGCTTGCTCGGCATGATGATATGGTTTCGTCTGAGAATGCAGCGACCCCGTCTGCAGCCGCGGTTGTGGAAGATTCTTAGCGCCTTTAGTAGAACTATGGTGTTAGGGTGGAGGAGAGACAGCACTAGACTTCAACCGGAACAGGTCGGTGCGACGGAATGGTGACACTGGGACGCACATATTCACAAGTCTAGCACTCACAGCCGCTGACCCCTTGAAAATACGCACTGTCCTTCCGTAAAAGTACTGAACTGCCTTAAATTAGCTATAGGTCGACGTGATGACCTTGGCTCCTGAGGAACGCCAGGGGACGCGTCCTCACTCAGTGAGGTCGCCACATCTGTGTGTGTGTGTGAGAGTATGTGTGTTAGTGTATGTGTGTGTGTGTGTGTGTGTAAGCTCATTTCAGCATTAAAATCTACGTACACTTGCTTCACTACACTCACAGATTATAGTTTCGTCTGAACAACTTTGAAATAAATAAATAGCATCAAGGTTGACCTACATTAAATATTTCTCAGAAACTTTGGCCTCTGGAGTTCTCTATTAAGTTATAATTTTCTTTTTTCTGACTCAATCTGGCTAACAATTATAAAACTTTTTGGTTAACAATTGCAAAGCTTTTTGGTTAACAATTATAAAGCTTTTCGGTTAACAATTATAAAGCTTTTTGATTAACTAATATAAAACTTTTTGGTTAACTATTATAAAGCTTTTTTGTTAACAATTATAAAGCTTTTTGGTTACAATTATAAAGGTTTTTGGTTAAATATTATAAAGCTTTTTGTTAACAATTATAAAGTTTTTGGTTAACAATTATATAGCTTTTTCATTAACACTTATAAAGCTTTTTGGTTAACATTTATAAAGGTCTTTGGTTAATTATTATAAAGGCTTATATGTGTGCTGTTGGTGTTGTTGCCTTCATAAAAGTACTTGGTAAATAAATGTATTTATCTCAAGTAAATTATTAATAACAAAATAAAATCATCTGGATTACATGTTATGGTATCAATTAATTAATACTTATTGATTAACCAAATAAACACACGAAACCATAATAATCTTGAATAAAATGTGGATTATTTATGATTTTCAGTAAATATTAATAAGGGTACTGAAGGTTCCAAGTGTTCCCTGAAGAATGCAGTGATGGGTAGGGAAACACCGGGTAACACTGAAGTCCGTTTATTAAAGGATAGGAGAAATACAAGTGGTGACTTGCGTGTGCCATGCACGGCCCACGAAGACAGACTGAGACTGCCTTGCCATATGGCAGCCTCGGGGCAATGTTGCCACATAACACGTGCACTCGTGCAGTGTTGCCACGTAATTATATACATAGATGCTACACGGCACAGTAGCTTATATACAAGGGTGCTACTCGGCACAGTAGCATAGATACATAACCTACATCTCCCTCCCCCCTCACGCTCATAGTCTTTGTCTTGAGCGGACTTCTTAGTCCTAAGTCACTCCGAGCGTCGAGGTGCACTGTGGGGCGGATCCTCGTGAGGTGTAGGGCACTCGTCCTCGGTCTGGGGGCCAGCAGCAGGGGGTGGGACTGGCCGGAGGAAGCGGCGGTTCCTCCACCAGACACGGCCGCTCGGCATCCTGACCTTGTAGTCCCGCAACTGGCCGACGCCCATCACTATGCCCACCTTGTCCCAACGTGTCGTCGTCGGGTCCTGGACGCAGACAAGGGCACCAATCTCCAGTGGCTGAATAGGGCGGGCACGGTCGTCATACCGAGCCTTGGCGTCCTGGGCACGTGAAGCGGCGCGGCGGTCGCAGCTCTCGGCTCTGGTCTGCCACTCCTTCGCAAAGGCCTTGGCGTGTGCAGGAACGCAAGAGTGGAGAGGGTGACCATACAGGATCTGGGCAGGGGAGCGTCCTGTGTGGGTGGGAGTGGATGCAGGTTCTGGGCAGCTCTGTGCGGCAGTGCCAGGCGCGTCGCTCGTTGACTCACGCACCCTGCTGGCGGTGTACCGAGCGGCTGGGATCTGCTCGGCAAAGTCGCTGGGCACCACGCCTAACTCCTTGCAGTGCTCCCACGACAACAAGGGTGTAGCGAGAGTAGGCTGCACGTCGATCCATCCGTGACACGACCTGTCGCCATAAGTGATCTCCGCTTGAAAGGAGCCCACAGCATCTGGCATCTGGGAACCGTCAGCATTGTAGAACTGCAGCTGCGGCGGTGGTCCCAGGTCGCGTTTGGTGAGGCCCAGTTTCTGGAGGTGCTTCAGGCCTATCACCGTGGTACCAGCGCCGGTGTCCGGTATCACCTCGATGTGACCCGACACATCACCGTGTGTGACGGCGACGCGGATGGTAGGGGAAGGGGTAGCCCTGGGGCGTGTGGTCGATTCCACCCTCCTGATGTGACTCAGCTGCTGCTTGGGGCTGTGTAGGCCATCTGAAGGGGGATGCGTGCGAACTACCCCGAGGGAAGTGCGCTGCTTTCCTCCTCGTCTCGGGCTTTTGGGCTTGGGTTGGCGGCAGCAGTTGTCGTAGTGTCCATAACGACCGCAGGCCTGACACTTGCGGCCTCGTGCAGGGCACCTGTCTGTGTTAGACCAGTGGCCCTTACGGTCACATCCACGACACAGTGCGTCGGCGGCCGGGCATGTCTTGGGGCCATGCTGCTTTCCACAGCTGCCACAGGAAGCACTAGGCGGAGGCATGGAAGAACGTGCGGCAGCCTTCACGTTGTTGCCTGCCTTCTTATCCTTCTTGTATTGTGAGATAGCTCTCACAGCAGGTGGGGCCAGTAAGGCAGAGGTGGCGGACTTGGTGGCCTCGTACGACCGACATTCAGTCACTACCACCTGGAGTGTGGAGGAAGCATCTAGGGGGATGAGTCGCTGCACCAACTCTTCGTGCCTGACACCTGTCAAGATCCCGTGCTTGATCCAGGCTTCCTCACATTCCCGGCTGTGCGCCTTGCAGACGTCGATCTCCTCTGACATACTCTTCAAGCGTACAAAAAAGTCGTCAAAGGATTCGTTCTCCGCCTGCTTGCAGCTGGTGAAGGCGCGGCGATGCAAAGCCTCGTTATTCCGACCTTTAACGTGCTCCTGTAAAAGGTCGAGCACATCCGTCACTGAAGATGTAGAATCGGGAGGCACTTGCAACGTGTGCTCCAAAACTCTCTGGGTCTCCAGCGACAAACACATACGCAGTTGGATGAACTGTTTGTTTGGAGGCATGCTGTCAAGATCCACCATCGTGGAGTAATCTGTCCAACGCCGCCTCCACTCACGAAAAAGCTGAAACGTGACGTCTGGTGAGAGGGTGGGTGGGGGTTGAACAGATGCCTTGGGAGCTGTTGGAGTAGCAAGATTGCCTGGAGGACGCTGGTGTGGTGGAGGAGGAAGGGTACTGGCGCCTTGGTGCGCGAGTGAGGGAGGGTGGGTTTGCGCCAGGGTCGCCAACATTGCATCAAAGCGCGCCTTTTCCTCCTCTCTTCGTATCTCCTCCCTCTGAAATTCCATCTCTCTACGTCGCTCGTCCCGGTCGTCCATCCACCTCAGAATTGTGGCAATGTCCGTCACTGGAGGTGGAGGATGAGAGTCTACGCCCTGTGGAGGGGAAGGTGGTGGGGAGTCATGTCTCCCATCTTGACGTTGTCCCTTCTTACCGCCCATCTTAGTGTGTGCGTGGACTGCACTGTTTAGTATATAGAGTGGCGCCTCAACAGCTCGAACCACATATATATATGACATAAACAGCGCAGAAATAACGCATAGACTCCACTGTTCTGTCCGTGAGTGAGTGCGTGCGTGTGTGTGTGTGTGTCTGAGACAGCAGATGCACTTCCTGGTGGCCTTACTGCCGGTGGCTGGAGCCGCCACGGGGGTGAGAACGTTAGTGCCTCCCCGGATGTCACACAAGAAGGGTGTACGTCTGCGTGCTCCGTGGATACCACAAAAAACAGGCCAATGCTCAACTCTCAGCTCTAGACACACTAATACACTGCCACCGTCACTAAAAAGCACTGTGACGGCCCAACACTGCACATCGCGGCGAAACACAACACAACACACTAAGAGTCGATGTGCACATCGCCGGCAGATGTAACCGTCGGCATTGTTCACACACTTGTAAGTCCACAGATCCTAGTCACTGCGCCATGAAGGTTCCAAGTGTTCCCTGAAGAATGCAGTGATGGGTAGGGAAACACCGGGTAACACTGAAGTCCGTTTATTAAAGGATAGGAGAAATACAAGTGGTGACTTGCATGTGCCATGCACGGCCAACGAAGTCAGACTGAGACTGCCTTGCCATATGGCAGCCTCGGGGCAATGTTGCCACATAACACGTGCAGTGTTGCCACGTAATTATATACATAGATGCTACTCGGCACAGTAGCATAGATACATAACCTACAGGTACAGGAAATTAGAAGCTATAAATGATTTAACTATTCTGTATTATCTAACTTTACTTTCAAGCTTTTGTTAAGCTGAGGAATGTGGTGTAATCCAACGTGATAAGACATGTGTGTGAGTTGATGTTCAAGACTCCAGTTGGTTATCTGGGATGCAGTGATGCAGTGATAACAGGATATATTAAAAAAGTTATACAGCAATACCGTTACCGCATAGGGATAGTGATACAAGGTTACAGAGATAGTGCTACAGGGATAAAGGTCCTTGACGGCCTTATACAGTAAATGTTGACAACTTAACCATCATAACGTAAGGTAGTGACAAACCCTTACGTCTAGAGAATGGGGTGGGCGAGAAACCTGCCAAATGACAACTTCAAGCGACGCTCAAGCTACAGTCTCCGAAATGGCAGTCCCTTAATAGACATAACGAAATGTCTAATTTATACTAACAATTAGACCCAGACATTATTCTGTTAAACAGTAATGGCATAAAGGATGAAAGTAAGCTGAAAAGGTTTGGCACACTGTATACCAGAGGAACATGACGGGTGAGATGAACGATTGTGTCGCTGTGGCCAACTGGCCATAAGGTCACGGCTGAGTCACAGAGTGTTGCTAGACTTCAAGGATTCAATTCTAAAGAGTGCAGGTGGAGACTACCAGGTGACCTGTTATCACAAGCACGATGTAATGTACGTTTACAATAAACCAAAGATGCACTGACTTCACCCTAGGTCTCGTTCTCGCAATTTTACCTTGGCATTACTTTGTAAAGTAAGGGTGTATTGTAAAGGTGATTGTGATAGGTGGATATATTTTCGGCTGTATCACTGTTTGGATAAATGCTAAACAAACCAAAGGCAGCATTTTTATAATAAAAAACTATTCATCATTATTTTAGATAATGAAAAGTTTCCAAATGTTCGTATATTTGCATAAATAACGTAGACAATTATATTAATGAATTGGCAACTCAACTACAACCACAGCTGCCACAAGATTCTCACATATATGTTTCTTCATTATACCCAGGGTGGGGTCAGGGCATCTTTGTTTATCTGTACTTACCTCCCAGATGTTCTTATTTACCCGAACAATACCTCAACCAGATGCTGCGCCACAGAAAACCAATATACATCATTGGGGACTCTCGCCATACTCTGACACGGTAATGAGAACAACGTCGGTATGGCGCTGTTTGATAACATCAGAAGGGGAAAACTGCAACACCTCGGGCCAGATTTCCCGACATTGATCAGATGAGCCAGTGCCACAACACTCGATATAATCCCCTCCAACAACAAGGCCGTCCTGAACAGGCACGTTACCCC
Source organism: Homarus americanus (assembly GCF_018991925.1). Lineage (NCBI taxonomy): Eukaryota > Metazoa > Arthropoda > Malacostraca > Decapoda > Nephropidae > Homarus > Homarus americanus. The sequence goes on along the minus strand of NW_024725489.1, from coordinate 9,703,062 downwards.
CGGATCCATCAGTACCAGCAAATACCTGCCAGTCGTTGTGACGCTATCATCCAATCCCATCAGGTCAAACCTTAAACAGACAGACTGGGACTCCATCAAGGAATCTCTCAGTCTTAAGCAGGGGAGGAACCTGGAAGAGGTCAGCCCCAATGACATCGACGACGCAGTCGAGCAACGATACACTGGTGTGAAGACGGAGATGGACAAAAACATCCCGACCACCATCCATAGGACCATTCCTCACCCTCACACTAGTTACCAGCTGAGGCAGCACAGTGTCCAGTACGATCACGTGAGACAGCTAGCCAGTATCAGCGGGTGGACGCAAGAGCTGAGAGACCAGTACCGAGAGCTACAGATGGACATCCAGCACGAGAGCAAACGTCTACATGAGCAAAAGTGGGCCGCCTTCGTGTGGAAGGCAGCCAATAAATAATGCGACTCTGCTGCCTTCTGGAAGGGGATCAAGTGACTGATGGGTTCCACCTCTAACACGGTCCCTTACCTGCTCGACCAAAACAACTTGAAAATATTCGAGGAGGCAAACTAAGAGCAATTACCTCGGCGATATTTACGGAAAATCTTTACCAGTAGTGACCATGAGAAGGAGGGCTTCGACAGGGAGTTTGAGGACATTTTAGGTCAATTGCAGGACCATCAGCACTTGCACCAGCCGCTCGCACGAAATGACTTCACTCAAGTAGCGGACGACAACTACCTAACGGCGAGCATAGTTCCTGTATGTATATTATGTATGCTGTATGTATATTATGTATGTGCTCCATATATATACACTATTTATTCAGCCTAGCTAGCAGTGTGTGGCAATGTATTTACCATGTCCCACACGCTTAATTAATGTGCCTGGCGACATATGGAAGCTGCTAATGTATCACTTACCACAAGTCGCCCGAAAGGCTAGTTGACCCCCAGACAGAGTAAGGAGCGCCACCTCCCTTGTGTATCTCTGTTTATCCAGGAAATAGAACCTACGAAAACTCTACAGGTGTTTGTGTTCGCTCCTGTAGATAGAGCTTGATACCCAGAACACATGCAGTTCCTGCAGATGTTTCAGCCGTCATAAAAGGGCTAAAAAACAAGTAGCATGGTCAAAATCATATTAACAAAAAGATCCTGGCCCAACTCCCTGACAACATGACAGAGAGGCTTGATCATATATGCAATGCCTGCCTCGCCTCAGGATACATCCTAAGATATTCAAAATCGACGTTATTTGCCTCATAACAAAAGCAAGGAAACCTCCATATAAAGTCGAAAAATTAAGACAGATATAACTACTGGAGGTAACAGCAAAAATCCTCGAAAAAATAGTGAACAAGCGGTTGCGGATGTATCTGGAGGATTGTCCAGGTATTTGTTAAATGTTGTTAGATAACACTGGGCTGCATTTGAAAAAAAATTCATGAGGTGCAGGATTTCTTAGCTGATTATTTATGTATTTTGCGTGCTGATTCCAAAAATGCCATTCATTTTGCCCAATCAGGTCAGATTTTTATGCTATGGGAATTAGGAAAAAATCGAAATTCTTAAATATGATGTCAAAATTTTTATGCAAAATATATCATAAGAAATGTAACCACAACACATAGGACCAAAATATGTCAACTACATAGATGCCTTTACAGTTAGACATGCATAAATGGTTGTCGCAGAGAATTTCCTTGGTGGTTGGTGTCTGGGGCGTCCCGTTTCAGACACCAACAGTAGTCGGCGAGCATGTTGATATCCCAGCGACCCTGGTACCGCTCCTCCATTACACGGATATCTTGATGGAAGCGTTCTCCTTGCTCCTCACTCACATCACCACAGTTCTCTGGAAAGTAGTCCAAGTGGGAGCTGAGGAAGTGCATCTTGATGGACATGCGTGCACCAAGAACTTTGTAGCTCAGAAGTAGGTCCTCAACAACTCGTCCATACTCTGGACTTCTGTAGTTGCCAAGAAAATTGGAGACAATAGACTTAAAGGCATGCCAGGCTTTCTTCTCATTTACATCCATGCTGCAATCAAACTTGGGATCTTTGAAAAGCTCTCTGATCTGAGGGCCATCAAAAATTCCTGCATTCAGCTTTGCCTCACTGACTTTTGGAAATTTTTCTTTCAGAAAATTGAAAGCCTGGCTTTTTTTGTCCAGTGCCTTTACAAAGTTGTTCCTGGTGCTAAGACACTGTGTTCGCAAAGCCGTGATCCTAGTAGTTGAGCTGACTCCTTAGACAAGCACAAGTCTCTTGTTAAATCATTCAACTCAGCTTGACTGAAGGGTATGGGCTCTTTTGCAGAAGCTGTGGGCAAGTATGTACTAGAAGCGTCAGTCTCTTCTATGTCTTCATCGATATCATGATCGTCATCGAGTATCATGTCCCTATAGTTTTCTGGTGGAGTTTGAATTGGTATTCCTGGTCCGTGAGGAACTGGTTTGATGGCTGAGGGTACATCTGGATACTTAACATGATGTTTGTTCTTCCTGTTTATACCTGAAATGTGAACGAAAGATTTAGTATCAAGATAGCATAACATATTAACTTACAGATATATTTAAGAATGCATGAACATACTGCATTTGATATATTAGTATTGATGTATTAGTATAACTCACCCTGAAGGTTTGTCATGCAGAAGTAACAGTCCGTGGTATGATCTCTGCCTTCCCTCCATACCATAGGAATGCCAAATGGTAGACGTTGAATCTTCTTGTTGCTCCAGCGCCGCAGATTTTCAACACATGTTTTGCAGCACATGTGAGGGGCAAAAGCTTTATCTTGGTCTCCAAGTTTCATTCCAAAGTATGCATGATATAAGTTTTTCACTAGGGGAGTAATGGTGCACTGTCGGTCTGTCATTGTTACACAACCGCACACATAGCAAAACCTGTTCGGGTCGTTCTTGCACTTCCGATTCATGATTAAATGTACAACTCTGTAAGAAGAAAAAACAGGTGTGTATATGATTAGAAATATGCGTGTGTGTGTGTGTAAGAGAGAGAGAGAGAGAGAGAGAGAGAGAGAGAGAGAGAGAGAGAGAGAGAGAGGGAGAGAGAGAGAGAGAGAGAGAGAGAGAGACGCCCACTCCCACTTTCTTGAAGTCTCGAGAGACACTGACTGAGGGTCTAGACTTTAGAGGCACATCAGGGTGGTTGCTAGTACATGCCATGTACCACCAGATGAAAAAGAAATTTAATCATGAAAAAATATATGTAAAAAAACACGGACATATACTCTTTTCCTTTGCGTCACGGCGGACATTTAAATGGCCGGCGAGCACGTGGGTGTATTTAAATGCATCGTAAGGGCATTAAAACTGACCGAAATCTTTTCTGTGAGGCTTGCCAATGTCTCCGATGATTTTTTTAATGAAAGAATATGAGGACCCCATTTTGAGCGAAAAATGCCAATTTTTACCTGAATCTCCGCTTAAAATGCTATAACACAAAATTCTGACCTAATTGAGCCAAATGGATACATTTTGAGATCAGCATGCAAAATGCACCCAGAAAAGCTTAATAATACACAAACCTCAAAAACTATGCAGGGCAGTGTAATAGGTAGTAGGCAGCTACCAAACAGGGAGGTACTACCACCTGGGAAGATATTGGAAGTATAATGTGTTGTCTAACGGTAGACCCTGCTGCCATATGGTATCACAAAAATTGTGACCACGTCCCAGGTTGCTGATCTGTCTTTGTGCCTCATTTACACACAATTAAAGGGTCTCAATTGTTTCTCTTACTATTGACAATACAACATACATACTGTCGTTTCTCACTATTGATTTTTTTTTTTTTCATTTTGTATTATTATTTATTATTATTATTATTATTATTATTATTATTATTATTATTATTATTATTATTATTATTATTATTATTATTATTATTATTATTATTAATATTATTATTATTATTATTATTATTATTATTATTATTATTATTATTATTATTATTATTATTATTATTATTATTATTATTATATTTCGCCCTCCAGGCCCTGATGTGGGTCAGTGACCAGTGCCCAGGTGGGCTAATCCCCGTAAAATAAAAATAGAAAATAAAGAAATAAAAAAAGATCTTCACACCAATTATGAATAACTCTGCATTTATCTCTCAACTATGAATGATTGTATCCAAGGAAAAATCAAAATAAGTTTAAAAAAAAATGTATTAACAATAATAAATTAAGAATAGTGGCAGCATATTGCGGAAACCATACAAAATATGAATCAAGGCTGGTAGAGGTGGGGCCTGGTGTCACTTGGCGACTCGGGCCAACTGGACTTCGTGTACACTGGGTTACACTGGAGGCTGCATCCATCATCAAGGGTGTGAGCACTATGTTGAAAAGTTGCTATAGTGGGCTAGTGGCACACACACAAATCATTGCGAGGTAACACGCTGAAGGAATGAACACATCTTTAGTTTCGTACAAACTAAACTATTTGCTTGTAACACCAGTTAAGCATGCCACTTCCTTGCTAAGCAGGATAATCGCCATCTTTATGGTTATGCATATGGTGTTGCACTTTCTTGTTAGATGTTTTTTGGATGGTCTCTTCAGGTCCTTGTGTAACTGAAGGGATGGTTCTCATCTTTCGTGATTGGAGGGTCCCACCAGGTCCTTGTATGAATTGGCAAGAGAGTCCCCAACTTTTCGGTTTTATGAGTGGTGTTATTCTCTCATGTATAATGGTTCCGGGCTGATTGTGTTAATGTTGATGCTTCTTGGCCACCAGCTGTGTGATATATTGTTGTTTGCCTGTAATAGTTCCTTTAAAATAGGGTGTTACCGCCACAGTAGGATATGTTACCGCCATAATAGGAAAAACAAGAATAGAGAGAGAAAGAGAGGGATGGAGAGAGAGAAAGAGAGACAGAGTGTTGTCGACAAACTTTGCTGGGAAGTTAAATGTGAAACAGATGGCCCTCCTCTCGGGCTGACTTGCTCCCTGTGGGGTTCAGAAGACAGTCTCTATCCGTCTAGTGACCTATCATGTCATGGAGTTAGTAAGTCCTGCATTAGACCCGAAACACGTAAGTTTTATATGGTTAAACTCCATACTGTACTCAAATATACTATATGTAGTCGCTAATAGTGATGGAACATACGATTGAATTAATTATCTCATATGTAACATATGTAATCTGTACTCTGCAGGTTTTGACCGAATAAAGAACAAGCGATTCCTATGTGTAAGGGTCTCATCAACCCAGAGTCGCTCAATGGGCTGCAACAGTCAAAACGTGGGTCCTAGACTCAGGAACAGTCTAAACTACCAAGTGACTCGACAGACGGATCTCAGGGAGACCGGCTCACCCCCACAACTTCGCAGCAGGAGAACGGAGACGTGTTTGTGTGAATGTGTGAATCATTGACAAAGGTGTGATCCCTATATATATAATAATAATAATAATAATAATAATAATAATAATAATAATAATAATGATAATAATAATAATAATAATAATAATAATAATAATAATAATAATAATAATAATAATAATAATAATAATAATAATAATAATAATAATAATAATAATAATAATAATAATAATAATAATAATAATAATAATAATAATAATAATAATAATAATAATAATAATAATAATAATAATAATAATAATAATAATTAACGGTTTAAAAGATCTGAAAAAGTTCTGCAGCCCGAAGGCTGAAAATATACATTGAACATAAATGACTTATTACATACATTGACATTGGTAGTTTAACAAAGGCCTTTATTAGAGAAAGGTAAAGGAACATACAGTGAACATACAGATTAATGTTTACAATGAAGGTCACATTGATCATGTGCGCTGAGGTATTGAACAGCAGACACGTAGTGTAGTAACTCCCTCACAGATGGCGTTATGAGGGGCATCACGTGGAGTAGTAGTTCCCTCACAGGTGGTGTTATGAGGGGCTTGACGTGGTGTAGTAATTCCCTCACAGATGGTGTCATGAGGGGCCTCATGATGTAGTAATTCCCTCACAGATGGAGTATGGAGTTTGTGGGTTAAGTGTGCATACAACATTCAAGTTATATGTATATGTATGTATATATGTATATGTGTATATATGTGTATGTGTGTGTATATATGTATATATGTACTGTATAACAATAGTTAAACCTAGTGGTGTGAGTTGAATACGTGTATAACACATGTGTAGAAACGTGGTCCAGTGTCAGCCATTTCAGAAAGGACTGGTCTCGTGCAAAATTGTTCGTACGGGCGCGCGGGAGTGTTATCGTTCATTCTTGACAGAGTGGACTCTGGGTCAGTAATATTCGTACGAACACGCGGGAAAGACAGTGTTCAAAGTGTACAGACAATTAAGTAACGTTGTGTGAGTAGTGATGGCCTATTACAGGTTGAGAATACGAAATAGAATACATTCAATGGAATATATCTATTTCAGTATTCAAGCAAGGGCGCTGCAGTAGTGTTTGTGACATCAGATTGTGTAAGGAGTCCCTACATTGATTGTGGGGTCTCTGTGGTTGTGTTTGCGTTACATCACTCGTGCGTAGTGCACGTCACGCTTTTGAGGGACGTCACTCGTGTGACACCACTGTGGTCGTGAGTGTATGACATCGCATGTATTACTTCAGTTGTATGCCATCACTTGTATAACTTCAGTTGCATGGCATCACTTCACCAGCCATGGAAGGAAACAAGGCAGAGGGGATAAGCCTAGCCAGCGTAGAAGAACCTGGAGGCCCTGAACGACGGAGATGCTAACCGGACAATCATACAGCCAGGGCGAAGTAGAGTAACTCTTTCACCTGAGAGAAGGATGAAACAACAGGCCGGTTAAATAGGATAATCGGGGGTTATCAGCAGACGCTCACCCAAATGACGGCAACGATGCAGAATATGAAAGATCATATGGAGCAACTTCAGACTTAAGGCGATACGGAAGACTTTGGTAAGATGCTGTCGTTACCAGGAGGAAAGCGCTTTCTGGAAACGAGTGAAGGGATGACAGCCGCAACGTTGTCAATCGCCGGAACCAGGAGTGTCTAGCTGCTACACCTCGACACCCACCTAAGGAGGGTTCCCAACACTCAGCGCTTCAGAATCGGGAATATCCAATCAGGGGGAGAGGGAACATGTTTCCACCAGTCATATCCACTTTCCGGAAGCATTGACACCAACAGGAACCCAGGAGAAGGAAAACCATTTACAAGATATACAGCGAGAACACCACATGGACATGGAAGGGAATGAGTCAAAATTGAGACGGGGCAGCGATGATGCAGAACGCCACCGAAAGTATGAATCGACTACAAAGTAAGGGCAGCGCAGAACTAAGTGATAGCAAAGGCAACCTCCAGAAGAAGGACGTCAAAAGAATAACTCAGGAACCCATAGCCAATGAGACACCGGCCGAGGCAGCATCATACTTCACAGACGGCTCGGTGAACCAAAACATCATAGATCCAGCGCGGCCTTCTACGCCCATAGTCAGACCCTCCGATGGAAACTTTTGATGACTGCTCCACGCTACAAACAGAGTTAGTACAATCTCAAAGGCCCAAACAAATCACATTCACCACCTTCTCCGGGTCATCACATGATATCCATCACCCAGATAGCTTAGGAAGTATTCCCCCCAGCAAGTGCGGACCCCAGTTCAGGGGGCGCGCCACTCTGAAACTGATCACGTCTAAGAGTAAGAGTGGGGGTTGGTGGTAAGCGTTCACTGATCGGGGGTCCGCTTACACTTGCAAACCTGCAGTATTCTTTCATACCTGCAGGTAAGATAACCTCCATCCCCAATCCCAAATCCGGTTTTTTATTTTACTCCAGAAGAGTTTTGGGTTTCATTTGTCGTTGTGTGATTGTTTAAATATTTCTTTCAGCTCTTACTTAAGGTTTCTGAAAAGAGTTATGGTTTCTTGGATCCAGCCGTGTGTATTTATATGTTTTAGTAACCTATTCAGTCTTGTCTGGATTATCTTCTGTTCATGTGTTAATTGTGCGTGGGATTGTGTACGGTAAGATGTTTTTTTTTTTGGGGGGGAGTGTTGTTTTCCATGGCTGTGGTGATATTAGTGTACCATGTTCCCAGGGCTATGTCAATGTCTGCTGTGCTTTTGTTGTGTGGATGTATTTGTTCGTTTGTGTTGAGTCCTGCCTGAAAACCCTCCCAGTTTGCTCTGTTGAAAGAGAATCTAGGAATGGAGGGGATTTGTATTGATGATGATGATAGAGCGATAAATATGGGCAGGTGATCGCAAGTGGTGGTTGGTCCAGGTTTCATGTGTGTATTCAAATGGTGGTGTCGATTGGGCAGAACTATATCCGGCTTCCCGGTGTTTTCTGCAGCTATGTAGATTTCGAAATCTGGGCCCAGGTGTGTGATGTTGCCGTTTTCTAATAAGTCGTGTTTTATCTTCCCCCTTGGGTTTCTGGTTCGGTGTCCGAGTATGGTGTGTCTCGCGTTTAAGTCTCCTATAAAATATGCTGGTGTGTTACGTCTCATTAGTTTTAGTAAGTCACCAGTAGGGAATGTTTGTCGTCGGCAAGGTAAATATGTTGTACCAATTGTTATTGGGCCTTTAGTTGTGTTGATTTCGACTGCTAAGAAGTAGGTTTGGAAGTTGTCCATGAGTTTGTATTTGATGCTTCTTTTGATGGCTATTGCTGCTCCGTCGCTAAATTCTTCGTGTATGTTCAGTTGATGTGTGTAATAGTTGAAGAGTTTTATTTTGTCATTGTTTTTTCGTCCGTGTGAGTTTATGAGAATTATGTCTGGGTCTATGTTGTTGTATATGTTTGTTAGTTCTGTTTTTCTTGTATGTGTCCAAGCCAGGAAAATGCGTTTTATTATTTTCAGTGTTCTGTTTTGCGTAATCGTGGGTCGCGGGAACTTGGTGCGTGTTGTTTGGTTGCTCGGGTTTCTCCGGGGGAGTGTCTCTGTCTCGCATCCTTCAGTCCTGTTCTTATTTTCTTGAATTTTGATAGGTCTACACTCTCGATTTTATTATGTTTGCTGTTTATTCTTCCTCCACGTACTAGTGTTTCTATGAGTCCCTCCTCTACCCTGTTGTCTTCGTATGTGTATTTGGTTGTTCCTTCTTGAATATCTTTTAACAGTCTCTCATTTGTTACTGTTGGCTGGGAGTTGACTGAGTAAAATCTGATTCCTATGTTATCTCCGACGTCGGTTGGCCGTTGACCAGTGGGGTTCTCTCGACGTGGTTTTGCTGATGTTGACTACGCTGATTGGTCGGTTGTGATCTCTAGGGTCTCGTAGTGTGTTGTGGTTAGTTGGGAGTGGGTTGTTGAATTGAATTGAATTGAATTGTAACAGTGTATTTAGCCAGAAAAATACAGAAAAAGAGTGGATAATAATAACAATATTAACATGGCCAGTTGAGAACCTGAGCTCTCTTTGAGGCACCTCATATATACTATACATTTATCTCAAGGAAGTATTATGTAACATTTAGTATCATCTGGAATAGTACAATAGCATGGTAGTAATAAGTACATCTCATAATGTTACCATGGTTATCACTTCAATATTTATTTATTTTATTATTTATTATTTTCATCTTTTATTTATTTATTGTTGTTGTTGTTCTTGTTGTTGAGATTGTCGGACCGTAGTCCGACACGGGCCTTTGCCTGCAGGCGGCCCGTTTGGTTGTTCCGGCTGGAGCTCTTGGAGCAGCCAGACCGGATTTGGGATTGGAGGTTGTCCTGCCTGCAGATATGAAAGGATACTGCAGGTTTGCAAGTGTGAGACCCTCTGTCAGTGAACGCTAACCACCAACCCCCACTCCTGGACGTGATCAGTTTCGGAGTGGCGCGACCCCCGAACTGGAGTCTGCACTTGTTGGAGGACAATACTTCATGAGCTATCTGGGTGGTTGGTATCGTGTGATGACTCGGAGAAGGTGGTGAATGTGGTTTGTTTGGGCCTTTCGGATTAGAGTGGCCGCTGGTGTTGTGTGTTCATCTTGGAAGTTTCGAATTCTGTTTTGGAGACTTTGTGTGACTTTGCAGTCGAGGAGATAGTATTCGAGTGGGTTGGCCGCTAGCTCCTGACAGTGGGTGCATTCCCTGACGACATTTCCGATGGTCTGCCAGGTGCACTTGTACCCTAGTCGTAGTCGATGACGGTTAACTTGGGTTTGTCTTGGTGTTTTCTTGTCCGCGAATGGTGGTTCCCTTTTTGTAGCTACCAGGTACCATTTGGCTGATTGGGAACCAGCGTTGAATGCGTGAAGGAAGCTCTTTTGGATGTTGAGATTGGTAGTCATTCTGAGGTGGTTCCTGATCTGTTGCACGCTTGCTGGAACTTGAATGTGTACGCTTCTAGAACGTGTGGCTGCCTTGGCTGCTTCGTCTGCCATGTCGTTTCCCCCAATCCTTACATGTCTGGGAATCCAGTGTAAGACGACTGGTCGATTTTGTCTTTGGAAGTCCTGTAGCTGTGCGAGGATCAAGGTTATGATGTTGACGTTGTCTCTTGGTTGACTGTGTTGCAGCGCCTGCATGGCCGTTTTCGAGTCCGTGTGAATTATGATGGACTTGTTGTGTTGTGTTGCAGCGTGTTGTAGGGACTTTGAGATTGCTACCAACTCTGTTTGTAGGGTGTAGCAGTCATTAGAAAGTCACCATAGGAGGGTCTGACCTTGGGTGTAGAAAGCCGCTCCGGATCTATGATGATTTGAGTCCATCGAGCCCTCTGTGAAGTATGATGCTGCATCAGCCGGTGTCTCGGTGGCTATGGCTTCCTGGGTTATTCTTTTGAGGTACTCCTTCTGGAGGTTGGCTTTGCTATCACCTAGTTCGGGAATTTTGAATGTGGCTAGTGGAGTGCTCCATGGTGGTGGAATTACATAATCTTTGTCTCGTATGTCTTGGTTGTTCTTGATGAGTGTTTCTGCTTGCAGGTGCCCAATGACCTCGCTTGCCTCGTGCGACCAGGTGGCCCCTCGCACTCTGTGGTCGAGGTGGAGGGAGGCACTAATTCGCGTTATGTCAGCTGTGGGCTTATCTGATCTACCAGCGACCACTTTGCCATCCTAACAACATTGAAGGTGAACAAACTCCCCACTCTCCTCCCACCGAGATGGAGATACAATACCCAAAAGGGAGTGAGTTGTTTCCATTGCAGTCTCTTCTCCTGTGCCATCTTCTTGCAGTGTTATTTTATCTTCCTTTTCTTTGCTTGTGATTCCTAGACTGCTTTTGGTTATTATTTTGAAAATGACTGCTGATGGGGCATTGTCTGGGAAGTTTACCTGTGGTAGGTTGTTCGCTGCAAACATTTCTCTGACAGTTCTTTCAAATGTACCTGGTTTAGCCACGTTGTTTATGTGGGCATGTGTGGTTAGCATGGTGAAGGGTAGACCTTCACTTAGCTTCAGGTAAGTGTTTTCTGCGTTGGCATTATCTTTTGTTTTTTTCTAACACTTTAGAGGTGGTGTCTTGTAACTTTGTTATTACAGCATAGGTTTTGGTTGGGTCAGATTCTATATGATTGTTCGATTTTTCCTTTTCCTTCATGTCTTTAATGATGTCCTTCCTTACTGGGCAGGGTGCTGCCAAAGTGCGGTGAGGTCCTTTGCAGTTCAGACATTTTGGATTTTCTTTGCTGTTATACTCCCTGAATGTGTGCCCTTCAGCTCCACATTCTGAGCAGTACTTTTTGTCTTTATTATGGCAATTGGCTGATACATGGTTATATTTATAACATATCCATCAAGGTGTTATGGGATAGAAATTTCCTTTTTCGATTTGGTCTTTTGAAAGGTGGTAGTGGGAGATGCAAATGCCATTTTCTAGTGCCTTCTGGGCCATGGTGATTTCTTTGAATCTCACTTTCATCATTGTTGGAGCCCTGGGGAGCAGTATCACCTCTTCCACTTTAGCCCATGTGTTTTTCTGTTCTATTTCTTGTGATATATCAATTGGTGAATCGTTTTATCCAATCTTTTGATAGCTATTGACTTCTTAGCTCTAAGCTGTGGTGGGGTGGCTATTTCAAAGTTATCTCTTTTTAGTGTATCTATCGATTCAGTCGATAACCTGAGATCGACATCATTGTCTTCTATGCAAAGAACTATGAAGGAATCCTTTGCTTCTATTAGTGCGGCGAATTTGATTCCTAGGCGTACGCATAGAATTGTGCCTAACTCCTCTTTTCTTTTTTCGGATACTCCTCGAAGGGAGCGCACCCGAATCCTGTTACCCGTAGTCCTGGTCATTGCTGCGCCGTTCTCATTAACATCCGTCCGGAGAGGTGTGTTTGTATGTATGTGAGTGTATGTGTGTGTGTGTGTGTATGTATGTGTGTTTGTGAGTGTCTCCCGGTGGCCCTGTAAGGCGAACCTACTATCCTAGTGTTAAAGCTGCTCGCTTATGTGAGGCGCGAGTCTAGTGTACCTAATTGGAGGGGTGAAACAAGGGGTGTCGTCCCCTCTGTTTAACTCATGAAATTTCTTTTCCAACCTTAACCCCCCCAGGACTATCTGCCGTGACTTCTCTATCCTTCATGTCTGGTTGTGTATTGAGCCCCAGTATGCCTTCCATCCATTCCCCCCAAAAAGTGACGAGCGGGTAGGAGCAACGACTATAAACAGTATATTATCCTTAGGTGGGAGTGTCCCCCACACCAATGGCCAATTAGCATAGCCTCAAGATGCCAACAGCCAATGAGTGACCTGTGTGATCCAGGTGGTTTGATGTTTATGTCGTCTGTCGTCTCGTGTGTTAGCTTGTCTTCTCTCTGGCGTATTTTGTGCTTAATATTCGTAAATATTGCGATACTCATATAATGATAATCAACCAGTGGTATCTGGATGTTTATGGGAGCACTGGGAGAATGTGGAGAGCTGGTTTAGTGTGACGGCAAAGAGATAACAGGAACAGAGGTAAACAAAAGTAAACAACCTGTTGCCGCCCCGGCTGTGGCCTGCAGGGGCTTCTGGCTGCTTCAGTATTGTAGCCATGGATAATATTGAGGTTATTTTGACAAGTTTTGGACTATAGGTGAAGTTAACCAGCAAAATGGCAATCTGTGATGTGAAACGCAGCCGTACCATGGAGAGACCTAGTCTCATCACCACCAAACCTCCCAGCTTCCACACCACTCCACATGCAGACGAGACTCAGCAGACACTGGAAGTAGTTATTTTTATATTGCACCATTTATATCTGTATTCATTAAAATACCTACAAGGTAATGGTAGAGGAGACAGTTTGCACGAGAAGAACTTTATATAATTGGACTGAATTTTCAGATGATGTTTGAAGGATACTGAGTAAGAAAATCAAAATGACAATGTACAGAACCTACTAGAACCTGGCCTAACTTTATCTAACCTACCTAACCTAACTTCTTAACCTGTGAATTACTGTTTCGATATTTTTACTATCAAACAAACATTTCCAGAGAAAATAAACGAATTCAATCCAATATAAACAATATTAAACACGCCCGATAAGATTGTTGTTGGTATCCACCATGGGCGCCTCCTTAAGCATCACTAAATACAACAATATTTGGAGATGTTAAGCATCACTCGTTACTATCTTGTTTAACTTAACGTACCGTAAGCTAACACAATGTAACTTAACCTAATATAACCAAATGTTTCTCGCGATGGGCGAAAAATGAGGTGCGTTGGTTATGGAGCGGTACCGCTCTTGCCTCGCAAGCAAGATGTCACGGGTTCGATTCCCGGGCCGGCTAAGGAAGAGTGTTCTTCCTTAGCCCCCTTGGTCCCTGTTCACCTAGAAGTAAGTAGGTACCTGTTGTAAATCGAAAAGTTGCGAGCTTCTAAACTAGGAACTAACACAATCCGGAGGAGTGGTGACCCAAGGATCACACACCCAACACAGACAAAAACCAAATACGTGCGCTGTGCGCTAACCAAATAAACGCAGTCGTGTAAAGCCACGGCACTATCTCTCCCACTACAATTCCCTTCCTAACCTCCTGTTCCTTCCTCCGCCATCTTTCCCGCTCTGCCTTTCGCTACTAACAACTTTTAGTTGGTGCTTCTAAACTTGGAACTTGGAATGGAAAAATTAACGATTCTCGAGAAATTTAACCTAACCTCAAGCGAAACAACGTAACGAGCTCAGTTTCATGGTCATCGGGAGAGACAATGAGACGAGATGAGCCGAGATTTATCCATACGATGAGCCGCGGTGTATACTGTTTACACAACACTTATATTTAAAGGTTTATTATCTTATTACTATTTACATTTTGCATGTTGTCAAGTATAAGGAAACATTGGTATCTTCTCTGTTCTTGATTGATCATCAGTTGTTTTAGGAGTTTTATTGAGTCTCACGGATGTATCATTACGTCTGCAGTTAGAGGAAGAACCTTGGGCGGACTGGGAAATATGTCTTTTTTTTTTAATCCGCTTCATCACTGATCAGCTCGTCAGCCGTTTGGGCGATCGGTGACGTCTCTGATTACTTTTCCCTTTCTTTTATCCTCTTCACCAAATGATCGACTCGTTAGCCGCTTGGGTGATCGATTATATCTCCCTGACGCACTGTTGGCAAGTACTGAATGTACCTGAACCTGCTCCAGTGTTGGTCAAGTCTTGCTTGAAAGAGCTCACACTTGGTGCCGTCACAACACTTTCTGGTGGATTGTTCTAAGAGTTCACAACTCTCACTCCGAAAACGTTTGCCCTCACAGTTTTCTGGACTTGCGGCTTCTTCAATCTTGAGCAATGACCCCTTGTGGGGCGACCGTCCGCCAGCTCCAAGTAACGACACTCGACTGAGTAGTGTCCCTTGAGATGCTTATACACCTCAATTAGGTCACCCCTTGCCCGTCTGTAGTATAAGCTAGGCAAGTTCAGGTCCTCCAATCTCTCAGGGTAACTGAGGTGGCGAAGTGCAGTCTGGTGACCCTCCTTTGAACATCGCCTAGATATCTGAACGACCTTCTTATACGACCCAATAATTAATTTGCCTGATTTACCTTCAACTCGCAATGGCCCGAGAACTTCAGCTCATTGTCAACATACACACCTAGGTCCTTCTCATATTCAGTCTCAAATAGTGCAGTTTCTTCATACCGTTGGGACATACTGTATGATACGCCTCCTTACCGTTACTGCGCCCCAGGTGCATCCTCTTACACTTCGTGACTTTGAATCTCAGGAGCCATTTCTTCGACCATTCTTGGATCACACAGAGGTCCTTCTGCAGCTCTTAACAGTCCGCTTGGTTCTTGATTTCCCGAAATAACTTGGCCTCATCGGGAAAAATTTGTATGGAGGAGTGTACAACGTCAGGCATGTCATTTATGAAACAAACAAACAACAGTGGCCCAATACACTGCCCTGTGGTACCCCGCTTGTGACAGGTAAGGATGATAATTTCGTGCCTTTAATCACCACACACTACTTGCGGTCATGTAGAAAGTCTTCTATCTACGCTTGGACATTTCCCCGAATTCCGTATCCTTCCAGTTTGATTTTCAGCCTTTCGTAGGGTACACTGTCGAAAGCCTTGGCAAAATCTAGGTAAATGTTGTTGATATTACCACTCCGTTCCAGAATATGGGTCCAAATATCCAATATCTGCTTTTATTGTCCCATCAAAACCGTTTTATCGGAAATTATCATGTAAATAGATAAGAATTTACCATTGCAATAAACATATTTGCCAACTAGACATAATCCTGACAGCTCTGGCCTCTTGTGTAACCTTAATACTGTACAACCCATCTTGTACTGCTCCCCCATTATACCTATGTTTTTCAATTCCACTGTAATTTATGTATATGCTTATAATATAAATAAAAAATAAACTGAAAAAAAAAGCAAATAAAATAAATAAATATTGAAGTGATAACCGTGGTTACATTATGAGATGTTCTTATCACCACCATGCTATTGTACTATTCCAGATGTTACTAAATGTTACATCATACTTCCGTGAGATAAATGTATAGTATATATCTGGTGCCTAAAGAGAGCTCAGTTTCTCAACTGGCTCAGCCATATGAATATTGTTATTATTATCCACTCTGTATCTGTGGTTTTCTCGCTAAATAAACTGTTTCAAGTCAATTCAATTCAATTCAATTGTGTTAAGGTTGTTTCGTATAGTAGATGTTCCATCGCGGCATCTCTGATATTACTCTCAAGTACTTTACATATTATGCTGGTCAGGCTCACCGGTCTATAGTTGTTCGTGGAGTTGATCACTAGCGTCATCTGAGGATCTTGGCCGTGACCTTGTCTTGTGCTGTACTATTCTTCCTCACCCTCACCAGCAGTCATTGTTCACGTCTCTCGTACAGTTATAAGGAAAATATTCAATTTTGGTGACATCAAGAAGTTACGTCATAGTTCAGCTGAAACAAAGAGCAAAGTGACTCACTAACCTTTACCTCAAACCGGAAACTTGAAAATAAATCTCACTGACGTATTGAACGGAGACTGTACTGTTCTTATTAATTAATGTGTGGTGGTAATTTTTGTCTTGAAGTAATTCGTATACAACACAGTATAGTATACGATTCCTTAATAATGGAGTGAGGCTCCAGTCAAATTTGTTGTCATGTTTGTTATCAGGTATTTTTTTTTCATGAGTTGTGTGTACTGCGACCTGGTGAGGGAAGATAACACCCTAGTCCTGGGGTGTCAAACTCATTTGGCAAGGCGGCCCAGATTTAATATGAGTACACAGTATGCTGGCCAAGTAACATAATTATGAGCACTTCGCATGAGTAGTACGACAAAATAAGAAAGGTGGATTTAGTCTGCGCTCGTGCGAAACCCTTAAAAACAAACTAATCAAGTGTTTACTTACCTTGCTCAATCTTATTGTTTGCTACTGCTGCTTCCTGATAATTGGCACCTCTTGGTGTGGACCAGTGTATCAAACTTTGGCACTAACGACTGAGCTGTAGCAACCTTCAGTATTGAATTAAGGTGCGCACCACTAAGTTGAGACCGAAACCGAGACTTGTTCAAGTTCATCACAGAAAAGAGTTGTTGACAGACATATGTACTTCCGAACATTGACATAATCTTTGAGGCAAAACATTCAATCCTGGGATAATTTGGTCCAAAATGTTGATAAAATGTGCCAACATCAACACTCGAAAACTTGTTCCTCAACACAGACTCACATTGGAGCTCAATTAATTCTAACTGAAGATGTTCTGGTACCTCATTAACACCAACAAAGAATGGGTCCCGAAAAATTAAAAAAAATCCTTCTCAAGTCTTGTAAAGTTAGCAAATCTTTCTTGGAACTCATTTATTAATTTGAAAATCTTGATGCAGTACTTTTTTGTGTTGATATCAGCATGAAACTCAGGTGTGCCTTGCAGGGACTTCAAGGTCGGAAAGTGAGAAAAATTACTCTCTGATAGTTGCCGTTCAAAAAGCTGAAGTTTCATCTCAAAGGTACGAATGCAGTCACAAAACTCTCTCACCAATTTATTGCATCCTTGCATCTTTGTATTCAAGTAATTTAAGTGTTCTGTAATATCCACCATGAAAGTTAGATCTTGAACCCATTCATTATCATTCATGCAAAGCTCTTCCTTTCTGTTCCATAAACATCTGTATTTCACTGCGCATTTCATAAAATCGCTTCAGTACGACTCCCCGACTTAACGAAGCGAACATCAGTGTGATATGGCAGTCCGTGTGTGTTCTCATTTTCCTCCAATAAGCAGTTGAACTGTCTGTGGTTCAGACCTCGCGCGCGCATGAAGTTCAGTTTTTATAACAACATCCATGACATTATCCATCTTTAATGTTTTACTACACAACACTTCTTTATGTATAATACAATGCACATTATAAATTTGATGGTTCGGGTTCACAGCTATTAGTTTTTCCTTTAAATTTGTTGCCACACCAGCTTTTCTACCCACTATTTGCGGTGCTCCAACTGTAGCCAGACTCACAGTTTGTGCCCAGTCAACACCTAATTTATCCAGTGCCCCTGCCAAACCCACAATGATGTCATCACCTGTTGTTGTTCCTTTCATTGGTACCAGTTTCTCAAATTCTTCTGTTACCTACATATTTTCATCCACACCACGTATAAAAACTGCAAGTTGTGCTACATCACTTACATCGGTACTTTCATCAATTGCAACTGAAAATGCAGTAAAGATTTAACTTTGTCTTTGAGTTGACTGTTAATATTCTCTGATAATTCATCAATTCTTTCTGCAACTATAGTCTTATTGTTCTTTCATTGGAGAAGTTGAATGAGTATTTTGTTCTAGGAAACAGCAGACTATTTTATTCAGCTGAGGGATTCACTCACTATTTATTTTAGCTCCTCAAGGTAAGTCTGGATCAGTAAATGGGCCGCGGGCCGCATGTTTGACACCCTTGCGGGGCCTAGTCTATATTTGACGAATGAATGTCTGGACTGTCTTATCTTTGTTGTGCACCTCATCTTGTCTGTCAACAATGGCTGGTTCAGAGTTACACTTATTGCTCTCTTAGTACTTGTACAACACTTCATTTTTACTCAGAGGTGAAAGCTAGCTGTTAAGTGTGTCAATTAGTTGCTGAAATGTTGGTATGGTAGGGAGAGGACTAGGCTATTGCAGTGATGAACTTCGCCTGCCACGCTGATGTTTGTCAAGTAATAATAATTGTGTTTGAAGGTAGAGGTGTCAAGGTAGTGCAGTTGTTAGTGCGGTGGAGTTGTAGAAACAGGTGGTGACGTCTCAGAATATTTACAGGATGTAAGTACCAATTATTGGTAACGTAACAGTTTCTCTAAACCGGAATGTGTGTCTGAGGTATTTGAACGACTTTTCTCAGCTTGTTTTAAACGTACACGGCGATCGATAATCTTATCCCAAAAATTTGATTGCATAGTAAATAAACCTTGATACGGGTGATAAGACACATCAGTCATAAATTTCAGTTGATTAAGGGAGAGAACGTAACTTTGTACGGTATGAGTTTAGTGTTCTGTTTGATGATGTAAACCTCGCGGGGTTCATTTATAAACTTAGTCACCAGGAAGTTGCGTATATTTTTATTAATTTTATTAGAATTTTAAACAAACCGAACCCAGAGATGGTTGGTGTGCAGTGTCTCAGGTGTTCCACAAACTAACGTTTTGGTTGGACTCATATATATTTTTTATTGGATAATATTTGTTTTAAATACAGCTGAGTTGTGGCCAGTCTGAACCGTGATGTTTAAGTCTTAGAACCATTTTTATGTTGCATACTGCTGGTAATTTTTATAATAAATGCTTTTATATATTAAATTTATAAAAAAGAACATCATAGTATATACAATTTTCACACAAGAAGTACATGATGAAGAACTACGTGATGTGAACACTGTTAGCTGTGTATCATAAGAGTAATTATACCTTGTGTGAACTGCCCAGGAGAGGCGTTGATGACCTCAGAAAAAATTCGTTTTATGAGTGTTGTAACAGTAGACGCAACAATATAAAAATACAGCCCGGGTGATAAGGAAGCTCTTCCCAGTGAGTGGGCGAGTGACGTGCGCTAAGGACCACAGCGTTGTGTGTTGAGGTTGGGTGGTGGATCTTACCCCTACGTCCTCCTTTCCTCCAGCCATTGATAACATCAACAGGACGGTTCATTCATGATACTCTGTTGGGTGTTGTGGCTGTTAGTTTTCATATTGAAGGAAATTATGAAACAAATAAGTTGTGATATAGGGAGGTTGTCACTTGTGAATGATTCATAACGTTTTCCAGCCACGTCACGTTGGTACAGAACGCCACTCGCCAAGTTCTGATGATTTTATATATTTCACCACGTTTGTCTTGTCAGGTAAAACAAGTTTAAACTGCTTAACGTGTACGGTACAGTGATAGTCAATACACGTATACAAACAATGTACACTCAGCAGAAAAAGAATATGCACCCAAATCACTTGTTTACTTGGCAGGATTGGGATTCCTGATTATGTGATGCACCAATATGGTATATCCTGTATATCACCTAAAGTTATAAAATAAAAATTATTAAGAATACATACAGACGACCTTAACGAAAAACAGATACTGTTATATCATTATACCGTATTCTACTTTGTGTAAGAAATGTCTCCCACTATAGGTAATGAGCTACCGTGTAGGAATATCACATAGTATGAGATGAAGTGAGGTTCTCGTAACTCCTCCATATTATACAGTAACTTATATTTGATTTAAAGTAACATTATTGAATGACATATAAGACCTCATTCACGAAGAAGAACAACATAAGTGACAACGTTTTGTAAGTCTTACGCTATTTCACATTAGTTGCTGTAGTTAGAGAATTATGTTACAAAAAGTCTTTTGTTATATCACATGATAAGAAATGGAGTTAATTTAGATTACCTGTAAGTCCTGATCATATAAAAAATGCATTGAATACAGTGTAGCTATGACTTTCACCTGCCAGAATGTGTTGGTATAAAATATTAAGATGAATTAGTTTAAAGCGGAACAGTTTCCATCATCAATGGCAGAGACTTGGAGCGTCGGTCAGGATTTTTGGTCAGATGTGTCCTATTGTATAAGACTGTAAAGCTGCTCTACATGGTTAACGCAGGTATATAACGCTAATTGACAATGCAGGTATACAATACATATAAACAATGTAGGTATATAATGCAATTAAACAATGCAGGTACATAAGGGAAATAAACAGTGCAGGTATACAGGGGAAATCAACAATGCAGTTATATAATGCTAATAGACAATGCAGGGATATAATGTAAATACACAATGCATGTATATAATGTAAATAAGCAATGCAGGTATATAATGCAAATAAACAATGCAGGTGTTAAAATTCAAATATACAATGCAGGTATATAATGCTAATAGACAATGCAGGTATATAATACAAATAAATACAGGTATATAATGCTGATAGACACTGCAGGTATACAAAATAATGCTAATAAACAATGCTGGTATATAATGCAAATAAACACTGCAGGTATATAATGCAAAAAAACAATGCAGGTATATAATGCTGATAGACAATGCAGGTATACAGTGAACGGACCTCTCTTCAGACCCCTCACCGCCAAAGTAGCCAGCCTTCTTTCTACTGTTGACGACCGGACCACAACTCGACCTCTCTGTCTACCACTGGACTTTCCATAAACCCTGTTTGGGGCAACGCCCCTTGTGGGCCTCCACCTTTGGAAAACGACCACGACTGTCACCGGACTACCTCACAAGCGTTCAGGATTGTCAACCCTAGTTAGCCCTCCCCACGGGTAGAGTGAGTGACCCACACTCCCGCTGGAGGGCACCTATTGATTGGCAGTACTCACGTGGTTTTGGGGTCTTTCTCTCTTACTAAATTCCTTCCTTGCTTACCCTGGCCGAGGGACCTACATTATTTAAGTATTGGTGCTAGAGCCCCTCCAGTGGCGCACACCTCACAGCTGAGTGGGATTGTGTGAGTTCATTGGGGGTCGGGGAAAAACAGGCCGAGCCCATAGTGACGACTGTGATCGTGCAGTCACTCCACTGTGCGGGGGTTGTCTTTTGTAAAATCAGAGAAGTGCCTCCAATAACCTTCTACATTAGGGTGTCATACGGAGGCGAATTTTTTTTTTTTTAGTTTGAAAAATCGGCCCATGGTATTAATGATGTAGTTCTATGTGCAGAATCATGTGATATCTTCAGATTTGAAAAGTTTTCATTTTTTGCTAGGTAAAGTTTAACTTGAAATCTTATGAAAATTCAGTATTCCCACCCTTTTACCAACACCACTAAATAGCTTATTTACAGTAAAGTAAATGTATCAGGTTAATTTATTAGGATGAAAATTATCCAGAATAGTGAAACGAATGATCTTGACACATTTATTAAATTTAATATTCCTTTAGAAAACAAAATCATCAAATACAAAAACCGGTTTTACTACTACGACCCGGTGTTGCTGCACACCATAGAGAACATGTCTTTCTTGCTTCTGTTTCTACTCATCACCTCCCTGCTGACCACCTGAGCTCGGATGTAGCCTTCCCTCCTCTCCTGGCTGTACACGTGACTGCTGGCCTCGCTCACTTGCTGTACACAACGCTCTATACTCTGGGTGTGCGAGGGCCAGGCAGGGACATGCATGGGGTTGTCCAGGAAAGCTCTGACTTGAACATTGGTGAGGCTGCAGGTAAGAGGGGGCTCACTGCCAGCCTGGATGTTATCCAGATCTATGAGATCAGTGAGGGTCTTGGCACCTAGATTGACTTCAGGAGTCTTCCTGACCCTGAAGGAATCGTCACCAACTGATTCGTCATGCCCAGATCCTCTCATAAGTCTCATATCCAAGATCTTTTTGACTGCCACTCTTCTCTCCTCCTCATCCTTACTGCAGAGCATTGTCTGCAGAACTGCCTCGGGATGAGCATACCAGGAAGATCTCCTCACAGTCTGCTCCACAATCTGAACAACCTTCCTTGGCTGACTCCTCAGGAGCTCAAGCTGGAAGAGAACATGCCTCGGACCTTCGGAGAATGATGACTTGACCTTGGTGTTGAACCAATTTGGCAAGTAGACACTCACGATGAATTGGACAATAAGTCTCAGGTTGTGAAGCTGGTTCCCTTTCAGTTTATGATGAGCGACCCAAATTCTGCAGAACCTGAGTGCCGTTGTGAGCCACCTAGAATGTGAGACTGGACCTATCTGCAGGTAAGCAAGTCTATCAGGCATGACCCCAGTTTTGATGGCACTGCAAATCATGTAACCATAGTACTGGTCAGTACTCAGGTCGTCAATGACAGTATGTGCAAGCTCAACGAGTGGAGGGCCAACTGTGATTTTTTCAAAGCTCGGATTTATTTCTAACTCAGTGGCAGAGTCCAGCATCTTGCCAAGAGGACCAGACCATCTGTTGTTTGAAAGAGTCTTGCCATCCAGCTCCTGGATCAGATGTCTGAGTGGCAACTCGTTGGTGTGGAGGTCACAAACAATCCAGACCAGCTTCCTCCCAATCTTCCGCTCTATCCACTGTATGACCCCCCCTTGCCACCCTGTGTTCGTGTTGGTGCTGTCCCCTCCAATGGCCTGCAGGGTCTGGTCTACGTTCTCTCTCTGAGCCAGTTCACAATGTTATCTGCCACTATCTCAGCTGGTTTCCTGATGTCATCTTTCTCTGGAGTGAAATGCCACAAATACTTCCCTCCTGGTTCACTGCAGCAGGAGTAGTGTTCCTCCTTCACCATGGCAGGGAACAACTTGTCAGAATCTCCAACTTTCATGAACACTTTAGTGTCATCCCTTCTCCCATCAAAGAACAAACAATTGATTCCATTTTCTCTTATCCCCTTATCAAACTCCTCTTCTAGGTTACTGACAAGTTTCTCCTGCTCTCTCCTTACTTTGTTATGATCTACCACCAGGTGAACATCATCAGGTGTTATCAAACCACCGTCAACCCAGGCAGCTGTTGCTATCTCTGCAGTTTCTCTGAGACCAGTGTGGTGTCGCATGCTGGCCAGAGCTATGCTCGGGATATCTTTCCTATTTCGAATGTTATGCCTAGAAGGTTTGGGATCATTATTTTCTGGGTTAGGGACAAAGTCACCATTCGCCTGGTCAGCACTCGGATCAGCCATGGGGAAGTCATTAAACTCTGAATCAGCTTGACTCCAATCATCGGCCTTTTTTACCTCACCCTGGGCCTTCTCAAGTCTCTTTACCTCGGCAACTCTTCTCCTCTTCTGTCTCTCTGTGGCAGCCTCCTGTCTCTTGGACTCCGGAATATCTTGGCTAGAAATCATGAGAGCCCCTATACTGCCAGTCTCTCTCTGTGCTTTGACAAATGCCAGTTCGATCACAGGAATCTTCAGTTCACGCTTGCAAATACAGGAGATGTGGGCCTCGGATTTACAGTCACGATCGCATCCAAACTCAGGACAGAGAACAATTGGGCACTTGCAAGTAATTATGTCAAATAACTGGTCCAGTTGCTTGCAAAGCTGTCCTTAACTGGCTAGCAGTCTCTCACTAATCTTCTTCTGACTTGTTATGACTGGAGGCTTGAACTGAGCGTTAGCCAGAGTGTACTGTGCCAAGACAGCTTTGGTCATATCACTGGCAATGTCTTTGTTTGTGTAAGTTCTTTGGTTCTTTTCACTGATTTGCCTGATTAAAACACCGTATCTCAAAGCATCTCTCAATGTAGGCAACTCCGACTTCAGGAGCTCTCTCCCAGACCCAAGATAGTGACTGAGATGGCTGGATTTTTGGTTCCTCGTCCTGACACAAGCAGCCATCGCAAATATTATCAACTTATAAATGCATCAGAATCTGAAACAGAAAAAAATATTGTTAGTTGGGTTGTTAAAGAATGAAGTCAGAAAGCAATTGTCACTATTTAATTGTAATGCACTAATGCAGCTGTACGTTAGATTTTCGATAAATTTCACGCTAAGATTTACCTAGCAAAAGGTTGCAAAATATTGAAACTGAAATTATTTTCTGTTTATATACACTAAAATCTACCAAAAAAGTGATGGGCCATTAGTTTTAGCTGATCTTCCCTCCTATGACACACCCTATTCTACATGCACAATGGCAGTAAACATAAGAAAAGTAAAAGACAAGAACAAACCTATTGATAAATCTAGGCTAATTACTCTAGCATATGTGGAACTAGGTGTGCCCTTCAATAGGGTATTCAACCTGAACGAAGGGTTCAAAGTCATTTGCCGAAATGAAAATGATGCAAACAAATTACTAACCACTAAGGCGAAACAAATCCTTGATAATAATATATTAATCGTGGTCATGCCTCCCGAGCTAAGAGCCAGGAGATCTGTTTTCGTAACGAAACTAGATTCTCAAGTAGGAGGGCGAACGGCAGACTCTCTGAAGGCAGACATTGAAAATAACAACGAAGGAATTAAAGTAGAAAAAATAATTAAGATAAAAGACTACACGCACGTAATGAAGATTTGTTTTGAAGAAACGGCTATGGCAGACAAGGTCCTCCAGAGCGGGTTTTTGGCGTGCAACATGTCAGTATCCCCTCATCAAATAAAAAGGGAAAATATATCAGTCTCCTGACATGTTTCACATGTTATAAATATGAAGAGCATACCACAAGAGACTGCCCTGAAAAGGAAAAGAAATTCTGCTCCAACTGTTCAGAGGAAGGACATGTTTACACACAGTGCAACAACACCACCAAAGGCTGCATAAACTGCAAAAGGAACGGGGACGTGTACCACACCCACCAAACCATGGCCATGTCCTGCCCCATCAAAAAGACCCTCATCAAATACAAGCAAGAGCAGGAAGACCAACGAGAAAGGATGAGAGACCAAAGCACACATGCTGAAATAGCAAAGAGGGCCGTGAAAGAGGCAACAAAGCCAACCACTGATACCATAATCAAACTAAGTGATACTGATCATTTCAAGGTAATGGTGAGCATGCTACATGCTCACCTTCATAATATCATAGCCCCAGGATCATATGCCGACGAACTTAATAGGATTCTTGAAATAAACAACAGGCCACAAATGAACTTTCCTAAAAACGCAAACTCAGCACCCCCGCGCTTACAAAATACTACAGGCCAAGGAAACAACATCATCAACAGACCAGGATAACATACTGGAAAGAGCGGAACAACTTGGAGATTTAAATGAGAGGGCGAGAGACCCAAGACTGACGCAAGGAACAGGAGCGAAAAGGAAATCAGCGGCCAAGAACAATGAAATGGAAATCTACTTCCCAACAACAACTGCCCCCCCCCCCAGTGCCTGTAGGAGCAGGTGATATAGGACTAAGGTTTTATCAAACCTCAAGAATACCATACCCACCACACAGAAAACCAACTGGAAAATTAATTGAAAACTTAGTAACGGCTAACGAAATAGTTTGGCAATACACAGACGAACGGTATGACAAAGAAACGGTATGGAACATGATTAAAAAATAAATAAAAATTCGGCACAAAAGATTTTATTGTAATCACGGCAGTTGAACTCAAAAGGAAATCATCTGGACTCAACGAAATGAGATCACCCCCTCAACTTCAACTTTCCAAGAAAAAGAAATAATGGACCATCTCCAACTGAAAACACTTAAAATCCTACAACACAATGTCCGTGATTGGCATACATGCAAAACATCGCTTTGTAACATATATAATGAAAACAACCCAGATATAATACTGATAAGTGCACACGGCGAACCCAAGAACACCAAAATCAAAATACTTAACTACGACACCCACCAATCGAACAAAAGTGGAGAATAACATGACGGAGTTGCCGTTGCGGTGAAAAAGGGTATCAAACACATACTAATAAACAACTTTAACAGCGAATTCCTTGCCATTAAAGTACAGACAACAGAGGGCGAAATAATAATCGCAACAACATACCTACCCCCAAGAAGACCATCCCTCCCTATTGAAGACCTACTGAAACTAACAAATTATATTATTCCAATGTACATCCTAGGAGATTTCAATGCAAGACACCGCATTTTTAGCAACGGCAACAGTAACCAGAATGGCATAGCATTGGAACGTATAATCAACACTGGCAGACTACTTCACCTGGGCCCGCACTTCACCACCTGGATGGGACCAAACAGCGTTTCAACACCCGACAAATCTTCTGCAACAACAAGGCATTTCTTAACTACCACACAGAGCAAGGCCCCATCACCCCAAGCGACCACATTCCGATAATATTCACAATTTCCACCATCCCAATTCAAACAAAAATACCACCAAGGCTCCAGATGAGCAAAACAGACTGGATGAAATATAAGGAGTTATTGGAAAACTACCCTCAAATAAATCTAAAAGATGCAACTCTCGAGGAAATTGACGAAGAACTAGACAAGCTACATAACACAATAAAACAAGCAATCAACCAGACAACCCCAATAACGTCATACAGAACCCTCCCGAGTAACAAACCCAACGAAGAATTAAAGAGCCTACAAGTACAATATAATAACATTAAGACATTCATAGCACAAACAGGGCCCCACTCCGTAATATAAGAGAAATCCAACAAGGCTTACAAGAAGAGTACAGGCAAATTAATAACGAAAAATGGAACAATGTAATAAATAACATAGACACCACAAAGGACTCAAAAAAACTTCTGGCAAAACATCAACAAACTACTTGGCACGAAAAAACAGACAATAAACTTCATTAAAGACCAAAACGGACAAAAACTCTACACAGACCATGAAAAAGAAGAAGCCTTCAGAAGAGAATGGAAGAAGATCTTCAGAATATCAGAAGAAGAAAACGAAAGTTTTGACGAAGAACACGAGGAGTTAATTAATGACTGGCTAAGAGAACAAAGCAATAGATTGACTCCCTACCACACAGGAAACCCAGAAAGACTAAGACCCAATAAATTCATAAATCACGACGAACTATTGCACTGCCTACGCAAATTTAAAGAAAAATCTCCTGGAGTGAGCGACATAACCCGAAACATGTCATTAAACCTGCCCAGCAGACCAATGGAAGCTCTCCTAAATATTTACAACTTAACCTTATCAGCTGGTTACTTTTCCGATGCCCTCAAGCGGGCAAAAATGATCTTCATTGCCAAAGAAGGCAAGGATCAAAAACAGATAATAAACTACAGACCTACAGTATATCCTTACTGGAAATAACCGGGAAACTCTTGGAATGCATACTAAATAACAGACTGGATAAGTTCCTGGTTAACCACAACAAACTCAACCCAAGACAACACGGCTTTAGAAGAGGTAGAGGAGCCCAAACGGCAATAGCAATAATAACAGAAATCATAGCCAAAGAAAAACAGCAAGGAAACCAAGTAAACATAGTCTTAAGAGATGTGGCAAAGGCATTTGATAAAGTGTGGCACAACGGACTGGCATATATAATATTAAAACTAGACCTACCTGCAGAAATAGAAAGAATCCTAAGTGACTACCTTCAAAACAGGACAGCACAGCTACAAATTGGCAACCATTTAGGTCCACCCTTCGACCTAGAAAGCGGAGTGCCTCAAGGAGGCGTCCTATCCCCAACACTATTCTCCATATATAAGAGCAACTTACCTGAACCAACGCAACATAGCGAACACATTATCTTTGCCGATGACATCACACAAATCATATCATATCCCGGAAAATTAGAAGCAATGATGGCACGCCATACGGTCTTAGCAATAAAAAAACATAAATGACTACGAAAAGAAATGGAAAATACGGACAAACATTAACAAATTTAAAATCATTCCAATTGCCAAGAAAAAGGTCGAACCAGTAATAGTAGATGGAGAAATTTACCCATACACCAACGAAGGCAGCATCCTGGGACTGAAACTCTCAACAAATGGTTACCAGAGCTTCATCAACGAAAAAGTCCACAAACTACGTAGCAAACTCTCAGAAAAAAGAAGATTTAAAAAACTGAATATACCAAACAAAAGGAAATTATACACGGCACTAATAAAAACAGTAATGTGCTACCAACCAACTCATTTAGCGCAACGAGAATCAAGAAACTTCAAACGGTACAAATAGAAGCATAAGATTCATATATAACACCAGTTACGAAGAAAGAGTAACAAACGAAGAACTCCATAGAAGAGCCAACATCAACGCAGTAAACGTAGACATCTACATCCAAGCCAAAAGAACATGGGAAAAAGTACGAGATTTAGACTCAGAAACTGTAGCAAACTAGCTCGACAACGAACCAGTAAGAAGAGCAAGAGAAGAACAAGCTTGGTTCAGATTAAGCAGAATAAAAGTCGACAACCCACCACCAATACCAAAATACATCTAAAAATTATCAAATTCAATACAAAAACAAAAGAACTGTATAGCCATTAAATACTGTACCTTCAAGTCAAGCTTCAATCTTTCAATTAAACCAAAAAGATAGGACCACCTCCTTGTGAACAAAGTACCAAGTTGGATCCTACAACTCTTCCTAAAAATTAAACTTCCCTACTATATAAACAAAACGCTTCATTAAAAGATGAGAGCGACCAAAGGACACTATCCTTGGCCTCTCCAACCCTTGTTTTCTTGCCCCTTCCTTCCACTCTTATTAAAAACAAAAGATACGTGGCTCAGCAAGCTCCACAAGAACCTGGCCAGAGGTCGTCACCCCTTCCTTGAAACAATGGCTACCTCAAAAATAAACATACTTTTAACTAAATGAAAAAGACTTGAGAGCTAGAACCTAATCACGCAACATGTAAGTTCAAATATAATTATTATAACCTCAGCATATCTGGTTGAGCCCGGATACTGTCAATCTCTTACTTTCCTTCAAATTTCCTCCCTCCTTTCCTTGATCCTAAACCAATCCCCTCTCCCCCAAATCGCCACCAAAGAACTTCCAATCCTAATCCCGGCCCTCCCACCCATCATTACAAGCAATAGCCTTCTACCTTATCTATAGACGTCAAGTCAAGTCAAGTATACAGTATAATGCTAATAAACAATGCAGGTACATAATGCTAAAAGACAAGGCAGGTATATAATGCTATTAAACAATGTAGGTATATAATGTTAATAAACAATGCAGGTATATAATACTAATAAACAATGCAGTTATTTTAATTTTACTTTTATCCTCTTCACCACTGATCGGCACGTTAGCCGCTTGGGCAATTGGTCATATCTCTGAATACTTTGCCTTTTCTTTTATCCTCTTCACCAAAAGAGCGGCTCGCTAGACGCCCGGGCGATCGGTCACGTCTCTGCCTTGCACTGTTGGCAAGTACTGAAAAATGCACCGGGCTCCTGAATGTACCTGAACCCGCTCCAGTGTTGGTCAAGTCTTGTCTTGGAAGAGCTCACACTCGGTGCCGTCACAACACTTTCTGGTAGATTGTTCTAAGAGTTTACAACCCTCACTCCAAAAAAGTTTGCCCTCACAGTTTTCTGGAATTGCGGCTTCTTCAATCTTGAGCTGTGACCCCTTGTGGGGCGAGCGTCCGCCAGCTCCAAGTAAGGACACTCGACTGAGTAGTGCCCCCTAATATGCTTATATACCTCAAATAGGTCACCCCTTGGCCGTCTGTAATAAAAGCTAGGCAAGTTCAGGCGCTCCAATCTCTCAGGGTAGCTGAGGTGCCGAAGTGCAGGCACCAGTCTGGTGGCCCTCCTTTGGACATTTTCAACCAACTGACAGTCCCTAGCATATCTCGGGGAACAGAAGGGGTGACAGTACTTCAGATGGGGAAGCACTTCACTCTTTAAGATCGTTACAAGGGACGGACCTTCAAGATATCTGAACGACCTTCTTATCAGACCCAATAATTTATTTGCCTGATTTACCTTCTTCTCGCAATGGCCTGAGAACTTCAGCTCATTGTCAACATACACACCTAGTTCCTTCTTACATTCAGTCTCAACTAGTGCAGTTTCTTCATCCCGTTGGGACATATGATACGCCTCCTTACCGTTGGTAGGCCCCAGCTGCATCCTCTTACACTTCGTGATATTAAATCTCAGCAGCCATTTGTTCGACCATTGTTGGAGCCCACAGAGGTCCTTCTGCAGCCCTTCACTGCCCGTTTGGTTCTTGATTTCCCGAAATAACTTGGCGTCATCGGCAAACATTTGTACAACGTCAGGCATGTCATTTATGAAACAAACAAACAACCGTGGGCCCAATACACTGCCCTGTGGTATCCAGCTTGTGACAGGTACGGATGACGATTTCGTGCTATTAATCACCACACACTACTTGCGGTCATATAAAAAGTCTTCTATCCACGCTAGGACATTTCCCCGAATTCCGTACCCTTCCAGTTTGATTTTCAGCATTTCATGGGGTACACTGTCGAAATCCTTGGCAAAATCTAGGTAAATATTGTCGATTTTACCACCCAGTTCCAGAATATGGTGTTACGAACCCCTCCACCCAGCTTATAGCCTCTGGGATGTCTTCCTCTGACTGCCTGGAATGGTAAAGTTTCATGAGATTAATGTGAACAAGTTGTGAATCTTTTCTGCGATCAGGAGTATGGACTATATAGTTGAGGGGAGATAGTTTATTAGCATCGACTTGAAAGTTTTGATGGAACCGTTCCAAGCAACCTTGGGACGGTGGGTGGTAAGCCGAAGATGTACAATGGTCCACACTGGGGTCTTTCATCACCTGTTTGAACAAAGATGGATCAGATTGTTGGGCTGTAATGAGCTCATCCTTACTAATGGTCTTATTGTACAGATCTTCTGTGGGTAGTAAGATATTGGAGGTGGTTTTAGATAAAGAGGGCCCATTTCGCACTCTGTGACCGGGTGACAGCACAAGATGGGAAAAGATGAGGAATAGTTTCTTCAAGGTCAGTGGTGGAGTTGACAGGTAAGGGAGAGTCGACTGTCTTTATGTTAGGAACCACTAGATCTCCTACCAAGTCATTACCCAATAAGAAATGAATGCCGCACACAGGCATTGGGTCTTTCCTTATGGCTATTTGCACTTCCCCAGTAATCAAGGGACATTGGAGGTGCACTTTAGCTAAAGGATAGGAAGAATGGGATGAGAGATCCGAAATTAGAACACTCTCATTAGTAAATGCGGTAGATATATCAGGAATGACGTTAGACAGGAGGATAGATTGTGCTGCGCCCGTATCACGTAGTATACGAATAGGGAAAGAACGACACCCCTCCATGATTGAAATTTTTCCCTCATAGGTGAATGAAGAGAAGAGATCCTGATGGGGCCTTTCCACATTGGTGGTTGCTATTGGTTTGAATTTGGGATCCAGGGAACTACTTTTAGCAATTCGACACTTTGGGTGTTTACAATTCTGGATCGTATGGCCTGGGTTTTTACAGTAAGAACAAGTAAACTTGGTTGCATCAGGGGTGGTAGGTGTGGGACCTTTCGACCTACCACTCACGTCCCCAAGGTTATCATCAGAGGAGGACCTAACATGTCGGGAAGTACCACGTTCCCTACGGCACAGTGACTCCACCAGCAAGGCGTACACATCAGCCAGCTCAGCCGCACGTCCTAAATTAACCTCTCCACGCTCCTCCACATGCTTCAAAATGTGAAATGGTATCTTGCTCTTCCACTCCTCCAGGACTACCAAGTTTAACAAATCCTGAGGTAGCCATCATTAAGAAAACTAGGATAAATTAACTAATGGTCAAAAGATAAGATAAGTGGATTACCCTAGAAAATATCACGGCAGTGGATAACCAGAAAGTCCCGGAAACTAACCAAGTTATACCTAGGGAAATTACACTTAAGAATATTGTTCTTTTGATAAGATCCTTCAATAAGGATAAGAGACTTGAAAGAGGAAGGGCGTATTACGGCATTTATATAAAGATCCGGATTAATGTAACTCCTGAGAGTGATACGCCTTCCCTTCAAGCATCTCAGGGTTGTTAATCCGATCTTTTATATTAATGCCGCATCACGCTCCTTCCCTTCAAGTCCCTTATCTACGATCTTCAACACAATCATAAGTGTAATTTCCCAGGTAGTTTCCGACTTTCTGGTTCATCACTCTTGAGCAATTGAGTTAAGCAGGAGCCAATTCAGCATAAAAAACCGTGTTGGCTGCATCCATTTAAGGTTATTTTCTGCAGTAGAGATGTTCCATTGCGGCATCTCTGATAATACTCTCAAGTACTTTACATATTATGCTGGTCAGGCTCACCGGTCTATAGTTGTTCGTGGAGTGCCGATCGCCCTTCTTGAAGATAGGACTCACATAAGCCACTTTCCGTTCACTGGGGACCATTTGTTCATCCAGGCATTTACAAAACAGGATCTTCAGGGGCTCGGCAAGCTCGTTGCACAACTCTCTTAGCACTCTAGGATGCACCATATCAGGGCCGGGACTCTTATGGACCTTTAGCCTGGACTGGTTATTACCACTCCTTTCAGAACACAATGTGGGTCATTGCTGTGTGTCGAACCTGCCTGTCCCTAAACGTAGGAAGGTTAATTGCATCCTCTCTGTGAACACTCTGTACTGGGAAAGCACCCTAGCCTGTACGGTAAAAATATTTACCCAAATGGTATTGATCCATACATTCACCAAGTCATTCATCCATGAATATGAATCAATTGGTAAGTTGACATTTCTGGGAGCGGGCAAGGTCAAGCTTAAAAACACTTCCCATTTATTTTTAAGAACAGCCTGACCACCCTCTCCCCTTCTGCACCCAAGACACTTCTGAGCACATCAACTGAACTCAGTACCTGTGAAACTATATTTTTCTACAATAAAATAAAAACCAATAAAGTGTTTACTTCAGCCCTGCCACTTATCAAATCAAGAACTAATATACATATACAAATATATATATATATATATATATATATATATATATATATATATATATATATATATATATATATATATATATATATATATATATATATATATATATATATATATATATATATGATAATCAAAGAAAACAGTTTCTAAGCAGCGCCTGTAATTAGCACGAAAGCGCTGTTTGGGAACTTTTGTGTTTTCTTCTTTCTTGCAGTTATCAGCATAATGATTCATGAGCAATCTACAGTGATTTACTTGCATATAACAGGTTAGGTGTCCTTATTGTCTTTTGAATTTTGTAAATTATTGTGGTCTGCTGTGCGTCTTTTGTAAAAAAATATTGTGTAGAGTTATTTTTAAATATGTTAGTATTTAGAGGTTGCTCAAAGCTGTCAAAAATTCAATAATCGATGTAGTCGATTACTTTGTAGCCGATTACGCCCACCACTAGTGCGTCGCATTTGGCACGATTGTGGTGAGTTTTTGCTGGTCGTGATTGATGATTGGGGAAATTAGAAACAGTTCTGCAGAGTATTCTCATTATTAATTTATATTAATAGTTAATTTCTTTATTCCTCAGGTCAAAATGGCTAATGCAGGAGTAAAAACACGAGAAAATGTGTATTTGATAAAGACATTATGTGATGACATTACAGGGGCTAAGTTACCTTCAAACAGGCAAGTGTTACAGTATTTTTTAAGCCTGCATCGCATACAGAAAAAAACCCATCAGAGTGGCAGCTGGGGAAGTCACAGACAAAGTTCTTCAATTTTGGACAAAAGCAAACATTCCCACACACCACAAACCAGATTGTGTGAATCAAGTGCACAAAATGTTTGACAAGTGGAGTAGTTTGAAAAAGAACTCTTCAAGAAAGACAGAAACTCAAAAGCAGAAAGAGAAAGAGTTCACTGATACATTTGAAGATCTCTTTGACATTGCACATGTGAATGCTTTGAATATGATGACAGTTCAGGAGGATAAGGATTTCTTAATAGCGCAACGAGAAAAAGGGCGTCGTGGGGCAATGTCATCTCTTGACAAAGTATTCCTGAAAAGACAGAAACGACGAGAAAAAACTCTCAAGAAAGCAATGAAAAGGAAGTTGGCTGCAGACAGTGCAGAGGAAGAAGCCAAAAAATGCCAGGCCATCGTTGTCTTGGACAGCAGTAGTACGTCTTCTTCTGAGGAATCCAACCCAGTTCCTGGCCCATCAGCACTTCAAACTCCACCTACTGTCAAGAAGCGTGGGCGAAAAGAAGTTCTAACTCCAGAACTTTCTGCAGCATTAGATCGGACCAAGTCCTCAGATAGAATGGCCATGCACATTGTCACCCAAACTGCTCGGAGTCTGGGCCATGATGTCAGTGAATTGATTCTGAATCGATCAAGCATCAGGAGGAAACGTCAGCATCATCGCAGTAGCAGGGCAGCTGAAATCCTTTCAAACTTCAAACCAGAGTCAGTTTTAATTGTTCACTGGGATGGTAAATTGATGCCTGATTTGACGGGGCATGGGGGCCATGTTGACAGACTCCCAGTTCTTGTCTCAGGCAATGGCACCTCCCAACTTCTTGCTGTTCCAAAACTTCCCTCTGGTACCGGTGATGAACAAGCAAAAGCTGTTGTGAAGGCTTTGCAGCAATGGCACATTGCAGACATCGTGCATGGCATGTGTTTTGATACAACAAGCTCAAATACTGGTCACCACAAGGGTGCGTGTGTCAAAATTGAGCAGTTGCTGGGTCGTGATTTGCTATATTTTGCCTGCCGCCACCATGTACTAGAACTTGTAGCTGGAGCTGCTTTTGAAGCTGTAATGGGGCACTCAGCTGCTCCTGACATACAGCTGTTCAGAAGATTCCAAGCCAAATGGGAACAAATTGACAAGCAGAAGTTTGAAGACTCCTCCACCGACGATCTGGCAGAAGAATCGGTCAGAGCTGTTAGGGACGATCTAACCAACTTCATTGAGAAGGCTCTATTGGAGACACAGCTTCGAGATGATTATCGAGAGCTGCTAGAGCTGGCCTCCATCTTCCTTGGCACATCACCTTCTCGGGGAGTACGATTTTCTGCTCCTGGTGCAATGCACCAAGCACGATGGATGGCAAAGACCATTTATTCCTTCAAAGTGTGGTTATTCCGTTCTCAGTTTAAGCTTACTCCAAAGGAGAACAGAGGACTAAGGGATTTGTGCATTTTCTTTGCCCGAATATATGTGAAGGCTTGGACAACTGCTCCACTTGCTGCAAAGGCACCAAAAGGAGATCTGATGTTGCTTAAAGCTCTACAAGACTACAGTACCATCAGCGATGCCATATCAAAGGCAACTTTCCACAAAATGATGAGACACCTCTGGTACTTGTCAGAAGAGTTGGTTGCATTGGCCTTCTTTGATGACGATGTTCTCCCAGCAGTGAAGGACCGCATGTTGGAAGCTATGAACATCGTTATTGGAGAAGAAAAGCATGTCAAACGGGTTACAATCAATCCAGACACACTCCAAGTGAAGAACCTATATGATTTCACGACAAAGAACACAAAGTCATTTTTCAAAAAGCTCAACTTGAATACAGATTTCCTGGCCCTCCCAGTAGAACAGTGGAAAGATGATCCTGGCTTCCAAAATGCAAAAGCCAGTGTACAAGCTTTGTCTGTGATCAATGATCATGCAGAAAGAGGAGTAGCCTTAGTCCAAGATTTCTCAGGCCGCATCACCAAGGACGAACAGCAACTGCAGTATCTACTGCAGGCAGTTGCTGACCACAGGAAATCATTCCCTAATGCCCTCAAGCAGACCTTACTGGGCGACAAAGAGTGAGACTGGTCCTCATGCGACCCCTGCCTTGAGTAGCTAATACCCACTTAGACTAAGTGGGGGGGGGGGGCCAGGCTTGGAGGCTAGGAAATGATGTGTTATGAACATTAAGCATAGGCATACTATTGTTAAATTTCATTTGACTTGAGTAACCTCTAATTATTAAGATATTTAAAAAAATATTTTACAGGCAATGTTTCTACCAAAAATGGAAACTTTTGCCAGGGTCTGTGACAAAAAAATGGCAAATTTTGTTTTTTGCCCCAAAATAGGACCACCCTAATATATATATATATATATATATATATATATATATATATATATATATATATATATATATATATATATATATATATATATATATATATATATATATATATATATATATATATATACCTGTATATTGTGTGACCAACACACTGGTGGCAGCAGTGGGATGGATTATAAGAAGAATCTGTCAAACGCTCAGAAACAAACATTACTTCAAGTGATTCCAGTGACTTAAGTGGCATCCTAAGTGAATCAACAGCAAACAAGCAATTACAAGAAATTTAAGTGGACAGTGGCTATAAACACTTGGAAAACGTATACATAGAGACACAGTGGTAACAAAAACATTATAACAAATTGCAAACATAGCAGTCAAACCCTCAGTCACACATACTACTGAAGGTTACCCCCGACCGGAGCCGAGAGCAGCCGAGCCTACCCAAGTTTGGGCTGAAACCAGCTAACACTACATCACCGGAGTTTAGCAAGGTTGTCAAAGTGGTTCCAGACAATCAAACAATCTCTTGCTTAAACAATCAAGACTCGCCAGTGTGCAACAGAGGACAGCCCCAGATCAGCCCCCAGGCAGATCACTCCAACCCAGAGGTCAGCCCCAGATCAGCCCCCAGAACGATCGCCGCAAGACCCTGATCAGCCCCTAGGCCGATCGCCGCAAGACCCAAGGTGGATTACAACCAGATTTGATGTCATCCCTCCATGAGAAGAACGTCATTGACTCCTGACGTCATAGCCAGCGCGAGGTTCTACGCACTCTCCACTCAGGTAGTTCACAAACAATCATTATTTTATAAACTACACAAACACAAGTGAACTTCAAGAAGTCTTCACATGTAGTCAATATAAAGATATATATAGTAGATAAACACATTTAAGAAGTACGTCC
This sequence comes from Homarus americanus, assembly GCF_018991925.1. Taxonomy (NCBI): domain Eukaryota; kingdom Metazoa; phylum Arthropoda; class Malacostraca; order Decapoda; family Nephropidae; genus Homarus; species Homarus americanus. The sequence goes on along the minus strand of NW_024725489.1, from coordinate 9,665,786 downwards.
TCTACTTAGAAAAAGTATATATATATATATATATATATATATATATATATATATATATATATATATATATATATATATATATATATATATATATATATATATATATAGAAGTCCGCGTGCTATTGGGCTAATGAAATATATATATATATTGTTACGAGTTGGGGATTTAGAATATAGTTAAAAGTCTACCCAGATCCCAACAGGCAACAACAATAAAAAAACAAAGACAATCGGACTATAAAAGGGTAGACAAAGGATGCGAGTTTTTGTTGTGTATAATAAAGTACCATAAATTCCTTAACAAAATATTCAGCTTTCTATAATTTACCCTTAACCATACTTAACCTAAACATTAACAGTATATACATATTTATACAACATACAATAATTTGAAGCAAGGTGGAGGTGGGGAGGCAATATAAGATTACAAATACTTAAGTGCAGAGCTGAGATGGCTGACGAGTAAGGCTGAGTATTGTAGAAGACGGTAGTTAGTCACTGTGCCGTAGGTTTCCGGGATAGGTGATCCTGTGGTCACTTCCCAGAGTGAACTGAACTCTCATCGAACTGGAGCTGATGAGGAAGACTTGGAGGAGGTGACGCAACAACCAGGATATGGAGAAGGGAAACCCCGGAGTGGTAACTAAGACTAGTCATATTCGGGTTTCGTCCCTAGATGGCGTTGCTCGTGGTGCTGGGTAGGTAGATCAGGACAATAGATGGCGTGGTTCGTAGTGCTGGGTAGGTAGATCATGACAATTGATGGTGTGGTTCGTAACACACCCCCCCTCCAAAGACCTCCATAGTGCGGGCGCGAAGGAGGTGATCACCTGGTGCGTCTGGAGAGTAGCTGCTGCATTTCCACTGGAGCTCGGGATAAGGAGTCCGCAATCAGGTTGTCCACCCCCTTTATGTGCCGGACTTGTAGATTATAGGGCTGGGTGAGGAGAGCCCAGCGGAGTATTCGCTGGTTGGGGACTTGTTGGTTTGGATGAATGTGAGTGTGTTATGGTCGGTGAAGACTACGGTTGTTTGTGGGCAAGACTGGAGGTAACATTCAAACTTCTTTATTGCCAACACCAGAGCCAGGGCCTCCTTCTCTATGGTCGAGTAGTTGGTCTGATGTTTTTTCAACTTGGCGGAGTAGTATGCCACAGGGTGAAGGACATCAGTGGTTGGGTCGGGTTGTAGGAGCACAGCCCCCAATCCGACACCGCAAGCGTCAATTTGCAGATGGAAGGGCAAGGTGTAGTCAGGGGGTGGACTACAGGCTTGGCAAGGAAGGCTTTGAGGCGGTGGAAAGATATCAAATCTTCGGTTCCAGATGTTCGTCCCAGCCGTCCGACACCACCACCAGGTCATCCAGGTAGGCGAACGTCCCATCTAGGTCCTGAATCAGGTAACTGATTGCCCTCTGGAATGTGGCCAGAGCATTAGAAAAACCAAACGCCATAACCAAATATTGAAAAAGACCAAATGGAGTTATAAATGCTGAGATTATTTTTGCCCTATCCGTGAGTCTCACGGATAATATCCTTTTCAATAAGTCCACCGTACTGATAAATTTGGCACAGCCTTATGCGGTCTATTATATCTTCAATCAAAGGTAAAGGGTAGGAGTCTGAGACAGTGACCTGGTTCACTGTACGATAATCGGTACAGAAACGAAAAGTGCTATCGGGTTTTGGAATGAGAAAGCAAGGTGAAGCCCAGGGGAGGTACTAGGCTCAGCTAAGTTATGTTTTAACAAAAAATCTACCTCCTTTTTCATAATCTCTCTTTTTTGTGGATTTAGTCGATATGCTGATTGCCTATTGGGTTGTACATCATCTGAGATTAGCTTAATATCATGTTTAAGTATATTGCAAAACCCTGGGAGGTCTGACGTGACTTTAGGAAATGTTGATAATAACTGAGTGAGATCTTTTGCTTGAGATGGATTCAGAACATAAAAATACTCATCCAAGTTGTTGAGTATGTGACTGTTAGCAGGGCTTTTAGTAGAGGGAAGTCCAAATTCTCCACCTGATCCATGGCCATCTGTCTCCGGCTCCGGCCCTGACAAAAACCGTATGCACAAGCAGGTAAGCTTATAGCCCTGATGTCTTTCCTCTGACTGCCTGGAATGGTAAAGCCAGAGATTAATGTGATCAAGTTGTGAATCTTTCCAAGATCAGGAGTATGGATTATGTAGTTGAGGGGAGACAGTTTATTAGCATTGATTTGAAAGTTTGATGGAACCGTTCCATGCAACCTTGGACGGGGTGGTGTCGAAGATGTACAATGGTCCACACTGAGGTCTTTCATCACCTGGTTGAACAAAGATGGATCAAATTGTTGGGCTTTAATGAGCTCATCCTTACTAATGGTCTTATTGTACAGATCTTCTGTGGGTAGGAAGATATTGGAGGTGGTTTTAAATGAAGAGGGCCCATTTCGCACACTCTGTGACCGGGTGACAGCACAAGATGGGAAAACGTGAAGAATAGTTTCTTCAAGGTCAGTGGTGGAGTTGACAGGTAACGGAGAGTCGACTGTCTTTATGTTGGGAACCACTAGATCTCCTACCAAGTCATTACCCAATAATAAATGAATGCCGCTCACAGGCATTGGATCTTTTCTAATGGCTACTTGCACTTCCCCAGTAATCAAGGGACATTGGAGGTGCACTTTAGCTAAGGGATAGGAAGAATGGGATGAGAGATCTGAAATTAGAACACTCATTAGTAAATGCGGTAGATATATCAGGAATGACGTTAAATAGGAGGATAGATTGTGCTGTGCCCATATCACGTAGTATACGAATAGGGAAAGAACGAGACCCCTCTATGATTGAAATTTTGCCCTCATAGGTGAATGAAGAGAAGAGATCCTGATGGGGCCTTTCCACATTGGTGGTTGCTATTGGTTTGGATTTGGGAACCAGGGAACTACTTTTAGCAGTTCGACACTTTGGGTGTTTACAAGACTGGATCGTATGGCCTGGGTTTTTTACAGTAAGAACAATAAAACTTGGTTGCACTAGGGGGGGTAGGTGTGGACCTTCGGACCTACCACTACGTCCCCAAGGTCATCATCAGAGAGTGACCTAACATGTCGGGAAGTACCACGTTCCCTACGGCACAGTGACTCCACCAGCAAGGCGTACACATCAGCCAGCTCAGCCGCACGTCCTAAATTAACCTCTCCACGCTCCTCCACATGCTTCAAAATGTGAAATGGTATCTTGCTCTTCCACTCCTCCAGGACTACCAAGTTTAACAAATCCTGAGGTAGCCATCATTAAGAAAACTAGGATAAATTAACTAATGGTCAAAAGATAAGATAAGTGGATTACCCTAGAAAATATCACGGCAGTGGATAACCAGAAAGTCCCGGAAACTAACCAAGTTATACCTAGGGAAATTACACTTAAGAATATTGTTCTTTTGATAAGATCCTTCAATAAGGATAAGAGACTTGAAAGAGGAAGGGCGTATTACGGCATTTATATAAAGATCCGGATTAACAACCCTTGAATAAACATGAAGAGCGTATTACGGCATTTATATTAAGATCCGGATTAACAACCCTTAGATACTTGAAACAGGAAGGGCGTATTATGGCATTAATATAAAGATCCGGATTAACAACCCTTAGATACTTGAAACAGGAAGGGCGTATTACGGCATTTATATAAAGATCCGGATTAACAACCCTTGAGTAAACAGGAAGGGTGTATTACGGGATTAATATTAAGATCCGGATTAACAACCCTTAGATACTTGAAAGAGGAAGGGCATATTACGGCATTAATATAAAGATCCGGATTAACAACCCTTAGATACTTGAAACAGGAAAGGCGTATTGCAGCATTAATATAAAGATCCGGATTAACAACCCTTGAGTTACTTGATTATTGACCCCAAATGAGATAATGAGAAGAACAATAATTGAGGCTTTATAATTATGGGGTCCTGGTAGAGCGGGGCGTCCCAAGATATCACTTCACCCTTAACTAGGGACTATGGAACAGCCTACTCTAGAGTGACGGTACGGCATTAAACAGATCCGGATTCTTCCCTACACTCGATAAGACTTACTACACGACTGTCACGTGTAATAACAGGTAAGCCTTATGACACTTGGAACCTAATATCCTACGTCTGTCATTCTTACTGTACGATAATACCAATATATGCACACACATATGAAGGAAACTTTAAACCACCGTAAAGCAATTGTGAACAGAAGTGACTGGGAGGAATAATTAACAAGGAGTAACAATGGGGGAAGAAATATGGCATTTAATGTTGTGTCCTGTCACGGTCGCCATTTGCTACGAGTTGGGGATTTAGAATATAGTTAAAAGTCTACCCAGATCCCAACAGGCAACAACAAAAAAAACAAAGACAATCGGACTATAAAAGGGTAGACAAAGGATGCGAGTTTTTGTTGTGTATAATAAAGTACCATGAATTCCTTAACAAAATATTCAGCTTTCTATAATTTACCCTTAACCATACTTAACCTAAGCATTAACAGTATATACATATTTATACAACATACAATAATTTGAAGCAAGGTGGAGGAGGCAATATAAGATTACAAATACTTAAGTGCGGAGCTGAGACGGTTGACGAGTAAGGCTGAGTATTGTAGAAGACGGTAGGTAGTCACTGTGCCGTAGGTTTCCAGGATAGGTGATCCTGTGGTCACTTCCCAGAGTGAACTGAACTCTTCTCGAACTGGAGCTGACAAAGAAGACTTTGAGGAGGTGACGCAACAACCAGGATTTGGAGAAGGGAAACCCGGGAGTGGTAACTAAGACGAGTCATACTCGTGTTTCGTCCCTAGATGGCGTTGCTTGTGGTGCTGGGTAGGTAGATCAGGACAATAGATGGCGTGGTTCGTAGTGCTGGGTAGGTAGATCATGACAATTGATGACGTGGTTCGTAACAATATATATATATATATATATATATATATATATATATATATATATATATATATATATATATATATATATATATATATATATATATATATTTATTTATATATATATATATATATATGTAATATTGAGAAATTTCAGTGTAATTTCAAACGCCGCGCCATTGGTGATACTGAGTTTTCAAGGTCCACTGAGGGAGGAGCGCCCCTGCACGTAGTGAGAGTTTTTGGAACTAGGCCTATACGATATTAAATGTAAATTACCGAGTTAATAGGGACGCGAATCATGAAATTAAATATCAGTTATCAAATTGAAAATAATTATAGATCGTTTCCCAGTCTGAAAATGTTGTGTACGTCCTAATTAAGCTGTTAATCGTCTGGTAAATAAGTCACTCCTGAAAAGCGTGACCCAGTGAGCAAGCATGGCTTGGATAGTTGTGAGAGAGGTCAAGCGAGAGGACCATCTCTGTTCTGTACCTAGGAAAGACAGACCTCGTGACCTGGTCCCTTCGTTATTTAACATCAGCATTAACAAGGTTCTGTAGAGCCCACGTGGTATGATAACGTCCACTGGCGGTATGAGACGAGTGGTGAATTGAGCTGTATGACCGTCCACTGACCTGGGTTTGAGCCACCTGCTGAGTATGGTGAGAGTTGGAGTGAAACTAGCTGTTTGGGTGCCCAACTGACGACGTGACGATCGTTTGGAGTCATAAACTCTCCTCTACCTCGGCTCACAATACCACATATCTTCAAGCAGCTTTGTGAAAACCTTTTACTAACGGGAAGCTAAAGCTTCTCCCAACTGTACAAGGTCTGATTGGCTCACTCCCTTCCGTTTCATGGATGTACTGGGGGTAAAGTGAAGCAAGCTGAGTGAATACAGGACCACACACTGGGCCCAGGAGTAGTGGAACTTAGAGGTACATTTTTCAAGGTGGAGAAAGGCTCGTTTGGGCCTTAAACTACGGGTGGCTGTTGGTTGTGCCTTAAAAAACTACGGAGTGCAGGTGGAATCTGTGTTAGGTTAGGAAGCAGGGTCAAGGGTACTGGTGGACTCAGTAACTTCTTAATAATAGTGATAATATTTTTGTGTGGAGTTAATAAAAAATTTTCAGTTACTGATATTATCTTGATGTGTGTAGTTTAATATTTCTTAAATAATTTGGATAGTATTGCTTTCAATGTTTGTGTCACTAATTGATGCCAGAGAAATGAGGGAACTGTTTTTCAGATGAGTTTTCTCCCTGCTGTTGTAAGTGATACTGTGATTTAGTTCCTGTAATGCATTTAATGTCTTTATAATTTCAATCTCAGGTATAACCTTTGTTCCCCAGAGTAGTGTTTAAGTTAGGTTAGGAGGTGTGCATCTGTTGGGGTAATACAATTTTGTGGTGTGCCCTGAAGGCCTATTTAGGGTGGAGTTAATAAGTTCTTATTTTTTGTACTATTTTCTCAGTGCTGGATATAATTTTGTTGAGTGCCCTTAAGGCCTATTCATTGAAGAGTTATTAATTTCTTATTTTTTTAATACCATTTTCTTAGTGATTGATATTATTTTGCTGAAAACCCTTAAGGCCTGCATCTGTTAGTGTAACATAATTCTATTGAATGCCCTTTAGGCCTATCATGGTGGAATTAATAATTTCTTATTATTATACCACTTCCACAGAGGTGGATATTATTTTGTGAAAACCCTTAAGGCCTGTTTCATGTGTGCAAGCAACACTTCTTAATACTTTGAATATATTGTTGTCTAATGAGGCATTGTCTGAGTTTCTAATAATTTCAATATCATGTATAACTTTTATTCCCCAGAGTAGTGTTTTAAGTTCAGGTTAAGAAGTGCGCATATTGGTGTACCATTATTTGATTGTGTCTGTAGTGTTGGAGGGAATACAAGTGTCTAAATTTTACAGTGTGTCTCATTCATCCCAGTCACAGACGCTATCCTTCCATGGGTCACGGACAATTAATTTTGTTAGTATATTTAAGTGTTCTTCTGCTGGTTAGGGTTTTTTCTCAAAGGGGCGCTTCCACTACAATTGCCATCTAATAATTAATAAACCCCAAGTCAAGTGAGAAATTAAAGTCCAGTAAATTCCGACCGTTTACATACATATATATATATATATATATATATATATATATATATATATATATATATATATATATATATATATATATATATATATATATATATATATATATATATGTAACCGGTAAAAGGAATTATTCTCACTTGACTTGGGTTTTTTTAGATGGATAGTAATGCAGTTGAAGCGCTCCATTGAAAAAACACGAACCAGCACAAACACAATTAACTTAGAAAATATTCTCCGTGACCGGTAGAAGGATAGCACCTGTGATTGGGGTGAATAAGATGCACTGTAAAATTTAGACTCTTCTATTCCCTCTAACACTACAAACACAATCAATAATGGTACACCAACATATGCACACCTCTTAACCTGGCTTAAAACACTACTCTGGGGAATAAAAGTTATACATGATATTGAAATTATTAGTAACTTAGAAAATGGCTCTTTAGAAAAACAATCAATTCAAAGTATTAAGAAATGTTGCTTGTGCACATGATCAGGCCTTAAGGGCTTTCAACAAAATAATATCAATGACTGAGAAAATGGTATAGGAAATAAGAAATTATTAAATCCACCATTTATTGGCCTTAAGGGCACTCAACAAAATAATGGTACACCAACAGATGCACACCTCTTAACCTGGCTTAAGGCACTACACTGGGGAACAAATGTTATATATGATATGTAATTTATAAAGAAATATTAAATGCATTAAAGGAAAATTAAATCACAGTATCACTTACAACAGAAAGGATGAACCTCATCTGAAAAACAGCTCCATCGTTGTCTGACAACAATTAGGGGCACATAAACATAAGAAAACAATCCCATCAAGCACTGGGGAAATGGTATGGAACACCAAGAGATTATTAACTCCACCAATACCCGTGAAAACATGCTCCCTAACCTCACACATAGGTTCCGCATGCACCAGTATTTTTCTTAAGGCACAAACATGCCCTTCACAACCTAGGAGAATGCACCTCTAAGTACCCACTAGACTCCTGGTCTCAGTGTGTGACCATTCATTCACTCAGCTAGCCTCATTTTACACTCAGTACATCCATAAAACGGAAGGGAGCTCTAGCTTCCCGTTAGTAAAAGGTTTTCACTCAACTGCTTGAAGATATGTGGTATTGTGAGCCGAGGTGGAGGAGATCTGGTGACCCCAAACGATCGTCAAACGGGGACAAACGATGGTCCCACATCGTTAGTTGTGCACAAGAGACAGTTGCTTTCACTCCAACCCAAACTGCTCACGAAACCGCGTGAGCTCAACTCAAACCAAGTGAATGCTTTCAGAACGTGTGAACATTCAGACCGTGTGGACACTTAGGATCTTTAGAAACCCTGCAATAAACCCTCTGTTAGCTATTGTTAATTCCTCCTTAAGACTCACATCACCGTCACTCACTCATTGTTTGTTCCTACCGCCCTATCTAAGCTCTGAGAGATCGAATAAGACTTACTAGTTAACTGATGTCGTCACCAAGGAACCAGATCACGTGACCGTTTCCCCTGGCTAACCCAGGGGTGGTCCGGTCTGACTGCTCAAAAGCGACTCACAGACACGCGCTCCTACAAGAACTCTATGTTGACCATGACTTATTCACCGCACAACTAACAGCTTAATTAGGCCTTACGCAATATTTTCAAACTGGGAAACGATCTATAATCATTATCAATTTAATAACTGTCATTTCATTTCATAAGGCTCGTCCAAATTAAATAGCCAGAGTATACTTAATATATATGGGCGCAGTTCCTAAAACTCTCACTACTTGTGCGGGAGCGCTGTCCTTCCTCCGTTGACCATGAACTCAGTATCACCATTATTGGTAATTGCGTCTCTAAATATTACACTGAAATATTCTGAATATTACATATATATATATATATATATATATATATATATATATATATATATATATATATATATATATATATATATATATATATAATCAACGACCTCACCAGCCAAAGTCAGCGTGTTATATGGGTTAAAATGAAGTATATATATATATATATATATATATATATATATATATATATATATATATATATATATATATATATATATATATATATATATATATTGTTACGACCGTGTCGTATTTTTCTATTATTTTTTATAACATGCTTCCATGTTGCTCTATATTATTCCTGTAATGATGTGTTATATTTACTATTATATATTCTAGTCACCTTACCCTGTGCTGTTAAGGTTTTAACTGCTATTATTTGTTCAAGCCCATCTTATTTCTTCATTTAGTATTGTAACAAGCATTCTTTGTTTCTCTAACGACCATCTGCATCGTTAAACGACCCATGTTTCACAGGCATGTCGCACTGGAGGGAGCGACCCTATATATAGTACCCCACCAGCAGACAGAGTTCAATCCAGTCCTCTTGTCATTCAGTTCACGTTCTTTTGAGTGACACCAGTCACCTGTTACTTATACTTTATTTTATTTCTGTGTTGTTCCTGTCTCCACCAATGTGGTATATCTATGTGAGTACCTATTCATGTCTCTTATGTGTCCATCAGTGCTTGCTTAGTTACATTTAAGTAATTCAGTGTTGTTTCACTATAGTTAATTTCAGTGTTAGTTATTTTATATGTTTATGCAGTGTTAACTTAATCCAATGCTTTATTTTTATTCTTTTGATGTTTCGACGTTTTAGTATCATTTGTGTCTTAAAGGTTTCGATACTGAATCAATTTGTTGTGACAGCCTACGAGGCTCTTTATTGTGTTAGTATTTTAATTAATTAAATTCTTAAAGGTTTACTTTATTTATTTTTATTCCCTTTTGATTTACTTCACTTTTCTTTTTGTTTGGTTATGCCTAGAACCTGGATATTAAAATAAATTAAGAGACGGTATAAAACAAGGTGTATATATACAGAGGAGGGTGAGATCAGGTCCACAATGGTCAGGTATTAGGTAATGGCCCTACTAATCTGTAAAAAGCACGGCAACGGTCGGTAGTCAGGTCAGAGGGTAAGGTGACCCAACCTTCTCACCTGGTTACAAATCTTCTTATTTACAAAATTGTCCAGTTTGTACATGCCATTACTTAAATTCATGTTGACTGCTTCTGTATGTTTAATGAGACTAGATTCTATAATGTTCCTACTGTCAATTGAATTACAAGGTAATATTGAGGAGGCATTATCCCAGTCAATGCAATGCTTATTATCCCTCAGATGAACAAACAGAGCATTGGATTCCTGGCCTGTCCTAACACTATATTTATGTTGTTTAAATCTAATTACAAGATCTTTACCTATCTGGCCTAAGTAAAACATATTACATTCCTTGCAAGGAACTTTATAAATGCAACCAATTGTTTAACTGTGCACGAGTTTTTAAATGCCACAATGACGTTCCAGGTTTTTAGTTGTAAAGGAATTTGAGAGAAATTTTTGTGAAATGGTAATACTAAGAGATTCTTATGGTCATGGGTGGGCTTGGGATCAGTTCTATAAAAAGATTTCTTAGTAATGTTCAGGCATTTGTCTATGAAACATCTAGGGTATTTAAGGTTTGAGCCAATATTATAGATATATTTATATTCCTCATCAATGAATTCCGGGCTGCAAATTCTCAAAGCACAAAAAAACATTACTGAAAATACTGACTGTTTGACTTTATTATGGTGGGCAGAATAATAATGAATGTATGAACAGTCTAGGAATGGCAATTTACAGTCATGCTCTAATTCTACAGTGAATTTGTTCGAGGGGGCTAAGTTATTAAGTTGTGGCAGGAAAGCTTTTAGGTCCTCATTACTTGACCAGAGACATAATACATCATCTACATATCGAAACCAGACTGCTGAAGGTGGTAAAATATTACTTAATAGTTTCTTTTCAAAGAATTCCATATATACAGTAGGTTGCTTAATACAGGTGAGAGTGAATTACCCATTGCCATACCAAATTTTTGAGCATAATATTCTAAGCGGAATTCAAATTTACAATCCTTAATACATAGTTTGATGAGTTCGATGAAGTCGTCTTTCGAGACGGGTAATGAAGTATTATCCAGGGAATCTAGAAACCTGGAACGTCAATGTGGCATAAAAAAACTCATGCACCGTTAAACAAATGTTAATCAAGAACTCCCCCAACAACACAATTGGTTGCATTTATAAAGTTTCTTGCAAGGAATGTAATATGTTTTACTTAGGCCAGACAGGTAAAGATCGTGTTACTAGACTTAAACAACATAAATATCTTGTTAGGACAGGCCAGGAATCCAATGCTCTGTTTGTTCATCTGAGGGATAATAAGCATTGCATTGACTGGGATAATGCCTCCTCTATATTACCTTGTAATTCAATTTGAACACTTCTTTGGAGAATTTTGAAGCCATATGCAGTTATATTGAGGAAATTAGAACATTGAGAAATTTTTAATTAGCTGTATATTTATTGATAGTGCACAAATTCCCAACACACACACACACACAAAAGTGAGACATGACTGGAGTCATTCATGTGGTTTCAAGTCGACCAGCCCTGATATAGCTACTACCGCACATGTCAAAAATTTTCAAGAGACTTCACAGAAAAGAATATATTATTAGTTATTATAGAGAGATGATTCTTTGCATTATTAATCAGATAAACCTCTACTCAAATAATAGTTCTGTCCAAGAATGCATGTATAGGCTTCTTTAAGTCCAAGGTCAGATAGTTTCAGAATAAGTATTAACTTAACTATAAATTATATTTAAGTTTTGCATCCAATAGTAAAACATTTGCAAGACATGTTCTAGGAAATGACAACTGACAAGATCATTCATCACTGAGCGGCGGCGACTTTACTCAACAAGCACACATGACAATTCTCTCTCTCAATTTACATCTGCAAGACATGTTTATGTCTACTCGTGGGAAGTTCACGAATCATGGGCGACGCAAGTCTCCTCTTTAATCGACAGACACATGACAACCGATGTGCAGATACTAAACGACCCAACCCCCTCTGACCGACTGTCAACAAACACAGCGCCCTGATGGCGTTCGTTATGGAAGTGATAATGAAAAACATATTTGATTTGGTTTTTTTTAATCTCAATTTCGTTATTCCATGTAGTTCATTTTTAATCAATATATGTTTGTGGAATTCTAAACATATTATTGGCAACACAAACAATAGCATTCATTAAAAATATACTGTTCATAGGAAAACCAGGTATTCATGAATTTCAAGGAGTAGCTAGCCTAATTTCTATCACGCTTCTTGCTGAACATAGTTTTACGTGATGTAATAGATAGACATGAATTTTAAAGAATGAAAATAAAAATAATCCAAATGAATAAACAAATAAATAAAATATTACAATATGTGGAGGCCCCTGGGCAGCTGCCCATTTTGCCCACTCCTGAATCCGGCCCTGAACTGGCTAATAGCTGCATTGTGTAAGCGCTGTGCGTACATTAGTTTGTATGACCGCCAATTCACATAACCCTTCTGCAGCAGGAATAAATGCGAACACATAGGCTGGACATACGTGTAAGTGTAGATATGATGACTCACACCGCGATAGTACCCTAGGATCATCCAACGCCAATAAAGAATATTCTTCATCTACAAGTAAAAGTTCTTCAGGCCTATCCAGAGCATACAGTGTGTCGTTAACAAACCAAGGGAAGGGTTCTAAATGCCATGCATTAAACTTATGTTGCCCTAGCATAGGTATGCGGATAAGAATAGCATTGTGTGTGAGAGTCGACTCCAATAGAGGGTAATAGTATTCCACCTCATGATCAATAAAAATCTGAGATAAGTGATACGTCAACTTGGCAATCTGTAATGCATCAAGACGCGCCTGCACAGGCACAAGCTTTGCGTCCACACGCCCGATCCCTGCATCTACTATGCTGTCAATTAGTTCATTTTTATTAGTAATAATATTCTAAACTGAATCTTCCGCAGCATGCAAATAGTCAGAGAAATAAAGGAGCCACTCTAATGTAGGGACTGAACTCTGCAACTTATAAACAACCCTCAATAATTGGTTAGACTCCGATATTATCGCATTAACTTTTGACTCTAAAGCAGTAATCGTATGGAATGTCTGAGATATAACAAGTTTCTGCTGAGACACAGCTTGATCGACAATGTTCATGCGGTCCCCCAATTTAGCTACATCGTCGGCAGTTGCCGTGCCAAACAGAGTGCTTTGGATCAGACCCACAAAATTAAACAAACCCCTCTTTCGTCGTACTTGAGAACACACTTCCTTTGCAAGATCAGCCTCAGACGCTGGTATTCTTTTTCCGACAGCGACGAGAAGCTTGTGAAGTGTCCTGAGACGAAGTTGTTGAAGCTCAACAGTTTGTGCAACCATTGTCGATACATTAGGAGCTGAACGGAGATCATCTAGGACTGCTAATGCTGACTGTAGTTGCGCATCGACGGTTTCCATCTGACGGGGAAGCTTGAGCAGTCCATGCAAATCATACTTGATGTTCACCACATCCTCTAATATGAGAACGCGTCCAAGGGGTGCAACCAGCGCACCAGGCTTGAGGACAGATGTGGACATGTCTGTCAACACAACGGTGCCACAACACAGTAGGAGCAACACAGTGATGCTCCAAGCCATTTTGTAAGAAATTACATTTGTTTTAATATGTACTTGCATGATGAAGCTTCATACAATAATCATTAGGCACACTCTGCTCTTGTACAGTCTGCAAAGAGGTGTCTATTACATCATTACCATCAGTGGGTAATAAATGTTCATGGTCCTTCTTAAGACGATCCTCATGCACGAGATGTGCGATCTGTGCATTAGGCTTCCAAATTTTAAATTTGTTGCCCGCTTCTTTGGCGATAATGCGGAATGGACCCGAAAACTTAGCCGAAAGCTTGGAGTTCCTTTCAGGTTCTCTCACCATAACAGCTTCGCCTATCTCTAACATGACAGGTTTAGCTTGTTTATGTTGCTTGACCATCATTTCAGCGCGTGACGCTGCTAAATTTTTCGTACTTGGGTATGAATATCCGCAAAAACACGGATTTGTTTTGCCGCGAAATCATCCATATTATAAACAGGGTTTGGCGTGTCCGTAAGTACATCATAAGGCAGACGTTTGTCTGTACCATAGACAATGTAGTAGGGTGATTTGCCCGTAGAGCTATTAATCGACCCATTAATAGACGCTGCAACCTGCGGTAACCAATCTTCCCCTGTGTATTGCAAATCACACACAATAGGGCGAAGTATCGCCAGGTTCTTGTGGTTAGCTCTCTCAACAAGGCCATTTGCCTGTGGATGATAGGCAGTCACAAAACTTTGCTGTATCCATATTGGGCACATATTTGTGCTACTAGCTGAATCTTGAACTCTGTCCCATTGTCTGAGAGAACCTTAGGCGTAGTGTATGGACATATGAGATTCATCACTAATGCATAGGCCACAGACTCGGCTGTTTTATCCTTCAGTAGGACTAGAACCACGAATCTAGAAAAATAATCCACACACACACACTAGGACGTACGAGGATCCCTGATGACTCCTCGGAAGTTGTAACAAATCAACAGCGACTGTGTCAAACGGACGATCTGTGTAGGATATTGTAGAATCGGTGCCGGTGACCTTGTAGTACCCTTATGTTGAGCACATGACAAACACTTAGCAATGTGTAATTCTATATCTTTCTTCATTGTGTTCCATAAATACTTCTTTCTTATTTCCGCCAAGCTCTTGTCACTTCCTTGGTGACCTGCCTGTGGAACATCGTGGAACAACGTTATAATCGTTTCACACAACGTGTCAGGTACGACTATTTGAGAAACAATACCCTGTGACGTCTTTTTCGATCTACTGGAGTATGTTATGTCGTAATTCAAACTGACTTAAGGGAAGAATTAATTTGGGGAAGTTAACATCCTCTCCCGATTCTAAAGCAAAAATGACTGCTGACCATAACGGGTCGCGTCGTTACTTATCCTCCAGTTGTGAAAAAGTGAACGTTGATACAGACATCACTAGTGCTATATTTCTAGACAAAGCGTCGGCGACAACATTCGCCCTTCCCGGAAAATACCTATACTCGGGGTCAAATTCCTGAATTGTCAGATACCAGCGTGCCAATCTGCCTGATAAGTTTCTGCCATGGAACAGTTCAGTCACTGCTGCATGATCCGTAAACACAGTTATCTTATAACCAAAGATAATGTCCTTAAACCTCTTAAGTGCCCACACAACAGATAACGTCTCCAAATGCGTTACGTGGGAACTGAGATACAGCTTTAACCTTATCATCCACTGTATGAATGCTTTCACCGTCAACTACATGACCAAGGAAATGGATTCTAGAATTTAAAAACTTACATTTTGAAAGTTCAACCTGAAGACCTGCTGTGGAAAGTTTTTCTAACACTTCACGCAGTTAATCTGACTACTATTAGGTCATCGAAATAAGCACTGACTGTGGTGCGTATCAATCCGGAAAACAGGTGTTAATCATTCTTTGAAACGTTAGCGGGGCATTCCTGAGATCAAAAGGCATACTCAGGAACTCAAAGTGGCCCAGGGGAGTACTAAATGCCGTAACCTCACGGGATTTCTCATCGAGTGGTATCTGCCAATACCCACAAAGCAAAAGTAAGTTGCTAAATACAGCATTATCCTTGCCTAAGGACTGCAATATATCACTCAAGACAGGCATTGGGTACCTATTTGGGATCGTACATTCATTAACGCTCCTAAAATCAATAACTGGGCGCCAACTACAATCCTTCTTTGGGACTAGGAATAAGGGGCTATTAAAAGGGGATTGAGAATGCGTAATGACATTCTCATCTAACATATAAGAACATAAGAACATAAGAAAATAAGGAGTCTGCAGTAGGCCGGTTGGCCTGTGCATGGCAGCTCCTGTCGAGAGTTACTACCACTCTCTATCATCCATGAATCTATCTAGCCTCCTTTTGAAACTTTCCAGAGCTCCCGCACTTACTACAAAGTTGCTAAGCTTGTTCCACTCGTCCACCACCCTATTTGTGAACCAGCTTCTTCCTATCTCCCTCCTAAACCTAAACTTATCCAACTTGAATCCGTTGCTCCGAGTCTTATCCTGCTCGGATATTATAAGAACTTTATTGATTCCTTTCACCCACTTAAATACTTCTATCATATCTCCCCGCACTCTTCGTCTTTCTCGGGAATGCAAGGTTTCTAAGTCCCGGAATCATTTTTGTCATTCTTCGCTGCACCGACTCTAGTGAATTTATATCCATTCTATAATAGGGGCACCAGAACTGGACCGCATAATCGAGGTGCGGCCTGACTAGCGCAAGATATAGTTGCAATAAGACCTCTGCACTCATGTTACTTACACTTCTAGATATAAAACCCAATACTCTGTTTGCCTTATTTCGAACATTAACGCACTGTTTTCAAGGCCGTAGGTCCGGCCTTACAAGTACCCCTAGGTCTCTTTCACAAGTCGACTTCTCTAGGTTGATGTTGTTAAGGCTGTATACATTATAAGTATTTGTTCTTCCAATATTAAGTACGCTGCACTTGCTGGTGTTGAATTTCATTTGCCATTTTTCAGACCACCCCTGCAGTTTATTTAGATCCTCCTGTAATGCATTTGCATCCTGCCCTGAATTAATTTGCCGCCCTATATTGGTGTCATCCGCAAACTTGCTTATGTCACTGCTGATCCCAGTATCTAAATCGCTTATGTAGATTATGAACAAGAGTGGGCCTAGTACTGACCCCTGGGGAACCCCACTGGTTACACGGCCCCACTCAGATTTAACACCATCTATGCTGACCCTCTGCGTTCTATCGGTGAGCCATGATTTTATCCAATTTACAACTTCCCCTCGATACCATGAGCCTTAATTTTTCTCAGAAGCCTCTGATGCGGTACTCTGTCAAATGCTTTGCTAAAGTCTAAGTAAATAACATCGTAATTTTCGTCATTATCTACTACCTCGAAGACTTTCCTAAAAAACGTTAGCAGATTTGTTAGACAAGATTTTCCCTTTGTAAACCCATGTTGAGAGTCGTAGATTAATTTGCTTTTCTCTAGATGCGATCGGATGCTATCACCTATAATTGATTCAAGAAATTTCCTCACTACTGACGTCAAACTGATCGGCCGGTAATTTGACGCTGATGCTCTGTCTCTCTTTTTGAATATGGGTACTACATTTGCCTGTTTCCACAAGTCTGGCACAACTCCAGTGTCTAATGATTTTGTAAATAAGTTTACGAGGGGTCCGCTAATCTGTTCCCTACACTCTTTCAAGACTCGAGGGAAAATTTCATCCGGCCCTGGGGATTTTGTTTTCTTTAGTTTATTTATCTTCTTAAGAACATCCTCTTTTCTGATAATGATATTCTTTAATTTCTCTTCTTCCTTTCCCTTAAATATCAGTTCCACCTCTGGAATTTCATCGCAAATTTCTTCTGTGAAAACTGATAAGAAGTAGCTGTTCAATGCTTTGCTTATTTCCTTCACTGCCATTTATCAATTCTCCCCTCCCTGACTTTAAAGGCCCAACTTTGTCCTTGACCTTTGTCCTATATACCTGGAAAAATCCCTTGGGATTCGCCTTGGATTCTCTTGCTATTTTGATTTCATAGTCTCTCTTTGCTTTCCTTACATTTTTCTTAACATTCCTAGGTAGTTCATTATACCTGTTTCTGAGCTGCTCCTCCCCTCCCTTTAATTTCTTATATATTCCTTTCTTTATTCCTATGTCATGTTTTAGTTTTCTGGTCATCCACCTTGGCTCATTCTTATTTGACCTAATTTTTCTGTATGGTATATTTTGTTCTTGTGCTTTATGTAGTATACTAGTGAATATATTATAGTCATGATGAATTGTTGTGTCATCTATGACCTCACCCCTTCCTACTGGGAACTGACGTGACTGTTCCCAGGTGACCTCACCTAGGTACCTTCTTAACCCCTGATAATCCGCCAACCGAAAGTTTGGGACTCTGACCATATTGTCATTGTTTTTCGTTTCCCAATTTAGGGTGAACCTGATTTCTTTGTGATCACTGTTACCTAGTTCTTCCCCTACTGTGATATCTCTGATAATATTTTCTTTATTTGTTAATACTAGGCCTAATATATTGTCACCTCTAGTAGGTTCTGCAATTAGTTGTTTCAAAAAATTGTCCTGTACTGCGTCTAGGAAGTCTTCAGATTCATAGTCGCCTACAATGTTGTCCCAGTCAATATTTCTGAAGTTGAAATCCCCCATAATGCATAGGTTGTTATATTTTGCTGCCCTACTCATTTCCTGCCATATGGGCTGAGCTGCTTCCTTGCCAAGACTTGGGGGCCTGTAAATCACTCCCATAATTAGTTTTTCTCTTCCTTCCGTGATTTCTACCCACACAGACTCGGTTCCTATTTCACCCTTTATTGAATTATTAATACATTTTAATGTATCCCTGACGAAGAGTGCGACCCCTCCCCCCTTCCTACCTTCCCTGTCCTTGTGAAAAAGGTTGTACCCTTCTATGTGGTACTCTGATAAAAAATTTTTGCTCGCCAGATTCATCCAAGTTTCGGTGATTGCTATGACGTCTACATTCTCGGCACATACAACCGCTCTCAGTAAGTCTATTTTATTTCTAACGCTCCTACTGTTTGTATAGTATACATTTAAACCTACCCTTCCCTGGTCCTGTTTTACCCCTTGTCCTGAGCATCTAATTTTACTTCCCAGGACCTGCTTGTTTTTTGACTCCCACTTTCCCCGACCCCTCTCTACTGCCGAAACCCCCCCTTCGGAGTGACAATTTCACGCTCCAGGGATGCAGACAACGTCTTTACCTCCTCACGAGACAAGTGTACTCCGTCGCGACAGTACAGGTAGTCGTTGCCATAGAATCGTTGCCAGTTATCAATGTATGCCCAACCATTGTTTGCACAATGTTTTTCCAGTCGGCAATTTATAGCAATTGCCATGGACAGCCATTCACGACCAACCCCTCTTCTAGGCAAGACACCACATACTATCGGGATCCCTCCCCTATACCTCTTGAAAAGTTCCTCACTCCTAACCTTACCTATGTCGTTTCCTCTCACACTAAGACACACTACTGGATTGGTACCCTCCCCTGACAAAACCCTGTCTAACCTCTCGGATACATGCCCTATCCCAGCCCCAGGAAAACACACCCTAGTCCTACGTTTCCTATCTCTCGCACAAAAAGCCCTATCTACAAACCTCACCTGGCTGTCCCCAACTACCACGACCTTACCTGTGGGCAGGGTTTGTACAACTGCCCTCTCCTGTCCTTGATCCATACCGTCCTGCCTCTTCTCTTCCTCGCCAGCTTCCTGCAGCACCTGGTAAGGGTTACTACACTCCACACCCTGGTCAGCTTTCCTGAGCCTGACCCTAGTCCCCTTGGAGACAACCACTCTCCACGCCTGCTCCTCCTTCGCAGGTGTCCTGCTAGGCAGGACACCTACCTGAAGGAGTTCCGTCCTGAGGGCTTCATTTTCCCCCTTTAGAGTGTCAACCTCACTCCTCAACTGCCCCAGCTGCCTTAACAGAGTGGCAAGGAGGTCGTCTTTCCCCACACTCCCCTCCTCTTCCCCCACGACACAACGATCCACGGCGGCCATTTTCCTTGGTCTCTAATGGGAACACTATCGGGCACGACCTTCTCCAAGCTGGGTCAGAGGTCAACTGAAGCTGGGTACCATATCCTGAACTACAGCGCGCTGGCTATGTGGTAGTCTGTAAGCTGTCACATAGATAGGATTTGTGCCCTCCTTTAATGATATGTGATGGGATGTTAAATCTGTCTGTCCTAGCTTTTCCCCTGGCAAGGGTACAATATTTCTGTAGTCAGTAATCAGCTCTAAAAGGCGTGTCTTGCCGTGAGGATGATCCATCACCTTAATATGTGGCGCTATTTGATCTACCCTCTCTTGCCTAGTGTATTGGGATTGAGGTACAATACCAATTGGGAATTGCGTAGGCTGTAATTCGACATTGTTGTGATATACCAGAAAATCACACAAATAACATCCTTTCTTCAATATTTTCAAACCACCACGTTTCCGGGAGACATACAACATCGGTCCCCGTATACACGTCAGGTAATTCCACAGTGCCTTTGGTGAATTCCTCATTCTGATAGTGGAGAGTAATCTTCAAAGTTGCAGGCACGTACTCTTCAAAATTGCAGGCACTATCTTCCAACTCTTGCTGCTATGATCACGCTGGGAAAGTGAAGGTGAGAGGTCTGGGGCTTGCTCTGACACATTATCCGCCTTCCTCCGTTTGGGAATGGTGGACAACACTTTCGACCTTGCGGAGAGCAATGGTGCAGAATGACGAATAGCATTGTAGAAAACACCCTTAAACGTAATAGCATTATTATGTGGACGAACATCTATACTATTCGTTCTGGGTGTTGGGAGACTAATTAATCCGTCAGTTGGCAAATTAAATTGCTGGACCACATAAAAGTCCGCAAAGAAGGGAGTACCACGTCTTGAAAATCTAAGCGGTAACGTCACTATTCTTTCAATACTCAGCTACGTGCAGGATAATCCTTCGAGATCGGCGTCAGTAAGTCTCCATAGGAAATCATGGTGAGGTAATCTACGTTGTAACTCGTGATAGGATGTCAAGGCCAAAACATTTGCGCATGCACCCATATCAATATCCAGAGCCAATCTGATATCATCCACTCTCACCGGTACGGACAACACTTCCACTTTACTTAGCGCCGCTACTAATGAGGCTGCCACAGAAGTGTTGTGGGAAGTAGGCACCAATGTACCTACCCTTCCTCGTCTTTTGACAGGTGCTTTTCTTCCCCCGACTTCTTATCCTGGTAACGACGCACCTTACGCTACTGTGTTACTGGGGGTACACAAGAGTCCACGCTCCTCGCCTTTATCATTATGTCACACTCATCTGTACTGTGAGATGCTGACCGGTGGAATGCACACCACGATCTTGATCTTTGGCCAGGTGGAGACGTAGTCTTAACCGCCTCCGTGTGCGTCCTTGGCGCTCCCTGCTTCTGCTTAGCGCCTGTAGGGGGATGAGTGCTCTCCGGTACTTTAACACCAGCACCGTGGAGCTGATAACAATCATCGATCTTATGGCCCCTCTTATTACAATGAGTACACCACAAAGATCGTCGATGCTTGTAACTCCGGTGTTGAGGTGCGATCGGAGTCAATGGCTGCATTTGCGCTACCGGGGGAGGCGCCGTAATCTGGGAAGTACGTGCCATTAGAGGTCCTGTCATCTTCGGAGAAAGATTGTTAGCGTAGTCCACCAAAACAGTAGGCGGGACAAATTCTACCTCCTGGGCCCGGCCATAGATGGGAAGACGAACCCCCAACAAGAAACTAATCAACTCTATCAATGTTTTCACATTTTCGGGTGGCACCTTGCCATCTTCGTCGTACCATCGCGAATCCCGGAAGGTCGCTTCTATGTCTTGTCTTACTTCTCCGGCAATTGAAACAGCCCTCATCGGAGATTCCGCGTGAACCACCGGAGCCAGACGATCCAACCATCGAAATACCCACTGCAGGTGGCCCAAGTGGGACCCGCACTCAAAAATACCAATGAGAGTGCGCTTGAAATTTTCATAGTCGGGGTCCGTCACACCATAGGCATTCAGGTGCATATTAGCAAACGAACCCTGCGGGATGTGGAAACGCACAAACTCCTTCTTAACGTAATCATTTGTAATTTTCACGTTTAGCATTGTGTCCCCACACGCACGGATGAACTGTGTGATTCTATAATCATCCTGACCAGTAAAATCACGAACCTGGTCAGCACGTGGTATCACGTGAAACACATTCTCTGGGTTAGGCGACATAGGAGCGTTAGAAGAAGCCGTGTTAGCGTTAGATGTAGGCAAGCCACTACGTTTACTTCTAACAGAAGGCTCAGTTAACGGGCGGGGTAATGCTAAGTTATCCGACACACTCACCCAGAAAAGGGGTAGGAACTACCTGTGAATGCCCAGGCGAGGTACTATATTGATTCCCAGATCGTAAGGTACGACGGTTTAAATCGTCAAATGATTCCTCAATTAACTCTTCACTACTCTTCGCAGAATAGTCTAACTGTGCTTCGGGCTTCACCCCTAATTTAACCTCTGCAGTTGAAACGTGACGTTTATCATCTATATGTGAATCGTCAGCAAAAAGCTCCTCTAAATCAGTAATGTCCTCAGACCACAACTTTGAAAACTTATCCATGAAGTGTCAAATGGGTCACACAGTGGTTTACAGTATGAGCAACACACTTGCCTCTCATTTACAGGAACTGATATTAATCATTGAAAAGCATATAAAGTCAGTACGTATTAAAATAAGTAAGACACTTACAGCCATGACATAGCCTACCCGATGCCCTATCAGAGTGAAGCCATGCCGTTGACTATGTAAATCTGTGTATAAAATATGTTAACCTTTAAATACCTTATACAGTAGTTGAGCGTCTGCATAGAAAATGAGATCCACCTGCCACAGATGGTCTCAGGTGGTGGGTGGGTACCTCGGGCCCTCCCACTCAGACAGCTGTAGGCGGAGGCAGGGTGTGGTGTGGGTGAGTGTTGCCACTCTCCCAAGGTTGGTCGGCGTTCTCTCCTCTTGTGTGTCGTCGCCTAGCAACGACCAGACGCGCTGCAATGACGAACGCTGGGTGAATCCACTTCACGACAGGGGAGTACCTTCCACAGTATGTCCAAGTGCTGACGATGAAGAATCAGGTCCTCTGCTCGCTGATACGATGTCTCCCAAACCTTCTGAAGCCCTGTATATAAAGGACTCTCTGGTGCACCGGAAGTACTGCAATCAACGATCACGAAGCCACAACAGTCGTCCAGACACTTGTGAAAGGTCTTTTGTTAGTAAACCCTGATAGCTTTTGGGTATGTTTGCAACACTGCAAGCGGCAGGCACAGGTTAGCAATGCTGACGATACACTTTCCTGACCGCCACCACTTGTCGCGAAACAGGGGAATCACTAAATAGCCGTATAGTAATTAGTCAACAATAACTCAGTATTGTTTATTGTAAATAATTCTGTACACCACTCTGGGAGACAGAATGAGAAACACTCAACTGCAATCGTCTCACTACAGGATATAACAATACACTCGGATATTTCATGTAACAGGTCACTGTTTTTTGTTTTTCTTGTTTAGCAAAACACTGACGCCTTTGTATGTAGACCGGAATGTTGTATCCATCTCCATATTAGCTGCCACCAATGTTCTAGCTGGTTAATTATAGGTTCTATCGAAGTTAACCAGGCTGGTACATTTATATTATATTGGGTTAAAGTAGCGAAACCTAATTGTCTGTTTCTTCTTGTATTGAAAAACTATCGTTTATACAATTCCTGAGTGTATATCAACCATAACTTCCACTATTTATATATGTAAAGAGAAAGGACGGCGGCTATGTAAATAGACCGTTTAATCACATCCTTTCGATGTGAGATTGTGAGTGGGACTGCTCGTGGGTGCCGGTTTATCTGAGCTGACCCAAGTGCTGACCCATACAGTCAGTGGTCGCACCCCAAGGAGGCTACCAATCACGTAATTAGAGCATGACAACTCATAGCCAGTGGAAAGTTACAGGGGGTGAATTATTATATAAAGCAAATGCAATTAACCCATTTATATAATCTTTGTGTTGATGAAACAGGGGCCCTTACAATTGTGAAATTAGCAGTAATGCAATCACAACCTTGCCTACTCGCCATCATCTTGCATTTGTCACAAATATTACTTCTGAGCTGATTCCCATACCATTTTCCTTAAATATAAGTTTCAGTGATCTTCATATTGTTTCTGATAAACTTAACCTCCTGTCTTATAAAAATGAGACACAGTTTCCTGACTTACAGGATTCCCTTCCCTTATATTTATCTTCCGGTATAATCCTATCTGGTTATATTATACCTACCATCATATTTATCAGTTCCTTGATTGTTATGATAATTTGTTACAATTTCAATTGTTTATTCCTTGATAGAGGAAGCGGGATCCTAGTGCTGTCACTAGGTACCCCTGTACAATAACACCAGAAGCATCTGGCGAGTCTCACAAGAATATATAGTATAAATAAATATTATAAAGGGGCGATTTGTTACAGGAAGATTTCTTCTAGCTACAATTTTCTTTCTAAAAAAACTTTTCGGAAATAATTGCAAAAACATATAAATGACAAAAAAAATTAGCTAAGCACACCTTTTTGTAACAAGGTTAGGTACACCTAGGTTTTGATCCGTGAGGACATCGGTTGGAGGTAGCCGAGCGATGTAACAGCATCATTTGTATTATATAAATATTTACCCAAATGTATATTAGCCATATATTCACTAAGACATTCATCCATGAGTATGAATCAATTGGACAGTTGACATTTCCTCTGTGGAGCGGGCGAGGTCAAGCTTGCTCAGTGCAGCTTATCATCAAACATCTGACGTGTTTCCTTTAAGACCTGCCTGACTGACCACCCTCTCGCCCTGGTGTGAGAGAGAGACTATCATATCAACTGTTACCCAGTGAACACCTCACTTAAGTGTTCTCCTATACAAGTGCACTAGGACACTTCTCTGAGCAGAGAAGGTACAATGTACTCTCAACTGAACTCAGTACCTGTGAAACTATATTTTTCTACATTAAAGCAAAACCAAAAAGTGTTTACTTCAGCCCTACCACACATCTATATGTATATATATATGTATATATATATATGTATATATATATATATATATATATATATATATATATATATATATATATATATATATATATATATATATATATATATATATATATATATATATATATATATATATGCAAGTAAATCACTGTAGGTGCGCGTGATCTAGGTATATGCTGGGTAACCACAAGGAAAGAAGAAAACACGAAGTTCCCAAGCGCTTTCGTGTAATTCACATCTTCAGGGGTGAGTACAGACTAGAGAGAGTAATACAAATCAAGGTGTATATATACAGAGGAGGGTGAGACCAGGTCCACAATGGTCAGGTATTAGGTAATGACCTTACTAATCTTTAAATAGCACACAACGGTTGGTGGTCAGGTCAGATGGTCAAGTGACCCGGCCTTCTCACCTGATCACAAATCTTCTTAATTACAAAGTTTTTTGTTGAACTGGGTGTTGACAGTGTTGAGAGGATTATTTATAAGTTTAGAATATGTTGTAGTATCACATAAGAGGTCATTCATTTTAGAGATATAGTCATCTTTGTTTAAAATCACTACTGTGTTGGCTTTATCTGCTTTAGTGACATGTAGATCCTTATTTTTCTTAAGGGCTTGGATTGCTTTGGTGAATCTTTCTGGACAGTTTGGAACACAAGGCTTGGACATAGATGCATACACAACACCTTTACACATGTTCACTTCTTCACTTGTCAAATTACTGAATTTCTCCAAATTGCAAAATGCTCTGGCTATGTCAACACTGTCGACTCCCTTGTTAGAACCATCAAAACTTAAACCATAGCCGAGGGCACACAAGGTATCATTGTCTAGGGACTGAAGTCCCTATTGAGAGGCAAAGCTACGCTCATTAAACATCTTACTTCAACGTCCCCTCCACTGCCATACATGTACGGTGTAATCAAGACCCACAAGCCCAATAACCCAGCAAGACCCATCATTAGCTCAGTTGGGTCAATCTCTTATAAACTATCTAAATGGTTAGTTTCTTTACTAAATCCCCTAGTTGGCAACATTTCTAACTCCAATATCAAGAATAATACGGATCTGGTTGATAAACTCAATAACTTACACATTAATCATGATTTTAAACTGGTCAGCTTTGATGTAACGTCACTCTTTACAAAGGTCCCAGTTGATGATTTACTAGAGTTCCTCATAGATTCCCTGGATAACATTTCA